>NC_046661.1:113311326-113346180 GCF_010883055.1 Belonocnema kinseyi | reverse complement strand
TAATAAATGAAAGAAAAATGATGATTAACCGATTTTATATTGTTTATACATTATCTACAAAAAATGTGATTGAAAGTATCAGTTTTAGAAAATTCTATTATTTTGTGTTTAATATGCCAAAAATGCCAAAAGCTATTCGTCACGAATTAAACAATTATTGTTAAATGTTGATCATAAAGGAATTAATAAAACAATAACGATTTATGAAGTTCTTCAATTCTTTCTTATTTTCCGGTATCAGAATTAGCCGCCCATGAAATATGTTGTTTTCAAAGAAAATAAGGGGACACGTGTTTTATCGTTTTGATAAAAAAAAAGTTTCGCGAAGTCATTGAGCATTTAAACAAGAACGAGAAATCGTATAAGTTTATTACCGGCAAAACCATATTTGTGGATAACATAATATTTTTTCGGAAAATGGAATATTCTCATTCTTCTTATAAACAACGGCTAATTTTACAAAATGCTATAATTTCTTGCATCTTTTGCGAGATAAATAAAAAACTCAATTTTTCAGACAAATGCAGTAAAAATAGAAGATAAACTTTACATCGATTTCCGACGAAAGATTCCCTGCAACAAAAATTAACCACCAAAATGATTTGGATTGCTTAAAAATTGCATAATGTCTTCTTTAAATTCATTTTTCTTCATATTTACTTTCCAACATCTTCTAAACCAACAAGAATTCAGTTGAAAAATGTTTCAAAATTCACCTCTTTTGGTAGAAATGTTTTTTTTTTCTTTAATGCTGACGTTCTTCAATTCTGTCTTCTTTCTCGGTATTCGAATATCACGTGATTTATCATTGTGATAAAAAAAATTTTTTGCGAAGTTATTGATCATTTAAACTTTTAAGGTTTTTTTAAATATATTTTTTTATAACTTTGTACTCATATGAACAAGAACTTGTTTAAGTTTACTACGAGCGAAATTATAATTGTTGTCAACAAAATTTTATTAGAGAAGTGGAATTTTCTTATTCTTCTTATGAACAACGACTGATTTGACAAAATGTTATAATTTCGTGAATCGTTTGCACAAAAAATTAAAACCTTAATTTTCAAAACAAAAAATTCAACGAGCCACAAAAATGTTTTGGATTGCATAAAAATTACAGAATGTCTTCATTTTATATTCAGTCTTTTTCATGTTTATTTTCAAACTTCTTTTAAACTGACTCGAATTCAGTTTAAAAGATGTTTGGAAATTCATCTCTTTTTGTCGAAATGTCATCTTTTTGGTTAAAAATTCAACTTTTAAAATAAGGATTGAACTACTTTGTTGTCGATTCCTTTTCTGTATGAATTCGTTCTTTTTTTATTTCTTGTATTTCTTTGTTTGAGAATTCATTTTTTTGTAAAAAATTTAACTAATAATACTTAGCTGCGAGATAAAATAATTTATAATAAAATTAATTTTTTGGGTTGAACATTCATAATTTTGTTGAAAATTCATCTGTTTGTATTGTACGTTTCCTAAAACAATGAAATGTTTCATTAGGTCAAAGTATCAGAAGCGTTCAAAAGTTTCACAATACTTTAAATTCCATTAAAAACGTCTTAAATCGCTAAAAATTTAAGTAAAATATTACCATTTTAACAAAACAGATT
This sequence comes from Belonocnema kinseyi, assembly GCF_010883055.1. Classification (NCBI taxonomy): domain Eukaryota; kingdom Metazoa; phylum Arthropoda; class Insecta; order Hymenoptera; family Cynipidae; genus Belonocnema; species Belonocnema kinseyi. The sequence continues at coordinate 113,344,567 of NC_046661.1, read as the reverse complement.
AACTTTTAATAAAATAGATGAATTATCATCCCAAAAAATCAATTTTTAACCTAAAAGATCAATTTTGAAGCAAAAAAATTCATTTTCTACCCTACAAGATGAATTTTCAACAAGATGTTGAATGCTTTTCTAAATTAAAATTGTCTTCTTTGATAGAAAATAAAATTTTTGTTACAAATACAATTACTTGGTAAAAAATTAATCGCTTTTAGTTGAGGATTCGAATACTTTGTTGAAAATTCGTATATTTTGTTGAAATATCCACTATTATATTTTTACTAGAAGTTTAATCTCTAATTCAAAATGAACTTTTTTGTTGAAATTTCTTATTTTCGAGTGAAAAATTCAATTGTTTTGCATAGAAAAGGCGTCTTTTGCCTTTTGGATCAGGATTGCAGGAAGTACTTTTTTTAGATTAATTTTATAAATAAAAATTGAACTTCATATTCCATTTTAGGTTAAAAGTAGATTTTTTAGTTTAAAAAATTAACTATTTTTTCTTTGAACATTCATATTTTCGGGTTGAAAATACAACTGTTATATATAGAAACCTCGTCTTTTCTATTTAAAATTCAACAGTTCGGTAGAAAACTCAACTATTTGGTAAAAGATTTTTTTGCAATAAAATTTTCTAATATAGAGACACTAAACTCACAATTCGTTCCAATCTGCAAGGTTTGCTTATGAATGTTATAAGAGTTCTTTTACTTAAATCCAAATAATTGTAAGTACCTCAATTTCTTGAAACAAATCGTTTTATTTAAATCTTTGTCAAACAAATTTCTTAAATATTAGCAATTTTAGAAATGCATTGTTTTTTTGGATTATTTATTTTCCTTTTTGGAAAATGTAATTAACTAAATAGTTTCGTTCAGAATCACCAACAAATATCTTTTTAGTTAGAAAATTCAACTATATGGTTAAGAACTTATGTTATTTGTTGAAAATTTAACTGCTTAGTTTGAAATTTAAGTATTTTACAAAAAATTCGACTTTTTTGTAAAAAAATTATATTCTTGCTGGTTGAAAATGCAACTAGTTGGTTGCAAATTTATTTATTTTGTTAAGAATTGATTTTTTTGGGTTAAATCAATAATTTTTTAAGTTAAAATTTTCCTGTTTTTTATCGAAAATTCGCCTTTTAGTGTTGAAAATTATGAGGCTCAAATTTGTCAAGAAAATTAAGAAGCTTTAAGTAATTTATGTACCTGATATGCAACTTTTCAAATTTTAAATTTCGTTTCTTAAATCTTGAGAGCGGTTCTAGGGGCGCCTGCTACAATCGCCCCTCCCTGGACCATGGCTTTGGACTAATGCAGTGATCGGCACGCTCTTGCCCAGGGCAGGGTACGCTGCCCTGGCTGAGTTAGAAAATGGAAAAAAGATGTGAGATTTAAAAATTCGTAATTTTGCAATCAGTGTCTTAAAAGCAATATATTTGGAATCTACGTATTGTTCCGATTCCAAAGACATGTAATTTGTCTATAAAGATTGAAAAATGAGAAGTATTTAGCATTACATTGACTGTAAAGCTGATGTTTTTTTATATTAAATTCCTTCAAATTTTTAACTTTTTTAGGCAAGTAATATATCATTGGAATCGGAAAAATTCGTAGATGCTGATAATGTTTGGTATAGTTGAATTTTTAACTAAAAAAAATGAATTTTGAAACAATTAGTTAAATTTTCAACCAAAAAGATCAATTTTTCAGCAAGAAGATTTATGTTCCACCAAAAAAGGCTAGTTTTCAACAAAATACATTAATTTTTAACACATACTTTAAATTTTACAGCCAAGAAGACGAATTATCTATAAAACTGCTCAATTTTCAAAGCAATGATATTTGTTTGATAACAAAGTTAATTTTTTTAAAAAGATTCAAATTGGAAAAGAATAGTTTAATTTTGAACTAAAAAGTTAATTTTCAACCGAATTATTTAATTTTATACCAAATTTTTTATTCCTCAATCAAACCAGATTAGTTTATATCCAAACAGTTGTATTTCCAATAAAAAATGATTAAGAATCAAGCAGATGAATTTTTGACCAAAAAAGACAACTTTAAAAAAAACATGATTGTTGTACTAGAAAAGATCAATTTTTGATAAAAAATATAAATTTTTAACCAAAAATGGAAGAGTTTCATTCTTAGTTCAAAAAATCTGCCCGCCACGCGGGTATATTCCCATCACGCGCGGCTCGCAGATGTGAGCGTGCCTGAGGCTACGCGCTCGCTCTTTATATTTTCGCATATTCTTGCGCAAACCTTTTAAAATTAAGACTCAAAACATCCACCAGTGTAATTTGGTGATTGTGAATTCTCTTTTGTTAAAAGAGCTTAGCTCGAGAGTTTGAGCGCACCTACGGCACGCGACTGATGGTTGTCGCACTCCGCGCTCGGTCTTTGCAACTATGCCGCATTCGTGCACATACCTTTTAAAATCAAAGGTCAATGGACCGACAACTGTAATTTTGTGATCGTGAACTCTCTTTCGTTAAAGCTCTTTCGGCTTTAACGAACACATTCTCATTACGTATCCCGTGCTTCGCATTCGATTCTGTCCAAAACATCAACTTTTCTACATTAAAAACTTATTTAAATATTGCAAAATAAATCCCAAATTGTATTTATCATGATTATTTAAATATTTGTTTCGTATTTTGCTTTAAATTGTATTCTAAACTGCGCTGAAACATTTATCATTTCAATAAATTTATATCATTACAATTCATAATATTCCTAAAAATGGAATCATACTAATTCTTATTTCCTTTACTTTTATAATTTTTTATATTTTTAATCTTGTTTTTTACGATTAAAGAAAAACTATTGTGCATCTGCATATGATCTAATATAGGAACGTATATAGAATCTTTTGTCCTCTTTCGTCTTCTCTGACCATTTTCCAAAAATTTATTTTTTTTGTTTTTAATCTTATTTTTCACGATTGACTGAAGATCCACTCGTCGAATCGAAAAATGATTATTAATAAATTGATAGATCTTTTTAGGCGAAAAATTTTTGTCTGTTAATTTTAGTTCGTATTTGTGTCGTTTTTTCAACAAAATTTAATATTTTTATTTTGAATGTTATTTTTACGACTAAAGCAAAAACTACGTGTCCTATCAAAAATTATAGCTCCTTTTTGGATAAAGAAGTTTTGTCTAATTTTTTTTCGTAGCTTGTGTCGTTAGTCCAAAATTTTTAAATTTTTAATGTTGGTTTTTACGACTAAAAACAAAAACTACGCGTCCTATCAAAAAGTGGTTCATTACAAATGTGTAGGTCTTTCCAGGGCGCACAATTTTAGCTGATTTATTTTTTTTTGTATCTTGCATAGTTTGACCAAACAATGGAATTTTTGAATTTTTTATTATTTTTGGTACGATCAAATTTGGAATTTTCTACTTTTCAAACATATTCACAAAGTTGTTAGGATAATCTTATAGGCCTTTAAAAAAACAACGTTTTTCTTCTCTTGATTTTTTTTTCATATCCTGCGTTGTTTGGCTTAAAATGTTCATTTTAATGTTTTTTTTTTTATTTTGAAAATGCTCTCACTCTGATCATTTTCTTTTTATAGAAAAAAGTCATAGGGGTAAATTGGTTGAGTTTCTGAGTACTATGAATAACCGTATATAGAATTTGGAAATCTTGAAAAAAATGTAGTTTCAAACATTTTGAAAATGCGCTCACTTCTTGAATTTTGATCCAAAGTAGCTGGTTTACGAACTTGTTCTTTCTTTTTAGGCCCTAAAAAAGTGTGCCCAAGAAGAATCCAATCTGATCAATTTTTCCAAAGTTGTCGTGCCTACAGAATACAGACTACAGACAGACAAACATTCATTCTCATTAGGATTAGAATGTAAAAAAGTAATTCTAAAAAAAACTAATTTCCAACAAAATAGTTACATTTTCAACTAAAATGATAAATTAAAAAAAAATTAGTTTTTAACATTAGCGTTTAAACTAAAAGATGTTTTTTTAATCCACAAAATTAATTTTATAAAAAGGGAATAGTTATATTTAGCTGAAATTGTGACTAAAGAAGATGACTTTTTAACAAAATATGTAATTGCATTTTCGACAAAATAATAAAATTTTCAACCAAATACTAGAATTTTCAATCAAACGAGATGAATTCTTAACCAAAAATATAATAGTAGACTTTTCAACCAGAATTTGCTGACTGTTCTTATTGTTTTATTTGATTATATTGTTATTATTCTTATTGGTACTTTTTTTAAAAAGAGAGCAGAAAAGGATTCTTTAACATTTATCATCAGGAAACGCACTAAATGTTATCTAAGTTCGTAAAGTTGCTTCCATAGATACCTCCCCTCTGTTACAAAGCGTACCTTAAACTGCATCCTCTTTTTATTAAGAGGGATTCCTCCGCAAATTGGTAAACGTAATTTACGGACGGCCCCCTAGAAGCCTAGTCTAAAAAAATTTTAACCAGTTTCAAATAACTCGCGGCCTCCCGCCGACAGTGCTGCCACAAGTCGCCCCGCGCAGGCGTACTAGCGGAACAGTGGGGGCGTTCTAACTTTGCACAAGTCATCGCATCGCCAGCCAGTATTTGTCACTCTATCTCCGGAATTGTTGGTTGCTGTTCTGCGGTGCAGAAGAGTCGGGGTGTTTTAAGTTAATTTTTTAAGTTAGCCCATGCGTTTCCTTTGTGACCTGTGAAAAATCGGTGTGCTCACGGAGATTCTGCACCCGGGGAACTCACACTGTTGTGAATTATGTGGGATACTGCCGTGGGATTACAATCGGCCACACGTCAAGTCAGCTGACATATTGCGTCCTGCTACACCACAGCAGCCTTAGGTAAGTGTCGCAATCTCTTTAATCGCCCCTCGCGAGCCCAATGACTATTTTTACCAAACATGCGCGAGTCTAGCCCCTTGTCTTCTGTTCCTGTTCCTGTCTCAACACGTTTCGCCACCACATATCCTTCAAATTCCCATTCTCTCCTCAAAATTTCCTGTGAGATATCTCCTCTTTCTAGTTCTCTTTCATTGAATTAGGTTCGGATTTGAATTGCGTTTCATTTCGGCGTATGATTCGTATATTTGTTCCTGTCATCAGGATTCGCTTCTCTGTCGCAAGATTATGAAAGTTTGAGTAAGAAGCAGGAGGCTCGCGAGAATGCTTCGCAATGGGCCGCGAACTACGATCCTACGATTGACTACGATCAACAAAGAAACGACGCAATTTTGGGCCAAGTGCGTGTCCGTGGACTGAGGCCACGATTTCTTCTTTACCTAATCACTTTCACATCAATGATAATGATAAAAGTAGGATTTCGAGAGCGTATCGTAGTTTGCAGGGAGATTTGAACTCAGCCCCTAAGCTTGAGGTCCCCAGAGGTCAAAAGAACATAGAACACGATTTTTAAGCAGGCCTACCAATCACAATTTTTTGTTTGACCAGTTTTCGGTAGATTGCATCACTATCATGCCAAGAGTCTTATTAATTGTAATTAATTACTATACTTTTTGATTCATAATTTTTTACGACCATATTACCATTTTTATGTTTTATTAATCCAAAATGAAATAGATTGGGGATGTAACAAACAAGAGGAGAGGGAAAATGACTTAACGGATCAGTCCAGAAAATGTTGAGATAAAAAATGTATTTTTGTCACTCACTTATGTTTTTAGTGTAATCTATTTCCCGATTTCGATTGTTCCAACGTTTTTTCAACGTTAACCCTTGTCTCCGGGGTTTTGAAATTAATGTGAGGTTTTTGGCTGAAGTTGGTTAAAAAAAAACTGAAAAGCAGGCGTTAATTGTTATAAACCTTTCGTGAATTAAAGGAAAGACATGCTAAAGTCAGTTTTTTAAAATGGTTTGACGTAATATATTGTTCAACAATATTTGGTCATTATTTTAACAGTTTCTATTTGTTTAACTCAATTTCCCCCCTGTAAAGTGTGAAAAATTATTATTTTTTGGAGTTAAGACACAATTAACGGATGTTAAGGCTAATATTTTTAAACCATTTTTATTTGTTACACATTTTTATTTTAATCCTGTAAATCGTAAAAAATATGACAATTCCCGAATTTTAAGAGTGATATTTTTTGCTTAAGATGTTTTGAAATTGCATAAAAATGAATGATCATTCACTTGCGCTTTTTCATAGGGAAAAGTAGTAATTTTTCACGATTTACATTGGAAAAATTTTGTTTAAACCAATAAAAGCGTTTTAATAATTCCAAATATCCTTTAATAATATATTACTCTCAACATTCATTAATTATATCGTTGATTACAGAAAATAATAACTTTGTACAAAAACGAGCATTGTTCAAAATTATTTATAAAATAGAGGAAATTATTTCCATTGTTCTTCTTCTTTATTTATAATGGGTCCCCTAAGGGTTTACATGATTTCCATTCCTTACAATGTTGTAGAAGAAAATATTTCAGGGTTAAATTGTTTGTTTAACAATAGTTATTTAGGATTTCATGTTTTTTCTTTCTTTTTAGGTAAAAGTTCGTAATTCTAAAATCCTTTACTTTTTAAGATTTGAAATAAAAAAATTTTAAATACTGTTTGAAAGCTTAAACAATGGAAATACTGTATTTGAAATCCAACAATTTGTACAGTAAACTGTTTCAAGTTCAGAATGTAAAAACTGACTAACAAATGACCATGGAAAACTTTGAAAGCAAAAAATATTCTAAATCTGTTAAAAATGAAATGATTTCTCAATTGAAACGTGAAAGCATTCAAAATTTCAATTTTCAAGTAATTCCAAAATCTTGGATTCATTATTAAATATACCAAGAAACTAAAAAGCTTCTTCATTTATACCTACGTTTTTCTATTTTTTAAAATTATGCATTAAAATTGGACAATTATTAATTTAAACTCATTTATATTTAAATAAAGTCAAACCTGGATTTAATGCCAATTTTGGGACTGACAGTAACATAAAATCCAGAGTCTCGGTACGTAAACAATCAGGGGCGTTTGAACCTTTTCCGGTGGATTTTATTGCATGGAAGAACTTTTGAATTTTTTGAAAAAAATTAATATTTGAATTTTTTCGGCAACAAAATATTTGAATCTTTAATTGAACGATAAATGCAGCAATTTGACTTCACTTTTCAAAAAAAATAAAAAATTATTGTTACTTTTGTTAATACGGTGTCTCAAATATGGGCCTGTCACGATATCGGTATGATCATACTTAACTCATCGTTAAATTAAAGATTCTAATCATTTGTTGCCGCTACTATTCTGCAATCTAATCAATTGTTTTTCTAAGATGAAGACAAGGGTGAAATAAATATTTAACAGAAATGCAGGAAATTTGCTGCTTGACGTTACAATAAATGCGTTTTTCCTGCTTACGTACTTAAAACTTTTGCAGCCCGTTAAGCATCTCGTTAAAAAAATGAGCTTCCGTATCGGACCAGATACTGAATTGTATCTGTCCTTCGCCTGACTAAACCATTCGAAGACAGCAGTATCCAAAAACACATGACTATTTTCACCAAACAGTCACTTGACAGTCGGAGATTGGGACATCGATGCCTGAAGTCGATCAATCTGTCTCTGTCTATCCAATACTTCTTCTTTGTTCTCTTTGTCGAATCATGGAGCCTATTGGCTGGCTACGACAGCGCCATCAATTCAGAAGAAATTTGAATTTCAATTAAATATGAACAAGAAACCTTATAGTAAATAATTAACTTTAAACCGTAGTATAACATTTTTGATTATAATGAATTTATATTGACTGCTATTTCTCATTAACATTGCTCCAATAACTTCGAGGTACATATTCGTGTCAGATGGCGCCATTGTCAAGGTCAAAGACATGCTCGTTCGATCGCACAAAATAATTCAGTCAGTCCCATCGGCTTCGGTAAGCATCGGAGACCCACTGCTGCTCGACGCGAGCTCGCCGTCTTGCTTATTTGCGTGTTCTTCTCGTTTCAAGTGAACTATCGAACCGTTGCACAGTGTAGCGAATTAAAAAATTGGGGTTCAAAATGATCCAGAGCCTACAATTTTCATCTGATTTTGCTAAAAAGGCTCTGTTTATTTGTTATTCAAGTTGCAAAATGCCAAAAAACCATAATTTTTCATATTTGAATTGTCTGTTCTATAGCATTCATTGATTTTACCTCAAAAAGGTGTAAAAGTGATAGATTTACAATCGATTAACAAATCCTAATAACTTATATGAAGTTCGTGCAATCTGTTCAAGTGTTATAAACAGATTTATGAATAAAATCGATTATTGCTGTACATTGAAGCCTGGAAGTTCTTTTCATCATGATCAATCAATTCATTCATTGTCCATTTCTGTCATGGAATTTTCATTTTTTAAGGCAAACCTAATGATTCCGCAGATAAAATGCATTTTATATATGCAGAGGCGCATATTTATTAAATTTTTTTATGAAATTTGTTAATAACAATCAAAAAAATTATAATTTAGTGTTTTATTTCAACGAAACATTAATTTCACTCGATTTCGCGGGGAAGAACGTAATGAAAAGATCTTCCAGGCTTCAATGTACAGCAATAATCGATTTTGTTCATAAATTTCTTTATAACATTTGAAAAGATTGCACAAACTTCATCTAAGTTATTAGGATTTGTTAATCGATTGTAAATCTATCAGTTTTTCACCTTTTTAAGGTAAAATTAATGGATTCTACAAAACAGGCAGCTCAAATATGAAAGATGATGGTTTTTTTGGCATTTTGATACTTGAATAACAAACAGAGCCTTTTTAGCAATGTCGCCGTCGGCAGACCTCTTCAGGATTTAATTAGCTTTAATAAGAAAAAAAGATGGAATCGGATGAAAATTGTAGGCTCTGGATCATTTTGAACCCCAATGTTCTAATTCGCCGCATTGTGCCGCACCTATCTCCGTCTCTTTTGGTTTAAATTTCGACTACTTTATTGAAAATGCAATATATTTCACCTTGAAATCATGGAAAATTGAAAGCATTTCATGTTGAATTCAATGTGTTGTCTGCATTAATCTTAGTTCAAAGAATTTATTCGCCTATTTTCGTGAAAAGTCGCCGTATTTTCTTCATTTTGAGAGCATTTTTGGCTGCGAATGATTGGTTACATAATGATTTCATGTTTTAAATGTTCAGAATGAATATAAATTATGAACACCTCTCCCTTGAAAATAATCCAAATTAAAAAGTTTCAAAGTTCAGAAAGAAATATTTGAAACTCAGATTCACAATCCTTGAAGCTGAATAACTCGTTAAAACATTATTTTAACTTTAGAGCTTATTTTAATTGTGTACAGAATATTTGAAAACCAATGAGAATTATATGCCCTACATTCCTAGAAAAATAAGGGTAGCCTAGTCACTTATTTCGCATAGACAAATGTAGAGTATGGCCTGTGCTACCAGAAAATTCCTACGCTTTTCCCTACTTTTTGCATCTAGGGAGAAAATGATACAAGCCCATAAAATTTAGTGGTCAATTTTAGATCGAGAGCGCAAACCTGTAAAGGACATAGCATTTTTGTTATTTTTTTTACCATATAACTCTGTATAACAGAAGCAAGACCTTCAATTTTCCTAGATTTATCTTAACTAGGGGAAAAGGAAAGCACACTGGGGAATTAGTGTGTATGAATTTGATCCTTACGATCCCCAACACATACGAATGTGTCACCCGTAGGTTTATACTTCCGTATACTGGTTTATCAAAATAATGTCCTGAATATCCCTAGGTTTTCCCCCAATTTTCTGCATCTACAGAAAAACTGAGTCGTATAGGAGAAATTCTGAGGTCAGATTTGGAATCAGCGGCATAAAAAATCCATAAGGTTAGCCTAGTCACTTGTATCTTGCAGACAACTTTTTTTTGGAAGGCTGTGTAATTGAAGCCTTCAATTCATTGAAATTTTTGCAATTTAAATTAAAAATTGATTTCCGGTAGTGGAAAACAAGAAACAGTAAGGTCAACTTAAAATTAAGGGTTTAGATTCTCATAAATTTCCAGGTAGGAATTTAGACTCTTGAGTTCAGAGATGATTTACTTAAGGAGCCTCCCACTCTGCTTGTCTTGGAAATTTCTATTTCGTTCTTTCACTCTCTTTTCTGCGGATGTTTCGCATTGTTGCGTGCTTATGACGTGTACTTACTGTGGCAACTCTGAGAGTAGGAGTTTTAGGAGAAGAATGCACACTTTGACGCCAGAGTGCTACACACATTCACTTTTTATACAGTACGGTTATCACCCCCGCATGTGTACGCACCTTTTGCTTCCAATCTCCCTACCTCTCTCCGAATTTCCCCCTCTTTAGGCCGTGACGATGTATCCGCCATCTGGGGAACCAATAACAAATGCATGACGCACAATGCGTTCAGCGTCGATTCACGCCTCGTATATTTAATTAGGCTAGCTATAGAAACTTTTCTTCTTTTTTTGCCTTTTGTCATTCTTTATTTGGTCCTTGGCATCAGGAACTTGAGAATTGGTGTGTTGCGTTAACCGTTAACAAAAAGAAATAAAGAATCCATGCTGAAAACAAATATTTTCAGGGACCAGTCTTTCCCCTTTTCTGTTTAAAATTTAAATGTACGGTATTTGCAAATACGATATTTTAATTAAGCAGATAAATCTCTGTACTAATAGTATATATACATAGGGATGTGAGTGAATAAAAAGTTTAATTGAAATATTTAAATTCTCATGACACAATTAAGCGTTTTATTAGGCCAACGTTTCAGAAAAGTTCGCAGGGCCTGAAATTTATCGAATTTCGGAAAATAAAGAGGTTGTAATACATGCGTTTAAATAAAAAAGATTAATTCTCAACGAGCAATATAATAGGTGAAAAATACTTTCAATAGGCTAGGTAGCATGAATTATTTTAACTATAGTGTCATTTTTACACTTAATGCACATATTACTTCTTTAGTAAAGTCAAGTATTGATCAAAAATAAAATAAAGTCACTTCGGTTTTTGGCACGCCAATTATTGGGGTAAGGTGCCAGTAATTGATGATGTTATCCTAGTTGCATTTTTAACCGAAAATTATTAAATTTATACCAAATAAGAGGTGAGTTTAAAAATCAAAAATGCGAATTTTCAACAAAATAGTTTAATTTTCAAACAAATGCGATATTTTTTAATCAAGACCAAACAAAAATTTCGAAGAATTGTTGAATTTTCAAACTAGAAAGACGAATTTGATAAAATACAGTGAAATTTTAAAGAAACATCTTAATTTTCAACAACATATTTACATTTTTGACCATATAGACGAATTATAATTGTAACATAATGAATAATATCATGAATAGTGGAATTTTCAGCTAAATAAATGACTTCGACCTAACAGATTGATTTTAACCAAAAATTACGGATTTTCAACAAAATGCATAATTTTGCAAAGAATAAGATGAATCCTCAATCAAAACAATTATTTTTTATCAAAGTAGATCAGCTTCTAACCAGATATTGATAATAAAAAAAAACTTTATTTTAAATCAGAAAACTTTAGAAGCATCCAAAAAGTCGAATTTTCAAGCCAAAGAGACGAATGTTCTACAAAACAGTTGAGTTTTTAACCAAAAATTATGTCTTTACAAAATTGTTAAATTTTCAACCAAAAATAGTTGGATTTTCTTACAAGGTTCGATTAATTCAGTTGTCATTTAAGCGGTAAAATAGGAAAGGGTGGATGACTGAAACCTGCTGTAAAAAAATAGGAATTTTGATTAATTTTTATTCATTAAATAAGTCAGACACAAAGTGTGCCTGACTTAGAAATATTTGACGCCCTGTAATTTACATTACATTATATTAAAGCTGGAAATAATATTAATATTAATCTACAATAGTACAGAATGTAATGTTTAAACTAAATAACATTTTTTAAATATTTTTTATTTTCCAGCCTTACTATTTGAAGCTGTGGAAACTTTGAAAGGTTTCCAAAGTTTCATGAAATCACGGCTAGGGACCTTGCTTCTTTTTCTGCCATTTTCTTTAATTCTTTATTTGGTTCTTGGAATCAGGAAGAGTTAGAGGAATGAAGAAATTGAGTATTGCGTTAACCGTTAACGAAACTAAATCAGGAATCCGTGGTGAAAACAATATTTGCAGGGATCACAGTCTTTCCTCTATTTTCGTTTTTTTTTTTTAATGCTACGTCACCAATTGGTTCCATAAAAGATGGTGAAGCGCATATACTTTATGTAATTTTTTAGCACAATCGAATGGCGTTATGAGGTTTTCTGTATTTAGTATTTTTAAACCAATTTCTTGAACCAATTAAAAATATTTTTCTTCTCTTCGAAATTTGAGAATTTTTTTTTTTGTTCTAAAAACATAATTTTCTTGTCACTTATATGGTACTGCCATGACACCATTCAATGGTTCGTTCTACTTCTATAAAATTATTCTATTCAAAACTAGAATATGCTACCGCGTGCAGTGAAAGTTTAATATTTTCTTGTAACTTACAGAATTATTTATCATAATTAATATAACCTGTTAAAATTTCAATATACAATCTTATGCATTTTTATAATCTGGAAGTATTTGAATAAGTATTCTATAAATAAATAAGTTACGAAGTAAATAAAAACTAATATATATTGCAACACATACCTATATAATTTCAAACTATTAATTATAGTTTAAAATCAATATTTATTAATTGAAATTAAACTTCCTGGTAGAAAAGTGAACACTTGTTTGAAACGTGAAGTAATTTATTAAAAATTTATTAGTTCGGTTAAAGATTCATCTCTTTGTTTGAAATTTAATCTTCCTGGTTGAAAACTTCGATTTTTGCGTAGAAAATTCTGTTATTTGGTTGATTTTTTTTTGCCTGAAAATTCTTTTTACATTCTCATCATTTATGATTGAGAAAGTATTAGAATATTCGGAAATTTGACATGACACTTTTTCAACGGATCTCCACGTTTCGAGACCCCCTGAATCCGAAAATCAGGTTTTCACGATGGCGTCTGTCTGTCCGGCCGTCCGTCCGTAAACATGATAACTCTCGAAAAAATGAACGAATCAAGTTCATCTTTGGCACACTTTTTTTAGATCCTAAAAGAAAGGACGAATTCGTGAAAATTCTATGTACGGATATTTATAGTATTAAAAAGAACAAACAATTTGTTCTCATCACTTTTTTCGATAAAAAGAAAATTCTCAGAGTTATAGCGTTTTCAAAAATTTTTTTTAATTAAACGAAAATCAAAATTTGATGCCGAACAACGCACGATATGAAAAAAAGTCAAGAGAAGAAAAACATTTATTTTTGAAAGCTCTACAAGATTATTATAACCAATTTTTGAATTTTCTTCAAAAATCGAAAATTCAAATTTTGATTGCACAAAAAATAATGGAAAATAAAACATTCCGTTTCGTGGACAAACTATGTAGGATACGAAAAAAGATGAATTAACAAAAATGGTTATCCCAAAAAAGATATACAATTTCGTTAAGAATCACTTCTTGATAGGATGCGTACTTTTTGTTTTATTCGTGAAAAATAACGCTGAAAAAAAATGTGTGGTAAAACGATGAAAGTTACGAGAAAAAAAATCCAAAAAAACCTGTTTACACCTATCTGTCGAAAATCAAGCGCAGATCAAACGCAATCAAGCTTTGAGAAACTTTATCTTTGACTATACTTAATTAATTAGACAATTCAGAATATGAAGGCGCGTATAAATAGTGCCATCTAAAAGAGATCTTTTTAATTAAGTTTTTTTGAAGCATTCCAAATGCAAAGAATAAATATCCGAGCGCGAAGCGCAATTATGTTCGAGAACGAAGCGCGAGATTCAACCGTCGCGCGCTCAAACTTGCGAGCGAAGCGAGCCGCGCGCGATGAGAATGTGCCCGCAGAGCGGGCAGATTTTTTGGTTTCAAAATCAACAGTTTTTTTTTTTGAAAATTCATCTTTTAGTTTTAATATTTATCTTTGTGGGTTACAAAATTAACTATTTGGTTAAAACTTGAAATTTTTGGTTTAAAAATTCGTCTCTTTTGCTTGAAAATTCAACTATTTTCTTTTAAGTGCAATATTTATTTTAAAGAATTTGTTGCCCTATTGTCGTGAGAAATCACGCTAATACCTCTGTTTTAAGAGCATTGGAGGGGATTGATATATTGTGTAATTTAAAAAATAATTAACAACAATACTATGTGTGTTTTTAATGCGAGTAAAGTTTCGTTTCACCTCAAAGTTGTCAAGCTTCGCTACAATTCTCAGCGCAATTTCAAACTAGATCAGTTCCTATTGGAAAACAGGTTTAAAATGTTCCGTTCGTTTTCTGATGAGAGTGTTTTTTTACAGCGTTCTATGTTTTTTCTATAATATAAATGCTTTTCCCTTTTAAGGAAAAAAGTTAAATACATTTTTATTTACAAATTAATCTTTGTCGGGTTCTTTTTTTCCAATAAATATCTACACGGAGAAAAAGATATCGCAATACCTCTATATTGCAAGAAAGCGCAATAAGGTAACGTACAATCAGGTCTCGGAGCTTTGTACGGTATTATAATGCACTAATATCACAGACAAAAATGAAGTTAAATTTTGTTGCTGTCGTCTGCTACGGCGTTCTTAGCAGCAATGGGAAAAAGGCAGAGTATGAGTCAGTTCGAGCTATAAATCGGGACTCTAGATTTAAAACAATTACAGAGAAAATTAAAAATTTGATGTAGGTAAGACCTGCAACTGTGAATGATTAAACATATTTCGGCGAAAGTTTCATTGAGGTTAGGAAAATAATTTCTTACTCGTCGACTGCGTCGCGCTGAAGTGAGCAAATTTCAGTAAAACATGTAGAATCTACGACAGAAAACACAAATAAAATGTACTTACTGGTATATTTTCTCCGAAATAAATCACATTATTGTAGACGAATTAAAACTTACTTAATACAATTTAGCAAAAGCGCAAAATGTAACTGACGCATGGGAATCCCCATTTCTTACGTTATAGATTCCACAATTATGCGGTATATAATGTAAAAACCTGCAATGTACGATATCACGATTTTGCGCTATTATAATGCGATAATTACGATATATAGCGCAGGAATTACGATATATATTGTAATTTGTGCGATATAGTTTTCTCAGTGTAGAAGTTAACTTTTTACTAGTGTTAAGTCGTCAATGTGGTATATGATTAATAATAAAATGAATTCACTTACCTTTTGAGTTTTTCTTAATTGCACGTAATATAATCGCTTATTCGCGAGTTTCGTCCTCTTACATTTTATAGTGTCTGATAAACACTTGCTTTCTGTCTTTTTACTCAATCTTCAATCTTGGAAGCTTCTAATGTGTCCCCTAAGGGTTTACATTTTTCTTGCACCCTCTTCCCTATTCCTTTACACACCCCCCACACGCTTACTTGGTGGTGGGAGGGGTACCTGAAGTTTTAGGTGGGTTCCGAACCACCAAGAGCAACAGCTTTAAGTACTTAGAGAAACCCTTTTCTCCAGAGGTACCGGTCCCACGACTCTTCGGAGATGAACAACTCCCTGCTAGGCAAGTGTTTTATCCGCATGGACCGGCGAGGCTCTTCCAGAGTGCGAGGCGGGAATCGAACCCGCAAAGGCGACGGAGTGGGTACAAAGCCTACGCTTAGCCCCCACGACCATCGTCCCACTCTCTGTCTTTTTACTGTACTCTACTGATTACGAGTTGCGTTCATTTTTAGTAAATAATGTGTTATAAAAGTGTGGAAAAGTCCTTTTTTTATTGGTAATCATCATTTGTATATTTCAGAGTTAATTGTATTGATCATTTTTACCTAGTGGGTTATTTGCATAGACACAGAATTCAGAAATGTTTTTGTGAGTTTTTTTTCACTCTCATAGGAATTTACATTTTAAATTCGTACATTTTGCTGCGTGGCTTGAAAAAATTCGCGAATTTAAATATTTGAATAACTTAAATCTGTTATTATCGACAAATTAGTTTTAGGAAATAAACATCTTTTCTCTTTTCAAAGAAAGCTTTTCTTTATAGCCATTTTTTATGTCCATACTGTTTTGTGTAGATATCTTAACATTTTATAATGAGAACAAAGAATTCTTAAAACTACTTGGTCTAAGAAGTGCAGATTTTTCTGCAAACAGAGAATGGATAGTTTTTGAAATTTCAATAAAGGTGGATTAAAGTAGCGGAATCCCAGTAAGTCACTTACAAATACATTTTTTTAAATGGAATAATTGAAAGTCGCTCTAAAAAGGGTACCTAATTGTTAGTTTTTTTGAACAAATAAAATATTTTTCGATTTTATTAGCAAGGCCCTCCCAAGTTTTCGTCGGATAATTTCGATAAAAAAAAAATCCCGGCCAAAGAAAACTCATATGAACTCGAAAAGTTAGATTGTAGGGTAGATTTAATAATAAATTTATTAATCTTCTACATTAATTTTTTATCATCAGCCTTTTCTTTTGTATGGAATGTTTTGAATAAAATGTACGGGAATTCTGAATAACTTGACATGTAACCATAATTGGACTTCGAAACCTCAGGAAATATTCTCATTTTTTGATCGAATAATAATATTTTTTATTCAAATTAAAGAAAGGAAATTCTTGTATACATATTGTTTAAATTGTTGATCAGCAACCTGGGTTGGAGCAGTGTTGTGGAACAAACGTGTTACCTGAATAAATAACACGAGAATTCTGGATCAGTCTGAAAATTCTATATCCCTTCCTCACAATACTATCCCCACCGAGTGAGTCACGCTTACCCCGAAAGGGAAAACGGCTTAATGGTATAATAATAATAACAATAATAGAATACTCAATTTAAAATTGAAAAAATATTTTAATTTTGAATCATTCGTCGTTAAAAGTTGAAACGAATGGGTGAAGTGCAACTAATAATTAGTCAAATTTGTTACTAATGTAAATTATGCCCAGATTGATTGATTGCATTCTGCGTGAATATGAGTTTTAGTCGCTGTTTTCAGTTTGTTTATCTATTTAAAAATTATAAATTTTCTGTTCTATCAATTTTGTAAATTAAAATTTCCAGCTGAGTAATTTTGTGGATAAAGTTCCGAAAAGCGCTTACCTCCGATTAATTCAGTGAATAGTGAAAATTTATATAAAAAAAAAGCTTCAAATACTGCAAAATGTTTAGCGGTGTGACTTAAATTGTATGAAAAATTCCTGGAAGGCTGGATGGACGTTAAATATTGAAAATCGCAGAAATACTGAACATAAAAAATTCTTGGAAGGTTGTGGCTAATTCTGTGACCAGTCATTGGGATGCCTCCCCCCCCATGAAACGTTGGAAAAGGGGTCGTGTGTGACCTAAGTTTTTTCTGGGACCAGTCACAGGGGTGCCTTCCCACCCCCATGAGACGCTGGAAAGGAGGTCGTGTGCTATTCAAGTTATTTTTGTGACCAGTCACAGGGATCCCCCCCCATACGAAAAGTTGGAAAGGGCATCGTGCCTGGCTTACGTTATTTTTTGTGACCAGTCATTGTGGTGCCTCCCCCCCCCATGACACGTTGGAAAGGGGGTCGTGTCTGACCTGAGTTATTTTTATGACCAGCCATGGGATGCCTTTCCGTGCCCATGAAAGGCTGGGAAGCGGGTCGTATATGATTTAAGTTATTTCTGTGGCCAGTCACTATGATGCCCCATGAGACGTTGGAAAGGGGGTCATGTGTAACCTAAGTTATTTCTGGGGCCGGTCATAGGTGTGCCTTCCCGCCCCCATTACGCGTTGAAAAGGGTATCGTGTGTGACCTAAGGAACTCTACACGTCGTACCGACATTTCCCTTATTTTTTCAAAAACTGTCAGCCGTAGGGTAAAAATATATTGAACATAAAAGATGTATTTTCAACTATCACCCAAGTGCGAATTGCTGGAGCTGAATACACGGTCCAGTGTTTGTCCAACTTTGGCAGCCAAAGGTCGGCTAAAGTTATTGGGCCAATATCGGCATTTTAATCGGCCCAGTGTTGAGCCAGTGTTAGCAGCCAATATTGGCTATTTATATTTGACGTTCCTCCACCGATGCTTGGCCCAGTATCGGCACTTTATTGCGCCAAGTATCACTTTTAGTACGGGGAACCATGTTTCACGAGGATCAGCCAAGGTCTGGCCCAGTGACGGCACAAAACTGGGCCAAGTGTCACTTTTACCACGGCAAACCATGTTTTATTTAAATCGGCCCAATGTTGAGCCAGTGCTGGCAGCCTATATTGGTTATTTATATTTGCCGATCGTCCACCGATTCTTGACCCAGTATCGGCGCTGTATTGCGCCAAGTCTCGCTTTTAGTACGGGGAACCATGTTTCACGAGGATCAGCCAAAGTCTGGCCCAGTGACGGCACAAAACTGGGCCGAGTGTCACTTTTACCACGGCAAACCATGTTTTATTTAAATCGGCCCAATGTTGAGCCAGTGCTGGCAGCCTATATTGGTTATTTATATTTGCCGATTTTCCACCGATGCTTGACCCAGAATCAACACTTTATTTCGCCAATTCGCAGTTTTAGCACCTAATAAACAAATCTTACACGTATGATAAAAAAAAATTTATTGAAAAATTGTCGAAGTTCACGATGAAATTTGTTAAGTTCTGTCATTAAAAATTTTCAATGTTTATGAAAAATTACATTTTCTGTCATTGCAAAAAGTTGTAAAGTAGGCTACAACGGAAAAAAATGAAATATTACGCCAAGAAAAATTGTAATCGATTTAAATGATTTATTTAAAAAGTATTGTATTGATATTCCTGTTAACATTTCGTGTATTTTACATTTACACAACGTCACATAATAATAAATAATTAGAAAAAGAGAGCTTAAAATTTGGTTCTTTAACTTTTCTGAACTGCAACGTATTAGGATGGCTTTTTCACACAGTTTCAACTTGTCGGTTTAGTGGAGTGTTTAGCACGCCCGACTGCTAGGCAACAATCCAGCAATGGCGCGACGATGGCTTGATACCAGACGTTGAGCTTTATAACAAAATAGTTTAATGTCTAATAAAATACACGAATGTAATAACAGATATTATTTCAACAAAAAAGACTAATTTTCAAATCAAACAAATTAAAATTTAATACAAAAAAAGACGAATTTTCTAAAAAGTACATCCAACTCTTGATTTAGTAAATGTGTCGAGGGCTGTCTCGTACTGGCCTTGCTACTAAATCGGGACAACAGTCGCAACCGCTTTCGCTCTGCTGATATTTCAATTATTTTAGAAGATTTCTAGTGACTCCATGCGAATTAACGTACCATCATGTGAATTCAGATGGCTTTAGATATTGTAATGTAATTAATTTACACAGCAAGTTAAAAGCAATTTTTACTAAAATAGGAATGAAATTACCCTAGAAGTTACAAATACCTAAACTTTTTAGTGACTTTGTTACATGAGACAAGTCATTCTCGCAAACATTTTAAAATTAAGACTCAAAACATCCACCACTGTAATTTTGTGATTGTGAATTCTCTTTCGTTAAAAAAGCTTAGCTCGAGAGTTTGAGCGCACCTACGGCACGCGACTGAGGGCAATCGCACTCCGCGCTTATTCTTTACATTTCTTCCGCATTCGGGCACAGACCTTTTAAAATCAAAGGTGAAAGAATCGACAACTGTAGTTTTGTGATTTTGAACTCTCTTTGTTAAAGCTGTTTTGGCTTTAACGAACACATTCTCATCACGTATCTCGTGCTTCGCACTCGACTTTGTCCAACCTGTCAACTTTTATACATTCTACACAACACTTTTGTATCAATTATAATACATTTTTTATGTAACTCTGCCAGGGATTACTTATTAAAAAATTGCAAAATAAAAAGCAAATTGTATTTATCATGATTATTTTTGTATTTGTTTCTTATTTTGCTTTAAATTGTATTCTAAGCTGTTCTGACAAATGTATCATTTCAATAAATTTATATCATTACAATTCATAATATGCATAACAATTGAATCGTACCAATTCTTATTTCCTTGTTTTTATAATTTTTAAATTTTTAATCTTATGTTTTACGATTAAAAGAAAATCTACTCGTCCTATCGAAAAGTAATTAATAATAAATTTATATATGTTTTTAGGCGTCGTTTTTTCAAACAAATTTAATATTTTTATTTAGATTGTTATTTTTTACGACTAAAGCAAAAACCAACTGTCATATCAAAAATTATAGATCTTTTTTGGATGAAAAAGTTTTGTTTCATTTTTTCTCGTAGCTTATATCGAAAAGTTATTCATTCTTAATTTGTAGTTCTTTCTAGGGCGCGCAATTTCAACTTTTTCATTTTTTTCGTATCTTGCATAGTTTGACCAAAAAATGAAGTTTTTGGATTTTTCATTATTTTTGGTACGATCAAATTTGGAGTGTTCAATTTCTCGACGAAATTAAAAAAGTTGTTATCATAGTCCTGTAGGGCTTTCAAAAAGCAAAGTTTTTCTTCTCTCGACTTTTTTTCATATCATGCGTTTTTTGACTTAAAATTTTCATTTTAGTTTTTTTTTTTGGATTTTGAAAATGCTCTAACTCTGATAATTTTCTTTTTATGCAAAAAAAGTCAGAAGGATAAATTGTTTAAGTTTTGAAGTACTATGAACGACAGTGCATAGAATTTTTACATCTTGAAAAAATGTGGTATCAAAAATTTGTTGTACGATCAAATTTGGAATTTTCAACTTTTTGACCAAATTGAAAAGTTGTTATCATAATCATGTAGGGCTTTCAAAAAGCAACGTTTTTCTTCTCCAGACTTTTTTTTCGTAACATGCGTTGTTTTGCTTAAATTGTTCATTTTAGTTTGTTTTTCTGGATTTTGAAAAAGCTATAACTCTAGTAATTTTTATTTTTCAGAAAAAGTCATTAGGATAAATTGTTAAATTTTTTGAATTCTATGAATAACAGTACAGAGAATTTTTGAATTTTTAAAAGAGTGGTCTCAAAAATATTCAAAATGTGCCCACTTTTTGAATTTTCATACAAAATGGCTGGCTAACGTACTTGACCTTTAGTTTAGGACACTAAACGAGTGTACCAAAGGGCAATCTAATAGATTAATTTTTTCAAAAGTGATCGTGTTCACAGTCAGGCATACAGACAAATAGAGACATTCGTGAAAACCTGTTTTTCGGATTCAGGGGGTCTCAAAACGTGGACACTTGACGAAAACTGGGGGGGGGGGGGCAAATTTTACACAAATCTGATACCTTCTCTGATGAGAATGTAAAAATTCGATAACCGAGTGTTTAGTGGAGTTAGAATGTTTTTTTGTATATGAAGTTCATATAGATTATTTCTTCAAAATAATAAATGTGACGTTATTATAAGTTATTAACATTTAAACCTAAATCTTATTGTTCTCGAGTCTCAACCCGGTCAAATATTCTAATACACTTCTTTGAGATATAATCGAGCAAGTTAAGACTTCCTTGTCCTGCCGCCCACTGAAAAATTCAAAAGATCGTAAAAATCACGCAAGAGTTCCCATTATTTGGCAAGTGCATCGTCATGCGTGGGAACCGAGGACAATGACGTCCGGATGCAATGACCCTGCAAAACGTAAAAATCCAAGACGAAAAAGCCGAAAACTGCGTCTCTCTAAATCTCGTCTGGATGTATCATTCTTTCTTCGAGTAACCTTGAGATATGCCTTTTCGACCTTGATAAAAATACTATATACTAGGTGTTTGGGGAATTATCTTTCGTTGGATTCAGATTGGAGAGACATCGACTACTGCTCTCGTGACCTCGGGAGATGAAAACAAAGAATAATGGTCATTTTTCGAAAATTTCTCTGGTTCTTTACGAGAAAGAGACGCAGAAAAGTGTCAACCGTCGAGAGGGCCAATTTGCACAACAATCGACCTTGCCGAGATCGCGGGTTTTTGTTTCCACACGTGGAGGAGTCATCGACACGTGACCACGGCCAAAGGAAGCACGGAAATACGCGCCTACTTTCCAAGAAATCGCCACAGGAAAGAATTTCGGTTTCATTTCAATTCCTTTGTCTATGTATATCTATATTTTTTCTTTTCAGGCCGAGGCGTAGTCTTGCGAACAAAGTGTTATTTTTGAGATAGTACTTATTGTTCTTTTTTAAATAATTTTCTTGATTCTGCCTCTGAACGAAATAAGTTTATCAGTGACTCGAATCGGACGCGTTGAACTTCAATAACTTTCAACCTGAAAGGATTTATAACAGGATGGCTACATGTCAGGGAATTCCAGAAAGTTAGGGAATTTAAAAAAAAAATACCAGGGAATTTTCGATAAGCAGAAGTTGAAGTTAATTTTATTATTTTGTTGAAAATTCAGCAGTTTTGTTAAAGGGTAATTCTTTTTGGTCGAAAATGCATATATTTCGATAGAACTTGCATACTTTTTAGTTAACAAATACAACATGTGATACTTAGAAAATTGTCGATTTTACCAGTTTTAGGTTTCCCCGGCTTTTTTCTAGAATAATAAATATTTTGTCTTAAAAATTTGGGAAATGATAGCGAACATGCTAACGGACGTCCCCACGCACTTTTTTTTGTAGGTTAATTCAAAAAAGTTTTAATTTAGCAAAATGTGATTAATTTGCATATCGCTTAGGAAATAGTATCGATTTTTTCAGTGTTAGATTCCCCCGGCTTTTTTCCTAGAATAAGAAATTGTTTGCCTTCAAAATCTGGGAAATGATAGCGAACATGCTAACGGACGTCCGCACACTTTTTTTTGTGTTTTTTTATAAAAAATTTTTGATATTGCTAACAGCGTGCGTGTATATTTCGAGGTTATGTATGTTACAATTCACCCGAGTGTTACTTTCAAACTACACGATATTTTTGGCCGAAAACTTTGGACTTACAAATAAACATTGTAACTAATCTCCCGGAACTAACCTTGTTTGCAGGCAATCAAAAAAGTTTATTTCATAAATAATTTCCAGATTATCGGAAAGGCAGAGATGAAAAACGACGTAACCTCAAAATAATGCATATGCATAAAATCTTTATTTAGCGCAATCAATTTTTTGTTATTATCCCTCAAAAAAGAGTCCGGGGACGTCCGTTATGATATTTTATAGCATCTCCGAATTCAGTTTTTAAAAATATTAATTTTTGTGGAAAAAAAGCCGGGGAAACTGTGAGTATCATATGCCCTTAAGATACGTGTAAGAGATTTCAAAGCATTTTAAATATTTTGCGTTATTTAAAAATATTCCCAGACATTTTCAATGAATTTCTAAGGATTGGAATAATTTTAAGGGAGTTAAACCAAATTTTCATGAGCTACTAACGAATTTCGGAAGACATGAAATGATTTGATATGATCAATAAGGTTACAGTCTATTTTGAAAGAGTCTAAGGGGTTTTATAGGATTTATGGGGGTTGAAATATTTAAAGTTATTTTTAATAGATTTCAATCATTTGGTGTGATTCCTCAAGGTTATATAATATTTTTTTAAATACAAAGAAATTTTCAAATGCTTTTAAAGTTTCAAGAGATTTCCGAAGAATTTAAAATTAATTTCAAATATTTAAATATTTTGAGGTGTTTAATTAATGAATTTCAGTAATTTAATGTGATTTCAAAGGATTTAGAAAATTTCAGGGCTTCTTAAAAGATTCCAAGGCATTTTCAAGATCATTAAAAAGTTTCAAGGGATTTCAAAATATTTGAAAAATTGTAGCTAAGTTCAAAAGATTTGAAAAATCGTAGCGAATATAAAAAGATTTCAAGGATTTTAAAAATAATTTCAATAATTTAATGAGATTTCATAAGAGTTTTAAAATTTTAGAATTTTTTTAAATTTCAAGGAATTTTATCAGGTTACGGAGGATTAGAAAGCTATTAAGTTATTTTAATACATTTTCCAATATTTCAGGAAATATCAGTTTTAATAGAATTTCACGGGATTTTTCAATATTTTAATGGATTTTAAAAAATTAATGTATTCACAAGTAGTGCGTGATTTCATGGGGTTTCAAAGATTTGAAGAAATTGAAAAAAAAAATTATGCAATTTACTAGGAATTCACCCTGAATTCTTATTAATTTATTTTGAATTCTTATGAATTCATTGTATTAATAAATGAATTCTCATGCATCCTGAAGGCATTGCTCTGGGAAAATGTGGAATGAGTCAGGGAATTTTGAAAATGATGTTTTGCGGCTACCCAGAATAACTAAAAAAAGTTCCAAACTTAAACCTCGGATTGAAATGACAGAACTAAGTTAATTTCCATTATTTTATCACTAAATTGTACCAAAGAGGCTTGGTTGTTAATAAGTAATTTCAATAATGAAAAATATGCTATTTTTAAATGCGATTTTGTAAGAGCATTGTCGAGCGTTCTTCTCTGACATATAATAAGAGACCACAAGTCGAGGAGTATGGATTTCGATATCACCTTATAACAAAAAACAATATGCGCAATCACATCTAAAATCCTTTCAAGTCATTGCGATCGACGCACTAATCATTAGTCACCCATCAACAAAGGATTCTGGTGATTTCCTTCTTAAAACAAAAACGAAGAAAGAGCAGGGCTGCCTTTTAGTCACGTTAATAGGAAAAAATTACTGTAGTCACATTTTTTTAAAGGTAAAGGTCACTTTAATCCATCTCATTCTAGATTTTATCCAAACAAAAAAAGAACTCCTAATTAATCTATGTATTGAATCTAAATGAATCTATGATATCAAAATGTTGTTCAATAACAGTCTTTCACCTGTTCAACTTTTTCAACTAATTCCTTTTTCTCACCCTATTTTCAAAAAAACATAAACTTTTTCTTTTTTTATGCGGTTTGAATTAAT
The DNA here is from genome assembly GCF_010883055.1 of Belonocnema kinseyi. Lineage (NCBI taxonomy): Eukaryota > Metazoa > Arthropoda > Insecta > Hymenoptera > Cynipidae > Belonocnema > Belonocnema kinseyi. The sequence continues at coordinate 113,319,738 of NC_046661.1, read as the reverse complement.
AGAATCTAATAAGAAAGTCTTAACTATTTTTGGTTAAAAATTCTTCTATTTCGTTAAAAATTGTAGTACATATCTTGTTAAAAAGTCGTCTTGGTGAAGACTATTTTGGATAGAAAATTCGTCCTTCTGTATTAAAAATTAATTTTTTTCTTGTTGCGAATTCAACTGTTATCGTAAAAATTCCCCTTTTTGGCTTGAAAATGACACTTCTTGGTTGGAATGCAACTGTCTTTGTTTGAAAATCAAACTTTATTGTACTCTTAACCCTTAACTGGCACAACTCCTTTTTATGACGTAAATGGCAAAACGGGTGTTTTTCACCCCACCTGTTCAAAAATATCCCGCGCAGCCGGTATTAAATATTTTTGCACGATAAAATTATGTAATGCAGTTTAAAACATGTTTTTGAAGTGGAATCGGTTTTATAGTCATTAGTTTAATTTAAGTTAGTGAAAAGAAACGAGAAAAAGTGAGTTTTTTTACTTGAAAATTCATAACTCGCGTAATTTTTAATTTTTTTAGCTACAAATTTAGGGTTGCACTCTTGAGATGCTACACTTTAAGAAAAAAATTAATGCATTATTGCTGCTTCCAAAAAAGGTATTTATATTGCGAAATGAAAACTCGATTTTATGTTCGAATAAAACACCCTATGTGTCCATGTTCAAATCAATTTATTTTTATTTGAATGCACAAAAATAGTTACTAAAAAATACAAAAGTAACATAAAAACCGGTTTTTCAAAGTTGTAATTATTCTTTCAAACCTACGCAGTTGATGCAAAGGCATGCGCGGCGCAAATGGCACATCGGGCGATTGCACGCGATTGCTTGTTGGCGAAGCAAGCGTCGCCGTAAATTGTAGGCCATCTACAAGAGCAAGAGATTATCAAATAATGAAAAAAAAACCAATTATTTCACTTTAGATCATAAACTTACGTTGGAAATTGAACGAAAATCACTAATATCAATGACACAAATTTTTGGTTGAAAATCACTTTTTTGCTCACTGACGGCACAACGGGTATTAAATACCCCACAGTTTTAAAAGGTCTACTGTGAGCGGGTGCCCAACTTATGCTGACGTGTGCCGCTCTATACAAACCCGCTTTATCTTTAGTTAGTGCTGTCAATTACTGGTAACAGTCGACACGTGGCTTCGTTTCTAGTTGAAAAATCTACTATTATATTTTTTTCTTTCAAAACTCATTTTTTTTGGTTAATAATTCTGGTATTTGGTTGCAAAATAAATGACTATTTTGTATGTACCTGAAGTTCCGAACGTTCAAGTGAACGAAACTTTTTACTGATCATTATGTAAACTATAAAAAGGGCTAAAGTGTTTGTTCATTTATATTGGAATTCATTTATTATTGAAACATAATTATAATGCATATTTTTAAATGCAGTTGGAACAATATTGATGAATAAAATAAAAATGGGGGGAAATATTTCGTTCATTTGAACGTTCGGAACTTCAGCCGCATCTATTTTGTTGAAAATTTAACGGTAATCCTCTTTTTGGTCGAAAAAATCGTCCTTTTACGTTAAATGTGAATTATTTGGTTGAAAATGCAAACTATTGACTTAAAAATTAATCTTTGTCGGTGGAAAAGTCATCTTTCTTAGTTGAAAATTAACTTTTTGGCTTGAAAAATAAACTGTTTTTCCTGAAATACAACTTTTTGTAGTTGCAGGTCAAACTTTTTTCTTCGAAATTTTGACAATTTAATTGAATGTGAACCGTTTTGTTGAAAATTTTTATTTTGTGTTGAAAATTGAACTATTCTGGTAAGAAATTAACCTATTTTATTAAAAAATGTAGATGTTTGGTTAAAAAATAATGTATTTCTTTCATTACAAATTCAATTATTTGGTTGATAATTTATCTTTCTTGATTGAAATTGACCTTTTTGCTGAAAATGTAATTTTCGGGTTTAAAAATAATTTTTGGTTGACAATTCATTTGAGTTGAAACTTTTGACTATTTTGTTGAAAATATGTTTTTTTTTGTAGAAAATTCAACTATTCGGTTGAAAACTGATGTCTTTTGTTGAAAATTCGTCTTTTTCGGTAAAAAATTAATCTTCTCGGTAGAAAACTCATCTATTTGATTGAAAACTCTTCTCTTTTGATAGGGATTTTATCTTCTTCTGTTAAAAATGCAACTATTAATTGAAAATTAATACTCTGTGTTAGTTGAAGATTCAAATACTTGGCTGAAAGTTGAATCAATTTGTTAAAAAAAAACTAATTTTTTGGTTGAAGAATGATGATTTTAGTTAAAAATATACCTCTTTGTTCGAACTTGATGGTTTTAACTGAAAGTTTAATTATTCAACTATTTGGTTGAAAACTAATGTATTTTTTAGTACAAAATTATCTCCTTGATTGAAAACTCGTCTATTTTGTTGAAATTGCAATATATTTTTACTTGAAAAAGTTACGAATTTGAAGCGGCTTAAATTGAATTTAGTATAATACCTGTATTAATTTTATTTAAAAGAATTTGTTCTACTAATTTTCATGAAAAATCACCTTTATTACTCTATTTTGAGAGCATTTAAGGCTGGCAAGTAGTAGTCACATTAAGTCACTTTTTTTCTTTCTTAAATTAGTCACTTTTTTCATGTAGTCTGGCAGCCCTTGAGAAATATAGAAAAAGAGCCTCCTTTAAAAACGTCTGTAAACATTTTTCAAATTTACAAAAGAGGGTCTGAAAAGTAGGATTTGATCGGAAAAATGAAATGGAATGAAGGTTGTTCTATTAAAATTCAGACGTTCCAGAAACGTGGCATTTCATTAACTGATTGTGAGGCGCATCATGGAGGTAATATACAGTGGATGATTCATTTTAAATTTGTCGACACATGTGAAAGATATTAAAGTGAGCTTACGCGTATCCTATTTGTTTATCGGGTTTCAGATTTTAATGAAAGTAAAAGTTGAGCTAAGGCTGCGATTCAAGGAAAGCAAATGCAGTCAAGATGAGGAATATTATACTTCAGGCCTAAAAATGCTTGACATGCTTGGAAAAATGCTTCACAGAATGAGATGCTAAGTTTGTCAACAAAAAAGTGGAGGTGGAGTAAAGTTTTGATATTCATAGAAACGGATTTTTGATTCTATTTTGAAAGATGTCAGGCTCCTGAAGAGATTCGCGGTCACCTTGAGCGCAATCAATTCCAATTACAGTTTTTGGGCCAACTTGAATTTGAGTCTTATCTGTCTTGCGGAAAAATGTTGAGATCTGAAGAAAGAGATTATTTTCATCATGAAAAGTGACGGGCTCAAGCACGTGTTCACTTTGGCAGTGGGGGAAATCTTTGTTCACACGTGCAATAGGGGAAAACGAGATTCTACTATGCGTTTTCACTTTGCCTCAAGGCTCAAAGAGACCGTCTTCAGGTCTTCAGTCTTTGGTGCTGCTGGATTCAGTGCATATGGAGTCGTAGTTGATACGCGATATTGAATATACGCCTTATGGCTTTATGGCTCCCAGTAACGAAGCTAGAAATATCTGACCCCCCTTTACTGCACCTGAATCCCAAAGATATTAAATTATTAAAATTTATATGTACATAATAAATAAGACTACGTTTAGAAGAATAATACCAATTTCTTTTCTACGTCTAGGAAAACTTTAATGGTTTAACGGTAAGAGAACCTAGAACAATGGCATCATCTAGCAAAATAGTTGAATTTATTTTAGTCGAGATAATTTTTCGGAATCCCGCTACAGTTTTCCTCATCAGATCTAAAAAAAATTGATGGTAATTCGATAACAATCAAATGTCGAGAAAAAACGAAGTAAGACAATAAAAACCTCCTGGATTTTTTGTTTTTTATTTTCTTTGTATATGAATTCCATTTTAGAATCTGAGGAAATTGAAAGTGAAACTGAGAAAGGGGGGTTTTCTTCATATTTTTCGTTTTTGGAAATGAAAGTATTGTTTAAAATAGGATAAAAGACCACATTTTGTAAAATTTAAATTTTTTGTAGATGGAGCCACTGTGCTCCGTCTTCATTTTGGAAAAGACGCACGCTGGGTTCCGAAACTTCTTTACTAAAATAAATTCAACTATTATCTGGATGATGTCTTTGTTCCAGGTTCTCTTACCTTTGAACCATTAAATAATACTAAAAATAGCAAAAAAGTAGCAGTTTCAGCGTGGCCGCTGGACCGGGAAATGACAGTGAATTTATTTTTTACCTGGAATTTTACCAATTTTCGGGAAAAAAACTAACCCATCACATGAAAAGTGCAACTTAAAATAAGTTCTTTGTTGTTGTAAATGTTAAGTCTAATTGTTAACTTTTTCAATTTTGAAGTCATTCAGTTTACAAGGCGTAATTCTAAAATCTTTTTCTTTCAAAAAATTCCATGTTGAGCCTTCATTGTCAAGCGTACATTTTCAATTAAAAGAATTTTGAAATGCAGCTTTCCGACCCGTTTACGAAAAAATCAACTTTGTTTAAATTTTAAAAAAAATCCTCATGTAAAATTATGTAAATAAACCTTTTTAAACCGTTATTAACAGTAGAAAAATAAACTTTTGGGCTTTATCCAAAAATCTCTTTTTTTCAACTTGATCTTTTTGGTTAAAAATGCAACTATTTGATAGAAAAATGGGATGAAGATTCTACGATTTTGGTGAATATTCGTCTTTCTGATGAATTCAACTTTTTCTTATTTTAAGAAAAATGTTTGTTTGGTTGAAATATAAACTATTAATTTTTCTTCAAGAGTGCATATTTTCAATATTTTATTGTTATTAAAAATGACTTTTTTAAATGTTTATTATTATATATGACGATTTATCATATGTATAAGTTGAAAGTTCATTTCTTTGGTTAAAAATGTAAATAATTGGTTAAAAATTCGTTTTCTTTTTAATAAAAATTAATTTTGTTAACTGAAAATTTAATTATGGCAGTTCAAGATTCATCATATAAGTTGAAAGAACATCTCTTTGCTTAGAAATGTAACGATTTTGTTGATAGTCCCTCTTTTTGTTGAAAATTATTATTTTTTTTTTTACTGAAAATTTAAATTTCCCAGTTGAAGATTAAGTATATAAGTTGAAAATGTAACTATTTTATTGAAAATTTATGGGTTTTTTTGTGTGTGGAAAGTTCATCTTCGCAGTAGAAAATTTCTCGATTTGGTTGAAAATTGCAAAGTCTTTTAAAAATTCGTCTTCTGGCTTGAAAATTCAACAATTTGTTTGAAAGTCGTTTTTGATTGAAAATTAAATTATTATGTTCAATATTCGTGTTTTTTGTTTAAAAGTGTATCTCTTTTGGTAGAAATTTAATTTTTGCTTGGTTAAAAAATTAAATTAATAATTCAAACAAATAATTAAATTTTAATAATTTGGTTCATTTTATTTAGATTAATCGGTTAAAAATGCTTTTTTTTTAAATTGAAGATTTACCATTTTAGTTGAAAATTCATCTCTCCAGTTGAAGATGTAACTATTTTATTGAAAAACCATCTTTTTTGGTATAAAATTAATTTTTTTGTTTAAAAATTGATATTTTTGGTTGTAAATTCAACTATTTTGTCAAAAATTCTTGTATTTAATTGAAAAACTAATATTATTGCTTGAAATATTAGAAATTTAAAGCGTTTCAAAATGAATTAAATTTATTTTGAAACTTTCGAACGTTTCCGAAACATTGGTGTAATGAAACCTTTTATTGTGCTGTGGACTCACAACCATATATTTTTGTAGTGCATTGAAAGTACTGATTGAATTAGTAAAAATGCAACTAATTCCTAAATTTGTACATTAAATTCCATAAAAAATAACTCCGGTTGGTCTTTCAAATGTCTTTGTTTTCTTAAAAAACGTATCCTAATTCTAATATTACTTCACAATTTGAGAACACAAAAGATAGACGATACAAGCCTTTGCCCATTCCCAGCTCATTCTTCTAGCCACGGCCCTGATGCTCGGGCTCGAGTCGCTTCGGTTGTTTTCGGGAGTTCTACGCTCCCATTTTTACTCTAGAGACAGGAGTCAGGATATGAGTAAGCAGTAAGGTTTTTGGTGTTGGTGGTGTTTTGAAGGATCGGGCCGGGTCGCGTAGCGCCGAACGCCGAGCTTCCAAGCTCTCGAGGAAGCCTCGGTTGTTCCCCAAACAAACAAGAAAAACACTGGATTTCTAATCACTTATCAACAACGTCAACCCACTTCCACTTCTCATTTCCCCAGTCCCGGATTCCAGAATCGTGCGCGCGAGTCCGTGAGTGTTAGTTTAGTTGTCTATCTCTTTTGTGTCATCGTCAGGAGTGTGGATTGCGCTTGTCATATCATCCTTGTCGTCAACGTCATCTCCGTCGGTCGTTGTTCTCGAACTCGTTCATCCGCCCAAAGTCCACGAGTTTCAAAACTTGAAACATAAATCGAATTGAATCCTCCTTGTTCGCTTCTAGTGCTCGCTCATGGGACGATCGCCATCATGAAAACATTCGCCCGTCGTCGCCGTCGTTATCTGTCCGTCCTCCCTGTTTTTTCGTACTGAAAAGGGACTTTAAAAAACAAAGATTAAAAAAAAATAGTGTGAATACCTTTTTGGATTGTGCCAGTACTTTATAAAACTCCTGTTTGAACGCACCCGAAAAACTGATATTCGAGTCTAATCGAGTCAGGTCCAGCTTAGCGACCGACCATAAAGTCGCCTTTCACGATTGTTGCGCGTGAGACAGACGAAAGCAACTTACATTGGCAGATATTGAGCTAACTTCTGGGATTATTGTTTCATGGAATCGAACATTTCTTTTCAAATTCAAAGTGAAAAAATAGCATTAGTCAGTGCCCGCTCAGTCTTGCAAGGTTGCAGGTGCTCCTGCATCGAGAAATACGCACAACGACGCACCGAGGAACAAACCCAGTCATTAAATGCCTGAGGGACACTCTTACTCCATGTTGTGCATCGGTTGCAACACTCGAGCCTGCTGGAAAGTGAGTGATGTGATTTTGTGACTTCTCTCTTTTACAAATATCATTTAAGCTTTAGTTAGGCTTTTTGGCAATTCTTGCCTCGCTCCGGAATCGCCCCCCACCCCATTTGGTAAAAATTGACAGGTTATGTCCATTGTCGAGCTCCAAATTCATATGTCCTCGCCACGCAACACTTCCTTCTGCTACTAGAATTCGATTCATTTTCCGTTTTTCATCTCTTATTTTATGTTCCATTATTTTTTTCTTGCTTTTTATAGTTCATTGTGTTCTAAATGCTTACGTGTTCTAATCTAGAATTGTAAAGCAGGAAGTCCTTTTACGGGGGCAAAAACCCCTATGAAAGAGCTTTATCTGTTGGTGTATCTGTATGACTCCTGACATTCTCCTGGCATTGGTCATTTCCGAGGATTCTTTGTTTATTTAGAGACTTTCGAATAACGTTTTGCAATCGTGGCATATCTATTTTTTTAACAGTGTTAATAAGCAGTGTTTCTTTTTACAAAAGTTTTTCACTCATTGTTGAAAATGTTTAAAAGTTTAGTACATTTTTACTTCTTAAAAGTATATTTACATTCATGAAAGAGTAATATTATGTTACAATGTTAATATTTTAATTACTACTCAGCATTTAAAATTAATAAAATAATTTAATAAATTGAGAAGTAAACCAAAAAATCGTTATATCTATTTTTTGAAAAAATTGAGATTATGGTTCGTGTGTATTCGTGATATTATTACACCAAAAAGAACATGTATGTGATCAATTTTTGGAAAAAAGATGAGGCCTTTTTTTGGACAACCCTGAATATCTTGTAATACTTCATCAAAACTAGGAATCAACTTTTTTTTTAGTGATAACTCAGTAAAACTTCCGAATTTATCAGCAAAAATAACTGATTCATAACTAGTATTCAATCGCTGATTAAATTGGTAAAAATTTTAACTAATTCAAATCTACAAGTTTGAAAATTAATCTATTTTGGTTAAGACTTCAACTATTTTGTTGAATATTTGTTTTTTGTTTGTTTGAATTTATCTGTTTTTCATTTCGTTTTTCATTGGCAAGATGGTCAAACTTAAATGTCAGGAAATTCAAGTGCGCTTTAATATAAAATAAATCAAACTTTCTTTTGTCATTTTCACTAATCTCATAAAAAAATATTTTATCCAAAATATTAATATTATAAAATAATAAGCTCTAAATTTTAAGTATGAGGATAAAAGAAAAATTTCTTTATATTATTCAAATTCATAAACTTTAGCAATGAATTAAAGGAATGATTAGTTCTGTTTTTAGTATTATTACTTAATTTAATTTTTCGATGGTGATAATTAATATATTTAATAGGATGGTCCAAGAAAGATGTTTCTGTTGTCTAAAATGGCTCCCCAACAAACTTTCTCCTTTGATGTTAAAATGTCTCCTGAATTTTGGCATTAT
>NC_046661.1:113275766-113311226 GCF_010883055.1 Belonocnema kinseyi | reverse complement strand
ACGAGGTCTCGAAAAATTTCGTAAGGAAAAAATTTGTAAGGAATCCATTTTAGGAAAAAAAGATAAAGCCTTTTTTGGACCATTCTAATTTTTTAGAATATCCTGCAATCATTTGTCAAAACTTCCCAAATTAAACACATTAATTATATTTCTAAATCTAAATCCAAAACTAAAAATCAATTATTAAATTTTGGATCTAAACTCATGAAAGTTTATACATATTCAGATTTCGTATGTTAAGTACTTACAGCTTAACCATTCAGAGCTTCCTTACCGAGAAAAATTATGATTATCTGAGTAAATCTAGAGATACCAATTAAAATTATCTCACGTTCGTGTTGTTTAAAAGGCCGGAAATAGTATGTATTTTGTTCCTTAGCTAAAGATTTTGACAGAACGTGAATGTGTTTTTTTTTTCGAATGCACGTTGTCTTTTTAGGTTGTAGAACCTCGTTTGACAGTACAAAAATATCCTTGCAAATTGAATTCTGAAAGTATGTATATTTCTCCAAAGTCTTGTTTATGTTAACCTGTTTACGAAAATTCGACGACTCGCGGTAACTTTCCTGGTATGGCGGACGTTGGATAAAGGAGCAAGAAGATAGTGCAAGTTCTCTTAAAAACTTTTATATTATGGTTCGGTCAATAAGACCGAGATAAGAAAAAATATTTTAATAATTCATTTTAAAAATAATGGCGAAAATTTTATTTGGGTTCACGATTTTTCGATATATTCCGTAAATTTGGGCTTTATTTTTAAAATACTATACTGCAAAATATATATAGTAACACACGCGCATCATTTTCTTTTAATGTTATTGATGGGCAACTTTCCATCAACCGATTAAGATCCAGACCATTTTCAACATGGTATATTAGAAATTGTAGATAATTTGAGGAATTTTGCGAGCTTTATTATTTCTTTATGTTGTTTTAAATGTTAACATTAAATTTCTTTACAGGAAAGCGGAAATAATAAACATTCCATTCCAAATCTTACTTTCCAACATTTTTAAAATTTGCTTTTTTAGTCTGAAAACGGAAGTGAATAGGGATCTGATTTTGATTATTTTGTTTGACAGGTAAACACGTGGTGACACCCGCCCGTGACGGTGCAATTGGCAAGAGGGTTGAGGAAGAGGAGAGTCACTCACTCAGTACCGAGCTGATTGTGACTTTTCACTGTTTTCGAGACAGTGATCGCACCTAGAACATTTAAAAATAAAGAAATAAGGAAAGAAAGGAATTTCTTTCAAGGAACCGAGGAGAAGTACCCAATTCTACAAGAAGGCTCTAGTAATGGAACGCGAGTCGAATCCTATGCAAGCACTATGCCGCAGCGGCTGCGGATTTTATGGTTCGCCGGCAACAGACGGCCTCTGTTCGCTATGTTTCAAAGAGAACCTAAAGAAGAAGCAGCAACCCCCCGTATCAGCCACCCCTGTATCAGCCTCGCAGACCGTATCCAGTAACGCCGGCACGTTGCAAAGCGGTTTCGGCAGCCCAGCCTCCACAGGAACAACCGCACAGCCTACCATTCCTACCATCCCCCAACCCACGACAGATTTACCCGGTCCTAAAGAAGTAAGATGATTTTTTAAATAAAATTTTCTCACTAAATGTCACCTTTTTTTTTAAGGAATTTTTCACCTTTTTCTCTTCTTTTCGGGTTTCTCATCGTTTTTTACCTTTTTTTTTTACCTTTTTTCAAGTGAAAAGGAAAAATTTATTACAAATTACAAATTGCACACCAAATACAGTTTTTATTACACTTTCCTAATCGACGAGCATTGAACCAAATGATCAAATTTTCTGACGGAGGAGTTTAAACTTCAGCCAAGAAGAGTTGAACTTTCAAACATTATTTTGAATTGAAAAATATGAATGTGTTGCAAGCCAGTTTAATTTTGAAGCAAAGAAGACGAATTTTCAAATAAAAATATAAATAAGTCAGTTGAAATTTTGATTAAAAAATATTACTTTCTAAGAAAATAGTATTTTCAGTAGAAAAATAGAATTTTCAACCAAATAGTAGAATTTCTAACCAGGAGATGATTTTCTAGCCAAAGGTGATTTTTTTTTTTTTTTTTTTTTTTTTAGTTGAATTTGCCATTCAAAAAATATCTTTTTAACAAAATAGTTGAAGATTAATTCTGAAACAGTAATATAATACTTTTTTGTTTTATTTTTTATCAAAAGAACTAACTTTCATTGAAAAGAGATAAATTTTGAACCAAATAATAGATTTTTTGAACCAAGAGATTAATTTTAAAGAAAAAAAGGTGAATTTTTAATAATCTAGTGGAATTTTCAATAAAATAATTAAAGGTTCAACGAATTTGTGGAGTTTTTAACTAAACACCAAAAAAATAATATTAGACTTGAATAAAAATGATTAACTCTCTAACATAAAATGTGAATTTGTAACAACTACAAAAAAAATTCCACCAAAAGATAAATATTCAACAAAAAAATATTAGTAAAAGAGATTATTTCTTAAACAAAAATACAATAATATAAACAAAAATGCAATAATAGACTTTTCAAATAAAAGGAATTACTTTTCAATCAAAAAAGATAAATTTTCAATAAAAAAATAAAATTTTTAACTAAATAGTAGAATTGTAATCAAAAAGTAGAATTTTGAACCAAAAAAATGATTCATTAAAAATTCCTCTCTGGTTGAAAGTTGAACGAATTTTTTTAAATTTCATTTTTTTGTTTGTTAAAGATTCATAATTGTAGTTTTAAGTTCGTTTTCTGGTTAAAAAATAAAATTAACAATTCTTTTTGTTGCAAATATGTTTTTTTTTTAATTGCAAATTCAAATATTTTGTTAAAATAGTCAACTGATTAATTGTAAATAAACTTTTTTTGTTATTTCATGTTCTCGTTTTCAAAATTAAATTGTTTTATAGATTGTTTTATATTTTTTAGCTTGAAAATTCAACAAACTGTTTTTTGTTTTCAATTAAAATTTTGTTGTGGAAATATCAACTATAACATTTTTTGATAAACATTAATATTTTTTGTTGAAAATTCAACAGTTTGGTTATCGCTGTTTTTCATTCTTGTCTGAAAAATTTTTCTTGGTAGAAAATTCATTTTTTGGTAGAAACTTCATCTCTTTTTGAGCGTTTAGTTAAAAATGCAACTTCTTAGTTGAAGATTTATCTACTTTGGTTGAGGATTAGACTATTTTATTGAAAATTAAAAAAATTGGTATAGATGTAAGTATTTGGTACAAAATTAAACTTTTTTGTAGAAAATTGGTTTATATTGCTACTTTTTAAAATTGAAAATTAATTTTTCTTGATAGAAAATCATCTACTTAATTTTTTTGTTAAAAATTGAACTGTTATGGTTTAAAAATGCAGACTATTTATCTTTTTTTGCTTCAAGATTTAACCATTTGGTAACGGTCTAAGAGGTAAAAAATTGAATGTACTTGCAAAAAAAAGTTTTTTTTTTTGCTTGAAAATTAATTCTCAGTGGAAATGTAAATACTCCGTTTTTCAGGGTGGCTTTTACTGGCTGTTCAATTTCAAAGATAATGTCGAATAATAATTTTCCCAATTTGATTGTATCTGAAAATATTGTCCCAGCTAAAATTAAAAATAATGAATTATACATTTATTTTGTAATCTGTAATTACCAATATGAATAAATGTGTATTTTATCACTATTTCTAATTTAAAGGGCCAGCAGTAAAAAAGAATCATAGGGATATTTTCCGCGGGTTTTTCTAATTTTGCAGATGTTACTGTCCAAAGTTGAATTTCACCGCTGTCACTTTAGAATGTTGGCAGCGGTGGGATTACTGATATTCAGATTTGAAAGTCACAATTTCCACGTGTCCAGATATATATGAGTCTATAGCTTTTTCATATGAAGTTTTTTAAAATCATAAAAAATTAAGTTATTTTTTGGAATCAATAGTTGTGACGGAATCTCTCTTCATCCAGTTATTAATTTTCCAATTATCGACTGATGGGATTTGTGAGTGTTCTATTTATTTGCCCAAAATTTTCAGTATAGAAAAAGGAAATCACGGAATTTCACTCAAATTCAAGAATGCTTTTAAAAAAGTTTCGTGTCTGATTAAAAATTTTTCGTGTAATTTAAAGTCAAAGTAGTTTGGGTCTTAATTTTGCATTTATAAAAGGTTATTAGAAATTATATTAAAAAGTATTTTATTTCAAAATTATTTAAAAAATATATTATCAAAAGTTATTAATTAATTCAAAGTTATTAAAAAAGATATCAAGTGATTAAAAATGCCGATTTTTGTCTAAAATCAAGGGGATAATAATAACAAACATCCTAATAATTATAATTTAATGTATACAATATTATAACTTACAGTTTTTTGAGAGTATTTAATACACTTCGCTTTCATTTCTAAAATTTGCTTCAATTGTGCTTTTTCTTTCTTATTTTATAAATCAAGTTGAAGAACGAATTATTTTTACGTTAAAAACATCCTTGATTTTAAAAATGGTTTAATTTGAATATTTGTCCAATTAAATTTTAAATAAAAAATGTGTAACTTTAAGAAATATCTTATCAAGAGTCTTATAATTTTTATTGCTTTTCCATCAAAATAACCTGTAGTCTAAACCTGCTATCCATCCAAATTTTTGAGTTCTATAAATTCAAGCATTTGATACTTTTTGTTACTGTATTGAACTATTTTCTTGAAAATTGTTTTTTTTTTTTTAATTTTAATTTTTAGGCGTAAATTTTTTATTTAAAGAATTTAAAAATGCTGTTTCAAAGACTTAAACGACTAAACATTAGTAGAGTTTGAAATAGACAATTTTTGGTAAAAGACCTTTTTAGTTGATCAAATGTGAATATAAATTATAATGGTTTTTAAAATTAAGTTATACGTTAAAGATTGACAAGCGAATTCATTTGACACGAAGATTTGGAATCAGTTCAAAATTTAAAAATTTCCCGATTTGAACGTTAAAAATCAAACTGTTTCAATTGGAAAGTCTTGGTATTTAAACAGATGTAAACGCCCGATTGAAACTTTATAAACTATTTTTAATTTTTTAATAATTTTAAAAGAATATATTCTTGTATAAAGGCTTTTATTAAACTTCAAATATTATTTTAGACTGAAATTTGCCCTTTTTTGTTAAGAAAAATAACAATTACCTAGAATTTAGAAATATTTTATTGTTCACGTAAAATCAGTAGCTATAAATCAAATATTCAAAAATAAACTTTGAACATTATAATTTTCATTGTTCTATTTGAAAAAATGTATGCTACAGGTAAAATTGTTGAATGTTGATGTATAATAAATGTAGCGAAATATTTAGAAAATTGTCAAAGATGAAACTGGAAGATTTGAAGGAAATATTTTTTATTTTGCAGTATGTACGAAAAATGTTCAGTATTGAAATTAAATTTTGAAGCTTTTTAAGGATTTTTGAACTATTTAAAATGAAAATAATTAAACTTTGAATTTAAGGCGTGTTTTGTTTATAACAAAAATGTGACCGTTTAATTTTTAAGATTTCTAGCTTAAAACTGATATTCGTTAATTCAAAATTCAACAATTAAGTTGAAAATTGAACTAAGTAAGGTTAAGAATTTATGTATTTTGTTGAAAAATCGTCTTTTGCCAGAAAATTAATCTTTTTGTTTAAAAATGCAACAATTTAGTTAGGAATTCCCATTTTCGAATGCATCTGATCACGTGTTCAATCTGTAATGTTGATGGTTGTCATAGTAACGCATTCAAGCAAAATTTTTGGAAGTGACAACATGGAGATAAATTTTTAGTGGATTATGGCCTCAAACCGTGGGTCATCTTCATCGAAAAAAAATAGCAAACGTCGCATAAAAAAACGAGTAAATTGTTTTCTATCGTTTAGATTACCATCTGAGGGAGTATCTTATGCCCATCCGTAATTTGCGGTACGTGTGGGCAGTTGGAAAAAATTTGAAAAATAAAGTCAATTATTCTTTTATATATTTGGGTCTGTTTTATTATAACGAATACGATGCAAATGATTTAATAATTAAATAGTGTTTTAAATTAAATGTTTCAATCTTTAAGAGCAGGAAAAAATCAATTCACAGAATTCGGGCGAGTTAATAAATTTTTATTTTATTTTTAGTTAAGCAGAGACGATCAGGAAGATGAAGTCGGAGTCAGCAGTGGAGCTGCTGAAGGGTCGATCAGTAGCGGGGATGTGGACGACTGTTTCGATGGAAAAGAGACTGACAAAGACTCCAAAAAGAAGAAAAACCGCTGTGCCCTTTGTCGCAAGAAAGTGGGGCTGACAGGTGCGTAAAATTCTTTATAAATTCGACCCCCCCCCCCCATCTATGCGTTTCCCCTCGTATCTCAACAGGCTTCACAATCATTCCCCTCTTTTCTTCTTTATTAAAGAAACTGAAATTCGAAATGAATTAATATGATCCAATACGAAAATCTTAACTATATTTGGCTGAAAGATCATCTTTCTAGTTAAAAATGATTTTTTTGTTGTTGAAAATGTACCTTTCTCAGTTGAAAAGCATCTTTTCCGTTCAGATTTCAATTTTGTGTCTTTGGCTTGAAAATTCAACTATTTTGATTGAAAATTCCTCTTTAAAGGTTGACAATTAAACCATTTAGTTAAAATTTAAATTTTTGATGTTGAAAAATCGTTTCTTTTCCTTGAAATTTAAGCTATTTGGTTATCAATACAATTGTTTGGTTGTCATTTTTTTTTAAATTCTACCATTTCATTTAAAAATCACCTATCTTGGTGGAAATTTATCTTTTTTTTTTGTCGGCAATTGATCTTTTTGTTAAAATTGATCTTTGTTGTTAAAAAATAATTTTTTTCTTGAAGATTCATAATTTTAATCAAAAATTCATCTCTGGCTGAAAATTCAGATATTTTTTTAAACATTCGTTTTTTTCGTTGACTGAAAAATTTTTGCAAATTGATTTTTGCAACTAAAAATGTAACTATTATTCAATTTTTGGTTGAAAAGTATTCTTGTTTAATTGTAAATTCGTTTTTTTGTTACGAATCCAGCTTTTTCGGGAAAATAAAATGATTAAAGTTGAAGGTTCATAATTTCAGTTATAAATTTATCTGTTTCGTTTAAAAGTCAATCGCGCCAGTTTGAGATTCATCATTTGAGCTTAAAATTCATCTCTGATTGAAAATGGTAGGTATTCATTTTTGAGAAACTTCATTTTCACACAAACTTATTTTGCCGGAAAAAATATATAGATTTACGGACGATGTAGAGATAAATCATAGAGGGGATCCCGATTGTGAATTCGGTAAATCGTTGTACAAACGATTCTACTACTTTTAAATTTTAGAGAGAAAATCAAAAAAGAGGAAACTGATAAGTAAATATGTGGTTAAATAATACAGTGAAACTCTTTAATAGTCCTCCCTTCTATAGCCCTTCTGAGAAATGACGCCGCGCCAGAGGTAGGCGAAACAAGACTGCGCGGGGTCTACGGTTGTCACTCAGGAGAGCATATTGAGGCTTGAACAGACAAAAGCGAAGCAGGCTATAATGAGTCAGTTTCCACTCACCGCCAGCCCCAAAATTGGCGCTATAGAAGAGTTACACTGTACTAATAAATATAAGACAATGTTCAAATAAAAAAGTGATGCATATTGGGAATTGTTAAACCGCGATACCCCACCTGGTGACAAAAATTCAAACTAGAAATAGTAGGCACGATTTTAAAGATGTATTTTAATTTGTGCATAAAAGTGTTTTAACAATTTTTTGTGGAGTTTAAAGTATTTATTGGATAATAAAAATAAGTCATTATCGGAAACAAAGTGTTTTAGATGGAATTTACATATTATACAGTAAAGAACTACACTTTTTGACAGAAATAGTTTTATAAAAAAGACAATTATTCTCTTTATCGTGATTTTCAAAATATTGTAAACTTAAATGGACTTACTTTGAATCAAAAATAAATTTATACATTAAATATTTACTATTTAAAAATCTGATCTTAAAGTTAGGTCAGAATTCGTGTTTAAATTGCAGTCGTCTATTATTCGTATTCTTGGCATAATATGGATAAAATTGGTCGCTTCATACATTAATTAAAGTTTATTTAAGCTTACAATGCATTGAAACTCACATTAGATAATGAAATAATTGTATTTTTTTTAAAAACCTATTTCACAAAAATGTGTGTTTTTTTTACTGTATAAGATGGAAATTCTATCTAAAACTATTTGTTTCTGATGAGTATTTCTTTTTAGTATTCAATCATTGTTTTATACTTCACAAAACAATCGTAAAAACACTTTTATGCCAAAATTAAAATACATGTTTACAATTGTACCTACTCTTTCTAGTTCCATTTTTCGGCACCATGTGGCGTAATGGTAGACCACCATTCTCAATAATTAATTTTTTTTATTGTAAAACACACTATTTCTATGGTAACAACTGTTTTAATTTAAATTTAAATTTAATAATGTGAATTATTATTCAGTAATAAAAAATTAATATTAATATGATTGAAAAATAATAAGATGGATGGTTTTTCAAAGGACCGTTCGTTCGATAATAATTAAACCTGATATTCCAGGTCTTGAAAATACATATTTCTCGTGAAGTTTGGTTAAGAACTGAAATCTAATGTAGCCGGATGGGGTTTTAAAGGTATTATTGTTCTGATATTAAAACTTGGTATTCCAGGTGTTGAAAATACATCTTCCTCGGATATTACCAGGTAGGATTATTGGGACAATGAGGCCTTTAATAATCCATCTGGATATCTCCAAGTTTAGTTCTTAAACGTACTTCCCCAAGCTAGCTGTTATTTTAACACTGGGACCACAAAGTTTAATGTTTGGAATAATAACACGTTTGAAAAACCATCTGGGTATCTGAAATTTGAGTTTTTAATCACACTTCCCCGAGGAAGATTTACTTTCATCGCGAGGAATACCAGATTTATTAATCAGAAAAATGAGATATTCAGCAAATCATCTTCGCATCTTAAATTGAAGTTCTTCATCAAACTTCACCGAGAACAGAAGAGGCTGAGCCCTTTTTCTCTAGGTGTGAGCAGGGGAATAAATAATAATAATAATATTGAGTGACACACTGTGTACATTAGGGTGGCTCAAAAAGGCTTTTATTTTTTAGAGGGCAACGGTCCCCCCAATTTCATTCCAAATTCGAAAAAAGAAATTCCCTATTTTTTTATTTTTCGATTTTAACAGGTGCCGGTTTTGGACTTGAAGTTTCCCATGTAAAATGCATGGGGGAAATTTTTTTTTTTTTTTTTGAGTTTTTGGAATAATTTTTTGAGTTTGAAAAAATGTGAGGGGAAACTCTGGGGGCTTGTAGAGAATTATCAAAAGAAGAATTTCATGTATCATATATATGGGTTTGAAACCCCTTACACACCCACACGAGAACCTGAAAACTACACTTAAAACAAAAAATGTCAATTCTTCCTGAAATCGACATTTTGAGCAATGTATTATGGTCTTTTTTTACTTACAATTATTAATATTGTTCTAATGAAAATGTTCATTCTCATGGGTTAATTCATGTTTAATTATTTAAACAAATGGAATTTGTTTAAATATTTTTTTTCGAAATTTTGTTTTTCACCTTAAAATTATTACTGTTAGTCTAGTGGAATATTTCATAACATTGGTTCATTAATTTTCAATTGTTTGAACAAGTGAAATTCATTTTCAATTATTTAAACACAAGGATTTAAATAATTTCGTTTCGATTTTTTAAAATAAAAATTATTACTGTTGGTCTAGTGGAATATTTATCAGTAATAATAAATAACTAATTAATAATTAATTTAATAATCATTAATTTATCAGTAATTTTTAAGAAATAATTTGTATTTAAACAAAATTTTTCATAAAATTAATCAAACATGTTGATAAATATTCTACTAAAGAAATATTAATAATTTTTAATAAAAAAATTATTCACAGTTTTTCCATGTGTTTAAACAATTGAAAATTAATGAACTAATGTTAATAAATATTCCACTAGACCAATAGTAATAATTTTTAAGGAAAAAAACGAAATTTCGAAAAAAATTGTTGAAACAAATCCCGTTTGTTTAAATAATAAAACATTAATTAACCAATGTTAATAAATATTCTACTAGACTAATATTAATGATTTTTAGGGGGGGGGGCGAATTTTCGAGAGAGAGAAAATTATTTAAACAAATTCCATTTGTTCAAATAATTAAAAATTAATTAACCAATGATAATATCATTAAGGGTAATTTTCAGGTACTTGTAGGGTGTGTGTTAGGGGTGTCAAGCCCATATGTCTAATAGATGAAAACTTGATAAATGAAACTTCAAGTCAAAACCGGCATCTGTTAAAATAAAAATTTAGGGAATTCCTTTTTTCGAATTTGGATTAAAATGGGGGGGGGGGGGATCGTTGCCCTCTAGCATGAAAAAAATGTTGCCATGCATTTTTGTACCACCTAGTGTAACATAGTATAATAATATTATACTAAATACAAATTGTACATAAATAATAATAAATGAATTATAAAAAGTGAATAAGAAATACTGGTATGAAATTACTATTTCCAAAGATTTCACAAATATTAAAAAATATTTCCCAAACATTTCAATGATTTCTCAAAGATTTCACGCTTTTCAATCATTTCGCAATGGTTGTGGATAGGCTTAAAAGATTTTGCAAAGACTTGAATGATTTTCCAAAGATTTCAATAACTTCACAAATATTACAAAATATTTTAAATATTTTGCAGATTTGAGAAAGATTTGACAAAAGTATCATAAAAATGTCAATGATTTCTTAAAGATTTAACAGTTTTCAAATATTTGGCAAAGATTTCAATGGTTTCCCAAAGATATAAAAGGTTTTAAATATTTTGCAAAGATTTTGCATATAATTAAAAGAGATTACAAAGACATCAATGATTTCCCAAAGATTTCAATAATTTTACAAATATTACCAAATTTTTCATAAATATCACATATTTCACATAGATGAAAATGATTTTCCAAAGGTTAAAGAATGTTGCAAAGATTTCGGATAGATTTACAAGATTTTACAAAGACTTAAATGATTTTTAAAAGATTTGTTTCAGAAATATTTCAGAAAAATCTCCAATGATTTCCCTAAGGTTTCAGATATTTTGCAAAAATTTAGACAATTTACCAAGATTTAAACAATTTCATAAATATTATCACTTTTTTACATTCTACTCAGTGAAGGTATTAGATTTGTGTCAAGTTTGACCCCCCCCCCCACCGGTTTTTGTCAAATATCCACGTTTTGAGACCCCCTGAATCCGAAAAACAGGTTTTTACGAATGTGTCTGTCTGTCTGCATGTGAACACGATTACTTTTTAAAAGAATAATCTAGATTGGCCTTTGGTACACTCGTTTAGTGTCCTAAACTAAAGGTCAAGTTCGTTAGCCAGGCGTTTTGCATGAAAATTCAAAAAGTGGACACATTTTGTATATTTTTGAGGCCAGTTTCTCAAAAATTAAAAAATTCTCTGTATGGTTATGCATAGCATTCAAAAATTCGAACAATTTATTCTAATGACTTTTTTCATAATATCAAAAATTACCAGAGTTATAGCATTTACAAAATTCCAAAAAACACGAAAATGAACATTTTAGGCCAAATAACGGAGGATATGAAAACAAGTCAAGAGAAGAAAAATGTTGCTTTTTGAATGCCCTACAAGATTATCATAACAATTTTTTGAATTTTGTTGAAAAATCCAAAAATTACATTTTCCTTACTATATAATAATATACATTAATAGGAATAATATAAAATTTCAGGGATAAACTCGAGTGCGAAGCACGAGATACGTGATGAGAATGTGTTCGTTAAAGCCGAAGGAGCTGTAACAAAAGAGAATTCACAATCATTAAATCACTGTTGTCGATACTTTTACCTTTAGTTTTAAATAGTCTGTGCAGAAAAGTCGAGCACGTAGCGCAAGGTAAATACATTATCGAGCGCGAAGCGCTAGATAAATATATTGTCGAGCAAAAAATTCGGATAGTTTAAAAAGATTTCATAAAGACTACAATTCTGACCCACGCAGTTTCACAGCCGTGTGGAATCCAGTCTACAATAGACTGTTTACGTTTCTAAAGACTGATTTAGTCTCAAGGCCAGTGTGAGGCAACCCCCGAAACTGTCCTTATATAGGCGTTCTTGTGAATTTTATAACTGTATCAATGATTTTTCAAAGATTTTGAATAGATTTAAAAGATTTCACAAAGAGTTCAATGACTTTCCGAAGATTTCAATCATTTCAAAAATTTTATCAAATATTTGTGAAATATTTAAAATATTTCGGATAGATGAAGATTTCACAAGGATTTCATGCAGATTTCTAAAGAAATTAAAACGATCTGATGAATTTAATTTTGATTTCAGAGGGGGGGGGGCAATCCATACTTTGCCCCTCCCTGGGTGATTTCTGAGGGGGCATTGCCCCCTAGAATTCCGCCGGCTCTGCCCGAGAAATGTTTTTTTAAAGACTTGGGATATCAAGTTTAATTATCAGAATGAACAGACCTTTCAAAAACCGTCCACCTCATTATTTTTTAAACGTTTAAATATTAATTTTCATTATTAAATAATAATTAAAAATATGCATAATTTTTAATTTAATTTAATTATATATTTACTTACCAGTTCCTATTTTTTAGAAATAATTGTTTCTGAATAATGGATACAAATATATCCATATGTTTATTCAATTATTTATAAAGATCGTGTTATCTGATAGTAAACGTTTATAAAAACAGAATCTTTCAAATATGGAAGTATTTGGAAGATTGGACTAGATGAAATTAAATTGTAGAATAGAACTAGCTGTACATCAGGTAGGCCAAATTTGTGATTTTCAACGATTTTTCGGACTTTTCTCTAGTTTTTTGCCACTGTGCAAAAGTAGGCTAGACCCCCCTCCCCCGCACAGTGTTAAGTGCCCCTGATGAAAAATGAGATTTCAATTAATTGAATAAAAAAGTTCTATTTTAACATTTATTTTAAACTCAGATTTATAAGTTTATTTCTGCGTATTGTTTCGAAAACGTCCAGTAAACTATTGATTTTTTCTGTGACATGAGTTTTAGGGAAAATGAAATTTCGGACGAATGAATACCTACCGTTCATAATTAATTTTTCTAACTTAAAATTTAACTGTCCATTTTTTGTTTGATAGATTATCTTTTTTATTGAAAATGTATGTATTTCGTTGAGAATGCAACTATTCCAGTTGAAGATTCATCATTTTAATATGAAATTTATCAGTTTGGTTGAAAATTAATTTTTTAATTGATAATATAACTATTCCATTTTTGGTTTAAAATCTATTTTTTTTTGTTGATAATTCATCTCTGAACATTAATTTTTTTAACTGAAAATTTAACTCTTCCTTTTTTGGTGAAAATTTAATATTTTGTAGTTCAAATTCAACTTGTTGGTTGGACCTCTTACTTTCATCTTTTTTTTTTTAATAAATCTTGTTAAAAATTCGTCTTTTTGGTTAAAAGTTTATCTGTTCCAGTTAAAAAGTCATTTTTGGATTGAATTTTAAGTGTAAGAAGATGAACAAAAAATTTACTTGAATTATTATTTTAATTCATGGACTTTGGAGACAAAGTCAAGAAATTATTAATGATGTTTTTAGTATTATTTAACTATTTAATTAATTGATGATTCTAATATATTTAAGAATATATTGTAATATAACTTGTCAAAACTTTATAAATTAAACATATTAATTGAAACCCTAGAAACTGAAAAAAGCCATTATTTATAATAAAATCGCTAGCTGTATGAATATTCTAAGTTGATTGTTTTAAAAAATGGAAAAAAAAGAAAAATCTATGGAAAAAACCTGGAATTTTCTGTGCATTTTTTTCAGGATTTGAGTAAACAGTCTATATATGTGATAATGGTTGTACAATTAAATTATTTAAGCAGAACATTAAAAAAAAATGTATTAGCTAAGAACTTAGAGAAGGGTGTCAAGAATTGGTGCAGCATAAAAAGTATTTCCAATACTGGGACAATAATAAATATCGTTGAGTATCTTCTATATTTCAACATAAATTATAAAAGTAAAAATGTTCTATTATTTTTTAAGTTCTTTTAAATTTGTTACCACTATTTATTTTTGTCCTGACAAGTTACACATTTAGTAAAAAATAATCAAAAATATTCCCCAAAGTGTTAGAATGAACTGCTACAAAATTCGCCATTTTTTTCATTTTAAAACTTTCCGCATAACTTTTACAGCATTGTATTATTAAAATCTCCTACACTAAAAGAAAAAGTAATGTTTTTTCACATTTTTAATCCGTTTAAGAATAAAATTCATAATTTTATTAGCGATTTTATTCGATAACTTATGAATATTTGAGTGTCCCGCATCTGGACAAATTTTTTGCGAAGTTGCCTAAAGTGGGACGAGCTGTCGCTAATTGACTCAGTTTCGGACATTTGAACGTAAGTTGCGAAATTGCGCTTCCGTTACTGAAACGGTCACTTTCCCCGCGTTTTTAATTAAATGTCGTTAATTTTTCAACAAAAATTAGTAAGTGTGCATTAAAATTAAATATTATAGATTTACATGAAATATTAATAAGATTAATATTATTGATTTACTTTTTAAGATAAATTAAGTAAAGTAACTTTTCTGTTGAAAATTTATATTTCCAAATTAAAAATATCACTATTTTAAAGAAAACTCATCTTTTTTGCTGGAAAATGCAAATTTTTTATTCAAAAAAAGAAAAATATATCAATCAAATTGTTGAATTTTCTACCATAATATCATTTTTAACAAAACAGTTGCATTTGTCTCAACAAAAAATTTAATTTATGATTAAAATGGTAAATTTTCGACCCAAACAGACGAATTTTCAACAAAACAGTTGAAATATTAATGAAAGCAGATTTTTCACTCAATAAAATTTTCAACCAAATAATAAAATTTGTAACCAAAAAATAATTTAAATTGTTTGAATACGTTTTTCAATTTTTTTATTAACTTGAATTAAGATGAATTCTAATTCAAAATTTACTACCAAACAGTTTAATTTGCAAGTAAATCGATAATATTAGTCGACCATATTAAATTTTAATGCATACTTACTAATTTTATTAAAAAATTAAACTTATTAGTTATTATTAAATTACTTATCTAAGCAGTTTGCAAAATTTGAGGTTGGATTTGCAGGTTTCAGTAAACTACTTTAAATAATTTTTTTATAATGAATAATTAAACGGTAATCACGATCCATTCTTGCTTTTTCATGTATTCTGTAATAAATTATAAGTAAATTGTGCCATTTTATTTTGATAAACCCCGTTGGATTTTCCTTGTCAGTTTACCTTATGTATAAAATTGTTTGGTTTTTGTTTTTCAGGATTCGAGTGTCGTTGTGGTGGACTCTTCTGCGCTGTGCATCGATACAGTGACAAGCACGACTGCAAGTTTGATTACAGAGAAATGGGCGCCCAAGAGATTCGGCGCAACAATCCAGTTGTTGTTGGTGAAAAAGTGCAAAAAATTTGAACTATTTAGTGTGTAGTCGTTGGGAAAATGGTTATATAACTATATAAACAAACAAAATATAAAAACATGGAGAAAACGAGATAAATTATCTGGCAGCTGATTGCACATCGAGGAACGATTTTGTAGCGGATGAAAGGGAATACCGAGCGAATGCTATATTATGAGAGATTGTTGTTTGTTGTTGTTGTGTGAAACGAGAAATAATTCGGCAACGCGAATGAGTCGTCGGGCGTATATATATATATATATTATAATAAAGCATAGAAAAAGACGGAAATTAGACGATGACGATGACGACGGGGGAGAGAGAAAGTTCGCGCGAGTCTTTTAGCGTGTGTATATGTTCGATGAATGAATCTGAGTAACTTTTCGGGGTTAAAAAAAAGGAAAAAATCGAGAATGCCAGTGCCATGTCAGATTGTCATCTAGTGAGAGTTTTAAATTCAGGAGAAAAAAAATCTGGTTACTAACTGCTGCCAGCTTACTACTACTATTACCTATTATTATCATTGATTATACGGTTTATTATTACGATTATTCTATATTACGTTCACTAATTTACTTAAAGAACTAAATTTGCGCGAAGCAGGGACAATTCGTCGCAAAGTTTCCTATTTAAGTAGATGAAAACGGAATTCCTGGTGCAGTCAGTCGGTCCAAAATATCTTGTTAAGGCGGTCGATCGATCCATCGAACAGACAAATTTGATGCGTAAGTGTTTTTGTTTTCCATTACTATTATAATATCGTCGAAAGGAATGTTATTTAGGCGATGACTGACGTTGATGGGTGATCACAATTCTAGGTTTAACGATTAGTCTAATAATTATTAAGTATATTAGCCGATTGATTCATAAAGTAATGCAATAAAGTATAAGAAGTACTGTGTGTTTATGTCCAATCTCACCGAGAATATAACGAGCATTATTACTCATTAAATACTGTTTGAAATTACGTTTCGAAACATTGTTTATTTGTGCGCTAACCGTCCGCAAGTCACAATTATTCATCACGTGGACGACTACATTTTTCCTCTTTATCAAGGTTTATCTCATATTCAACAAAAACAGAAAAGCTGCGCAAGGTATTCCGCCGCTGCAATTTAGCTCTATGTGTTATATAAGTAATGGTTAGTAGAAAGTTTAGAGGCCGGGAATTTAAAAAAGAAAAAAGAAAAATGAGGGGGAGAAAATAAAAAAAAAAGCTTGATTTTAAGGCAACTGCACTTTTGTATCTCGGATCTCCACGTTGACGTGCTTTGATTTCCACTCACTGCAAAAGATTTTATCCAGAAATTTACTCGAGTTTTTTTTATTTTGCTTCTGTGGAAATCAGTGTGAATCAACCTTATTGTTATTTTTCTTGTTGCGTTGCGAAGCACACGGCATGCCAAGTTAGTCTTCCCGTAAGGAAATTGTTTTAGTTTTTAGTTTCTATTTTATCGTTTGTTACATTCTCTTTTCTTTTTTTTTTGTATGCATATTAACGTGATTGTTGCGACAAGAGAAGTGACTTTAGGGAATTTTAGCCAAGATGTTTTATTTGGTCGCGGGAATTGTTTTACGGGAGGACTAGCGGCGAAACTTAGGGACAATATTGCTTAGGGATTTTTTTGTTTCCGCTCCTCCGGTACTGATTACAAAGAGAGAGACATGAAGGAGAATCAAGAAAAAAAGGCTACGCAAAGTCACACGTACACACTTACACACGGCAGTGATTTATCAGTAATAATATCGACGGAAAGATTGCCTTCAGGCCTTCATCCTATTTTAGGCATAGCATATTTTTCTAACATATATATCGCAATATCGGAGTGATCTTGCCTAGCGAGAGAGCGAACCGACGAATAAAACAGAAATTGGAGGGTGTGAGTGGTTTGTGCGCAAGCAAACGTGTGTGAGAGAAAAACGGTGAGAATGTTGGAGAAGCGGCGAGTCGAGTAAAATAATATTATATAGATATATTATATATACAAACACGCAATGACGAACACAAGAAAAGAAAAAAAAATATATGAGGACGTACAGTCAGCGAAGTTTGTACTCGGCTATATAAGGACGTAACATGCTTGTAATTATTAAAAATTGATATTAGTAAGATTAAGCGATTAAAGGTAACGTCGACTTTAATATATTATGATTACCGATTACTATCCTTCGAATTCAATTCTAGCCTTTAGGTTCCAACTTAGGAAAATCGGAATTAGTGTGTAAATACACCTCTCCACTCTCTTTTTCCCTGAGAAAAACCTTTCATCTTAATTGGAATTAGCCTGTAAATACATCTCATCACTCTCTCTCTCTCTCTCTATTCCCTCTAAAAAACCTTCTTCTAATACAGTTCTCAACATTCATATAACCATAGTGGACTATATTTATGTATATTTAAAACGAGAAATATATAAATTCGTCACCCCAAATCTCTTCTTACGTTCAATTGACAACTTCATTAAATATTTGAACTGTGGAAGAAGCTCGAAATTCAAAATTTTAGATTTCGATTAACAGTTCTCGGACTTATCACACATTTGACACTTTTTTTTTTGAGTGATGACACTATTTTGGTACTGTTCGAAAAAAAATTATACTCAAGAGACTATTTTTTCGCAATTATCCCCTAATTACACTATTTCTTTACTTTTCCTTGAAAAATATTTTTCAATTTCTTCGCTAATAGTTTAAAATAATATGCACGCATTTGCAGTAGAGGGGAGGGAAATCTTACCAGAAAAGACGAATTTTTAACAAAATATATCATTTTTTAACCGAATAGTTGAATTTTTGACCAAGAAAATTAATTGTTTACCAAAGCGACAAATTTTGAAGAAAATATGTACTTTTTTAATCAAACAGTTAAATTTTCAAACAAGGAAATTAATTTTCTACAAAAAACATAAATGATTAACCAAATTGAGGAATTTTCAACCTAGAAGATTAATTTTTTACCAGAAAAGACGGATTTTCAACAAAATACATAATATTTAGCCAAATTGTTGAATTCTTAACCAAGAAGATTAATTTTTTACCATAAAAGGCAAATTGTAAAGAATATACGTAAATTTTTAAACAAACAGTTAAATTTTCAAACGAGAAAATTAAGTTTCTACCAAAACGATGAATTCTCGAAAAAATACGTAAATGATTAACCAAATTGAGGAATTTTCAACCTAGAAGATTAATTTTTTACCAGAAAAGACGGATTTTCAACAAAATACATAATATTTAGCCAAATTGTTGAATTCTTAACCAAGAAGATTAATTTTTTACCATAAAAGACAAATTGTAAAGAAAATACGTAAATTTTTAATCAAATAGTTAAATTTTCAAACAAGAAAATTAAGTTTCTACCAAAACGATGAATTCTCGAAAAAATACGTAAATGATTAACCAAATTGATGAATTTTCAACCAAGAAGATTAAATTTTTTTACCAAAAAAGACGAATTTTCAACAAAGTACATAAATTTTTAACCAAAAAGATTAATTTTTTACCATAAAAGACAAATTGTAAAGAAAATACGTAAATTTTTAATCAAATAGTTAAATTTTCAAACAAGAAAATTAAGTTTCTACCAAAAAGATGAATTCTCGAAAAAATATATACATGATTAACCAAATTGATGAATTTTCAACCAAGAAGATTAACTTTTTACCAGCAAAAACGTATTTTTAACAAAATACATACATTTTTAACCTAACAGTTGAATTTTTAACCAAGAAGATTAATTTTTGTTACCATAAAAGAGAAATTGTAAAGAAAATACGTAAATTTTTAATCAAATAGTTAAATTTTTAAAAAGGAAATTAATTTTATACCAAAAAAGATGAATTCTGCAAAAATACATAAATGATTAACCAAATTAATGAATTTTTGACCAAGATCAACTTCTTACCAGAAAAGGCGAATTTTCAACAAAATACATATATTTTTAAACCCAATAGTTGAATTTTTAACCATAAAAGACAAATGCTAAAGAAAGTACGTAAATTTTTGATCAAATAGTTAAATTTTCAAACAAGGAAATTAATTTTCTACCAAAAAAGATGAATTCTCAAAAAAATACATAAATGATTAACCAAATTGATGAATTTTCAGCCAAGAAGATTAATTTTTCACCAGAAAAGACGAATTTTCAACAAAATATATACTTTTTTTTCACCAAATAGTTTGTTTTACAATAAAGAAAATTATTTTTCTACCAAAAAGATAAAAAGGCTCATTTTTCCATGAAGCAGTTGAAATTTGCAACAAAAAAATTATTAGTTAAATTTTAAATAAAGTAGGTATATTTTCATATACAAAAATTCATTTTAAACTAAAGAGAATTTCCCACTTAAATTATGAATCATCCACCCAAAAGAAAATTATTTTCTAAAAAAGTTCAACTTTCAACCAAGATGAAAAATATAAAATTTTATATTTAAACAAAAATAGTATTATTTAAAAATGAACAGTTTTATTTAAAAATAAGAAGCAGTTTTATTGAACCTGCAAAGACGAATTTTTAACAAAATACTTCAATCAACTAAAGCAGATTAATTTTCAACAATACAGTTGCATTTTTATCAAAAAAATATACAATTTCTATCCAAAAATGAGTTTTCAATATAATAAATAAACTTTCAATCACTTTCAACAAATGACTTAGATATTTAACTAAACGGTTTGAACCATGGATGTGATGTTAGTCCACATCTTATTGAAGAGAATTAATTATTAATAGAAAAAAAATTTTATACCAAATTGTTGAATTTTCGATCCCATAATTTGAATTGTCAACCAAAAAGTTAATTTATAACCAACCAGTTGATTTTTGAACAAAATAGGGAAATTTTCAGGTTAAATTGATTTTAGACAAAAAAATTAATATTGAATATAGAAAGGTGATTTTTATGCGAAAATATATTGGTTAGTATTTCAACAAAAAGATGTTTAGATAGTCAGGCATTTTCATTTAATAAAAAAATGAAATTTCTACATAAAGACATAATTATAAACATAATTTATAACCAACCAGTTGAATTTTGAACAAAATAGGGAAATTTTCAGTTTAAATTGATTTTGGGCAAAAAACTTAATTTTGAACATAGAAAGATGATTTTTCTGCGAAAATATATTGGGTAGTATTTCAACAAAAAAATGTTTAGATAGTCAGGCATTTTCATTTAAAAAAAATAAATAAATTTCTACATAAAGACTTGAACTATCAATTTAAAAAATAATAATAATGAAGAAAGAATAAAATTTTCAAGCTAAAAAGGAGAATTTAAAAAAGTGATTTTTTCAAATAAGAAGTGTGACGAAAAAAAATTGTGGCATTTTCAACAAAATTCAATTTTTGTTGCATAAAGCATACAATTTTAAATACACATTGAAGTTGATTTTTAATACTTGGCAAAATTTTTCAAGATATTTTGACACTTTTTTTTATTTAATTTGTAACACTATTTGCCCTATTTTTTATCTGCAAAGTGAGTCCGAGGCCTGGATTTATCGAAACTGTATTATTTCGGTTAATTTCGGTACTCTGTACTTAAATGCATTCTTATCTCATCTACAAAAGAAAGTATTGGAACTTTAAAGTATTCCAAGTGTTGATGTCTCGAACTTCTTTCAGCCGAAATTTTGATATATCGAACATCAAGTAGTTCGATTTATCGAATTTTTCGTATTAAACTCGAAAAAATGTCAATTACTGAATAACTCAAATTGCTTGAAGGACTTGTTACTCGAATGGTATCGAAACTTCGAGCTTTTTCTACACCTTCATCAAAAGTATCTTTGAAAAAAATATATATCGACTTTCTTATTCGCATTTTTATTCGTTACAAAACTTTACAGTCCTCTTATCACAATTTTATACACACCACTAATTACCAACTATAGAGTCACTAGATTTTTTTGAGGTACTTAACAAAGGCTTCATTACTTTTGAGAATTCGAGCGCTTGACTTTTTCTTTGGTCTGAGAACATGGACCTTGTCCATGCCGTGTGCACAGTTTCTTTAAGGACTAGAACTATGGGAAATCATGAAGAATATTTGATATTCACCTTTCCAAACTTCAAATTCAAATGATTTAACTCTTCAACATGCAAAATTTAAAAAAAATGATCTTCAAATATTAAAGTCGCGAAAAGAAAGGATTTTCAAATATTTTCTTTTGCATAACTCTAACGATCCATAGTTCTAGCTTTCAGAATTAACGCCATACTCGAATTCCTTCACCAATGACAACTAGTATTTATTTTTTAGTTATTGTAATCACGATCGGAATTTTGGACGGTAAAGTAGTTATGGTACGATCGAACCTGCCGATCGTAGACGGTGGATCCGATCTTCGTGGGACTTTGAGTTGAGAAAGGTGGAGTCGACGCTGGTGTAAGAATTCCCAGGGATTCGCAGTCTCTCTCCATGGATCGATTTTGCTTCACGTAAACGTGATCCTCCATTGCAGGAAATTTTATTTCTTCAGCCAAAGTCGTTTCCTCCTGATCGATCTCCATTTCTGACCTCAGGATCTTGAGATTCGACAACGAATTTCCATGATGAACATTGACGTGATTTTTCAAACCGTATTGGGTTTTGTAGTTCTTTCCACATGGGCATTTGAAAGCTTTCCGTATAATCCTTAGGGGCAGAAAAGAATTTAATAATTTCAACCTTTTGATCAATAGTTTAATAGTCAAACAGAGTGTCTACACGAAGGATAATTTTAAATTTTCGATTTTCTTGCAGTCAATTGTTAATTTTTTATTGACAATTTAAAAGAGCTCAAAAGATTGAAATGGCTTGAAAAGATTTTTTTAAAAAAAGATTTAAAAAGATTTCTAAAAATTTGGTAGATTTTTCATTTGGAATAGGGAATTTTGAAAAAGCATTATAATTCTAAGGGAATATTATAAAGAATTTTACTTTTAGGTGCACTTTTGAATAGGAAATTTTGTTAAAAAATACAATTTTACTTTAGGACAGATAGAATTGATTAAAGAATCATAATTTTTATATGAAACAAGAATTTTAATTCTAATTCATAAAAACGAGAATTTACGAAACAATCCCTGTTCCAATTCAGAATTCGTCAGATTTTGAAAATTTCTTGTTCTAAATTATAATTTCTGTAAGTTTAAACATTACTTATTGCACAAAACAATTTGCAAAAAATTTTAAACCTACCTCTGCCAAGCTTTAGAAAAATGGAGTTACTATATTTATGCATTATAATAGAAACTGATTTAAATATGTATACAGAATTGCCTTGGTATTTTAGTGAAGAAATGTGATTTTGAATTAGTGGCAGAGTTTTAGTTAAAAATTATAATTTTTTACTTTAGGAATCTGAATTTTAGTAATAAATTGCAATTTTGACTTTGGTACAGAGAATATCTTAAAGAATTATAATTTGCATTTTAGGTTCACATAAAATAGGAAATTTCATCAAGAAATATAATTTTACTTTAGAACAGAGAGTTTCTATAAAGAATCACAATTTTATATGGAACGGAAATTAAAATTATAATTAGTTTGCATTTATAAAATGTTGTAAATCAATATAATTATCACTTGGAAAAGGGGATTATTGAAAATAAATTTAATCTTTACTTGCATCAGGGAATTTTCGTAAAGAATTATAATTTTGACTTTCGAACAGGGAATTTTCTTAAAGAATTATAATTCTCTATTAGAACATAAGATATTTTTTGGTTATAGGAATTAAAACTCTGATTTGGACGCATAGTTTTGTTAAAGAATTAAGTATAATTCTGAATTTAAACAGAAATGATAATCCTTTAAGAAAATTTCTTGTTCAAAAGTCAAAATTTATAATTCTTTACGAAAATCCCTGTGTTAAAAGTTTGTATAATATTTCTTTAAGGAAATTCCCTGTTTTAAGTCACAATTAAATTGATTTTCAAAAACTCCCTGTACGACGGGATAATTATACTTTAGAACCTTTTTTATTATAATTTAGAAATATAGTAGGATCCTTTTTCTTAAATTTGGAAGAGGGAAGTTTTAAATGCTGAAAAATTTTTATTTGCAAAAAAAAAACGAATTTTTACATTCAAACCAGTTTGGAGTTGGTAGAAGGAATTTTCCAAATCTTAACGAATTCTGACTTGTAAAAGAGATAGTTGTTATAAATTAGGACGAAAATTATTTTCCAAAATTCCCCTTTCATTTCAAAATTTCCTGTTGCAAGTGAAATTATAATTTATTATGGAAACTACCTATATTATAGTAAAAATGATATTTCTTAACGAAATTCCTTCTTCTAAAGTGAACATTAAATGAAAATTATAATTTCTTTACTGGTTATAATTTCTTTTCCTTCGTCCCAAAATCAAAATATAAATCTTTACTAAAATTCCCTGTCCTTGTCCAAAGCTCAAAATTATATTTTTGTTTGCTGACAATTACGACATTAAAAAAAAAAAAAGAATGTTCAAATTCAAACAAATTCTGATATGGAACAAGGAATATGAATAAATAATAAATGTTCTATTACATATAAAGAGAACCTAAAATTAAAATTGATGGCTGGAATGCAAGAACCGGGCGAACGCTTGAAACGGATAAAACTATTTTCCATGTGAACAAAGTGGGGATGGGGAATTTTTAAAAAATCCTTATTCAAAAAATTTGGAAATATAGAGAATTGAAAACTGCATTTTTTCTTCAGAAGAGGTTTTTTGGTAGCATCGAGTGTTTTGTTAAATAAAAAAAAAGAAATTTTACTTTTTTTCGCAGTTTTTTTCATAGAAAACCCGTGTTTTTTTTTAGAATCAAATCGCAATAATGTGGCCAATTCTTAATAAAATTGGCAATTTTTTTTAAACGTGTAGGGGATTTAGGACAATAATTTTACCCGTTTCGAGCGCCAATTATATAAATTTACAACATTTTCTGTTATAATTCAGAAATACAGTAACTCCTTTTTTCTAAAGTTTGGACGAGGAATGTTTTAAGTTTTGGCAAATTTGTATGTGGAAAATTTTTTTAATTTAAACCAAATATGATTTGGAACAAGAAATTTTCAAAATCTGACGAATTATGACTTGTTTGATTCTGATGGAAGTCCCTTTTCATAAATGCAAATTAAAATATCCCTTCCGTGTCAAAATATAACTCTTTATGGAAACTTCCTGTCCAAAAAAAAGATTAAAATTCTTTGCTAAAATGTACAGTCCTAAAGTAAAAATTATAATTCTTCACGAAAATTCCCTGTTCCAAACTCAAAATTATATTTCTTTACTGAAATTCTAAGTAGCAACTTTGCTTTATAATTTTTTTCGCAACTTCCCTGTTCCAAGTCATAATTTTATATACATATTTACATATTTTCTATTATAATACAGAAACATAGTAACTGCTTACTTCTAAAATACGATAGAGGATAGGTTCAAATTCTAGCAAATGTGTATGTGCAAAAAAAAGAAATTCTTAAATTCAAACGAATTAGGATCTGTTTCTATTATAATTCATAAATATAGTAACTCCCTTTTTCTAAATGTTTCAAATGTTGGCAAATTTTTCTTTGCCAAAAAAGTAATGTTTAAATTTAAACAAATTCTTATTTGGAACAAGAAATTGTCAAAATTTGATGAATTCTGAATTGGAACAGGGATTGTTTTGTAAATTCCCTTTTTATAAATTAGAATTAAAATACCTGTTCCACATAAAAATTATGATTCTTTATGAAAACTATCTGCCCTAAAGTAAAATTATATTTTTTAACAAAATTTGCTATTCAAAAGTGAACATAAAATTATAATTCTTTACGGCAATTCCTTGTCCCACTTCTCAAAATTAGATTTTCTTTACTAAAATTCCCTGCCCAAAAATCAAAATTATAATTCTTTACTAAAATTCGCTGTCCTAAAATAAAAATTATAATTCTTCAACAAAATTCCCTGTCCCGAACTCAAAATTCCCTCTTCCAAGTCAGGATGATTGTAATTCTGTACGTGATTTTTTTACACTGCTTTTCTGAAATTCCCTATCCCACTTTGTTAGAATTATAATTCTTTCAAAAAATCTACTGGTTCCAACTTAACATTTTGTAATTATTTATAAAAATTTCCTATTTCAAGTTAAAATTAGGATTTTTTTTAACTTCCCTATTCCAGTTTAGAATTATTATTGTAATAAATTACATGGAATCGCTATTAATTAGCATGTCAGTACATTCCAGAGCGAAAGCATGGTCATTGAATTCGGTCATTTTCCGTTTTTTGCCGGTGAACAAAATTCCAGATTTCCCGGTCGTGTAGACACCCTGTCAATATAAAATTTGGAAAAGCAATTTTATAACAGTATGATAAATGCACGTACTTTCCATCGTTTTTGTGGCCATTTTTCGAATGGTACTTTATGCCATTTACGTTTTTGTATCTTTTTTTGCAGCCTGGTACTGGGCAAGCGAAAGGTTTGTCGATACTGGTTTCAGTTGGAAGACTACGATTTGCACCCCTGTAGTTGTATCGAAATTATTTTTTTTTTAATAATCTACGGTAAAATGATTGAAGATTGATAATCAGGGTTGCTAAAAAATCCCAATTTCGAAATTACCGGATTTTTCCAGGCCCATTTTTATTTTTCCTGACCGTTTAAAATTTTTCTTTCAAGTACAACAAGAACCTTAGATCTAGCAGATAAAAATGTTTATGCACAACAAAAATTTGTTTGTAAATTTATTTTTAACACTTTTATCGACAACAGTCATTCATAATTTTCTAAGGATTAATAATTTCAACAAAAAGCAGTTATATTAAACCAAAACAAACTCATTTTCCAACCAATAAGATGAAGTTCTAACAAAAAAATTGCATTTTGTAGCAAGAAAATTGTTTCAGTCAATAAAGAAAAAAATCTCATTTAAAATGTTGAATTTTCAAGCCAAAAGACGAAATTCCTGCTAAACAGTTGAGTTCTCAATCCGAAAATATGAATTTTTAGAAAAAGTTAAATTCTCAACCGAAAAAATATAAATTGTCTATCAAAATAATTGAATCTTCAACCCCAAAAAGACGAGTTATTAACAGAATAAATTAATTTTTAACTCAAAGATCAATTTTCAAGCGAAATAGAACCTAAGAATAAATTTTCGGGCATAAAAATTAATTTTCAATCAACATGAAACAAATTTTCTACAAAATACTTATATTTTCAGCCAAAGAAATGAATTTTTAATCAAAAAGATAAAGTTTCAAATAATGAGATTACTTTTCTACCAAATAGACGAATTTTCCAAAAAATAGTTAAATTTATACCTAAAACAGATAAACTTTCAAATTAAAGTGGAAAGTTAAATTTTCAGTTAAAAAACATAGTTTTCAACGAAACAAAATAAATATTTAACCATACATATGAATTTTTAACCAGGAAGAATAATTTTCCACCAAAAAATATTAATTTAAAAACAATTACAGGAATTATCAACCATATATTTCAAGGAGATTTCAACTTAATAGTTAAAATTTTAATTAATACGTTAATTTTCAATTAAAAAATATCAATTTTACGTCAGAAATAGAATATTTAAATTTTAAATTACAAAAATAAATCCCCAGCCCCTAAAAAAAGAGAATTTTAAACAAAATACTAAAATTTTTATAGAAAAAAATTAATTTTTAACCAAAAATAAGATGCTTTAACTGAAAAGATTACTTTTCTGCCAAAATAGTCGAATTTTTATCTAAAGCAGATAAATACAGTAACCATCAACCAAACATTTGAATTTACGACTTCTTCAAAAAAATAGAATGATTTTTCAACTCATAAGTTTACTTTTCTACCAAAGTAAACACTTTTCAACCAAGAAGATTAATTTTTAACGAAATACAGGAATTATTAACCAACTTTTTAAATTTATGGCATTTCCAACCTCATAGCTAAATTTTCAATAACAAAAAAAAACAACTTCCAATTAAAAAATATAAATTTTCAATCAGAAATAGAACAGCTCAATTTTAAATTATAAAAAAGAAATTATCAACAAAAAAAGGAATTTTCTACAAAATAATGAAATTTTCAACCAAAGAAATTAATTTTGAACCAAAAAGAGGATCTTTCAACTAATAAGATTACTTTTTTACACAACTAGTTTAATTTCCACTTAAGAAGGCAACATTTTCAAATTAAAATAGATCAATTTTCAACCAAGAAGATTTTACTTTTTTCAATATATAGGACGATTCTTGAATAAAATAATTAATTTTCTACAAAAACAAAAAAGATAAATTTTCAGTCAGAAATAGAATGGCTAAATTTCAAGTTAACAAATTTGAATTTCTAACAACAACAAAACACGGTTTCAGCAAAATACAGGAGTTCTCAACTGAAGAAGAACAATTTTTCAACCAAACATAGACTAGGTAAATGTTCATTTTAAAAAATTGATCAAAAATTTGTTCTCAACAACATAGTTTAATTTGTTTTATTTTCGACTAAAATGATGAATTATTGCCAACCAAATAAATGAATTTTTACTATCTTAGTGCCACTTTCAACTAAGTAGTTGATACTTCAACAAAATATTTTTATTTTAAAGCAAAAAGTCGAATTTGAAGGAAAGTAGTTGAATCCTTAACCGAAACAGATTAATTTTCAATCAAATAGTTGGATTTTCACCTAAAACAGATACATTTCCAAATGAAAAGAAAATAATTAAATTTTCAGTGAAAAAATAATTTTCAACCGGATATAATAAATTTTAAAAGTAATAATTACATTTTCAACAGTACTTTTGAATATTCAACTAATGAGATAATTTTCTACACAAAAAATTGTTTTTCCACAAAATACAGAAATTATCAACCAAATGTTTCAATTTGAGGAATTTTCAACCTCATAATTAATCTGGTTAAATTTTCAACTAAAAAAAAAAAATAATTAAAAAAAAAGATGAATTAGTCACCAAGAAGAATAATATTCTAAGAAAAAAAAAAACGATATCAACAAAATACAAGAATTTTCAATTGAAGATCAATTTTCATCCAAACATAGAATGGTTACATTTTTAGTTAAAAATTGATTTTCAAAAAACAACAAAATTTTAAAAAATAGGTTAATTTTTTCCAACTAAAATGATGAAACATCAACCAAAGAAATTAATTTAAAAAAAAAAAACAGTTGAATTCAGTTCATAAAAAATTCAATGACTCCCAGGTTTTTCCTAGCATTCCCTTGTACTTTTAAATTCCCTGACATTCTGGAATTCCGTGACCTGTATCAACCCTGATAATTGTTTAGACTTACAATTTAAAAAAATTAGGATGATAAAATAAGAATTAAATTACATAAAAAATATTGTCTGATATACCTGTTTCGGTATCTTAAAATAAAATCAGTAGAAAATTCTTCAGTCGTGGCCCAGGAATCATTGCTATCATCCGGTTCGCTTGCAAAGTCTTCATCTCCTTCAATTTCTGTAATAAAAGTTGAAGAGTTTATTTGTTACAAGAAATTGGTTCTTTTGTACCAAAGAGGAGGCTTTAAAGGGATTCTTGTACCTGATGGACTGTCGTTTTTTATTCGAACAGAAGATGTATGGCAATTATTGGGCCGGTTTTGAACTTGAAGTGGCTTCATAATCTCTCTCCTTGCTGCATCCGTAAAAAATCGCAGAACGTAGGACAGAGGAACGCATGACGGTTGTTGTTTTTCCTTTTCCTCCACGACTTGAGGATCATAGTCTAAGTACGTGAGACGATGCTAAAAAGTTTTGTAACTTTCCTCCAGAATGAAGGACTTTAATGGCTAAAAATTACTCAACACGATAACGGTCACTTATTTTCTGTTTATAATATTTAATCTAAATATTCTCTTATAACGTTCTGGGCATTAGAGAAAATTTAATTGATTTCAAAATTTTTTTTACATAAAAAATGTAAATATTCCATAAAATAGCCTTTTAATATCCAAGTCCTGAGATATAATCTTTTAAGAATATGAATAGGTAAGAGTAATCACTTTTTTTAAACTACTCTTTTTTATTTTAACAAATTTGAGGATAAATATTGAGTCACCTATTGAGCAACCGTTATTATTGAAAGTAACTTTTGTACTGGGGATGTATTTGCTTATTTAATATAATTTCTATTTATAGTTTGTATTATTAACACAGGAAGTCTGTAAATTATGAAACTTATATCCTTTTAATATAAGAATTAATTTACACTTATTCCTGCCCAAATCATGTCGCATATGGTTTATTCTTGATAACATTGTTGAAAAAAAGTGGACGTGTCCTCTTTAAAATAAAAATGAGCGAAATTGATTTTTACAAACTAATATAAACAAAAGCAATTTTCTTGAAACTTAGTAGATTTTTTTAACGTTGTAATTTTATAAATTTTGATTAATGCCAGGGGAAAGGAATTATTTTTGTAATTTAGTTTTATTATCTAAAGCACGCTTGATATTATTATAATTTTTGTCCAAGTTCAACTCTTTGCATTTTGCCCAGACTGACAACAAGAAAGTTGAATTTTCAAAACAAAAATAAGAAACTTTCAACCAAAATAATTTTATTCTCAACCTAAAAAGAAAAGTTTTGAACAAAATAAACACTGGAGTAGTTGCATTTTCAGTTAAAAAATGAATTTTAATAAAAATAGTTAAATTTTTAACCGAAAAAGATTATTTTTTCAACCAGCCATTAAATCTTTAATAAAAATACGAATTTAATACTAGGCTTTTCAACCAAATAGATTAAATTCCTATAAAATAAATTGTACACAAAAAGATCACTTTATATCAAAATAAAATAAGTTTTAACGAGATAGTTCAATTTTCATCCAAGCAAATGAATTGTCAACTAATAAGATTAATTTTGTATCGTAAAACATAATTTCGACAAAAAATAGAATAGATAAGTTTTCAGTTGAACCTTCAATTGAAGGATAGTAATTTTCAATGAAGCATGGAATAGTTAAATTTTCAGTTAAAAAAAATCAATTTTCAACTACAACAAAAAAAAGAACTTTCAACAAAAATGTTAAATTTTCAACCAAAGTGACGAATTTTCAATTAAAATGATAAATTTTCAACTGGGTTGGCTGAACTTAAAAAAAAAAGAATTTTTAATCGAAAATTATTTTCTATTTAAAAACATATTTTCAACTATAAAAAAAAACGAATCTTCAGCAAAATAGTTACATTTTTAACCAATATGACGCATTTTTAACTAAAATGCATAATATTCAACTGGAATAGTTTAATTTGCAATAAAAAACATAAATTTTCAACCAAAAATGATTTTCAACCAATAGCTGAATTGTGAACTAAAAATATAAATTGTCAGCTAAAAAAGAAATTTTTAACAAAATAGTGAATTTTTTAAACAAAAAGGTACATGTTTGACTAAAATTATGAATCTTGAACTGGAATAGTAGAATTTGCAGCCAATAAGATTAATTTTCCACTCAAAAATATTGTGTTTGAATAATATCGGAAATTTTGAGTTTTTTCTGAAATTTTCAATGCAATTTAAGAAACATAATTGTTTGAATAAATTATTATTCTTTGTAACAATCTTTTTTTTAGATAAATGCTAGAAAGTTGCGATTTTTTCTTTAAATTTTTTTGTTTTGGCTCTTTGGTTATGAAGAAATAAAAATTATAAATAAGTTTTTTTTAAACAATCTCTTTCTTTTTTGTGAGTATATTTGAAATAAAATAGA
This sequence comes from Belonocnema kinseyi, assembly GCF_010883055.1. Lineage (NCBI taxonomy): Eukaryota > Metazoa > Arthropoda > Insecta > Hymenoptera > Cynipidae > Belonocnema > Belonocnema kinseyi. The sequence continues at coordinate 113,279,950 of NC_046661.1, read as the reverse complement.
TATTTTCTATATGAACCATATTAAAAGTAAATTTTCAGAAAAACTCACAACTTTCTAGCATAAGAGAAAATAGATATAAACAGTAATAAATTCCTTTAAAAGATTATGTTTGTTAAATTGTATTAATTATTATCTAAGAAAGTAAAAAGTGGACAGTTAAAAATTTCAGAATAAACCGCAAAGAAATATGCATGTATTTTTAAACAAAAAATTGAATATTTAAATATTCAGTGAAAAATATAAATGTTCAATCAAGCAGATGAATGTTCAACGAAGATCATTGGAATATTTAAATGGATTGGTTAAATTTTCTATATGAAAAAATTAACAAAATAGTTCAATTTTCAACTAAAGATATGCATTTTTAGTTAAAATCATGAATCTTCAGACAAAAAAATTAATTAAAAAAAATCAGTCCACTTTAAACTAAGTAAATGAATTTTCAACAAAATATATAATAAATAATAAATAAATAAATTTTAAAATAAAAATAGATTATTCCAATTTTCAGGGGAAAATCATTTTCAACCGGATAAAATAAATTTGCAACCAAGAAGATTGATTTTCTACCAAAAAACATCAATTTTTAACAAAATGCAGGAATTAACAGATCAGAATTTAAGGAATTTTCGATCAAACAAAGATTTTATCAACATATTTAATCGAAATGCCATTTACAAACATGATTTTTGAGAAGACTCCATCAAATAAAGAGTATTTTTGCCAGAGAAAAAGGTTGGAAGGAGTTAATTATGCACTTTCAATTAAATAAAAAATAGGAATGAAGTAGGAAAAATCGGAATTATGTACAGGGAGGTTAAAAAACACACATTTATTTTTCTCAAACCCAGAAAAGTTGATATTCACTTTTCAATAAATCATGAATAAAATATTGCTCGAAATTTACTCTATAGAAGAAAAAAATTTAAAGACCTATGATGAAAACTCCGAATTCTATGTTACGAAACAAAAATGCCAGTATAAAGAGGCAACCCTTATTTCCAAATAACCTGTAACTGTCACCCTTTAAATATAAAGTGCTGTCACCCTGAATTACCTTATAAAACCCCAATAAATGAAAACAAATTTTCTTATGACCCCTGCTAAGCTAAAATTCAGCACACATAACCTCAAAACCGCTTTTGTGGATGGCGAGACCGTACAATCACGAGAATCGCCTACCGATATGAGTTTCTTCTATGTGTTGAATCAATCTTCCTAGATTCTTGAAAGTGAGGCCGCAGTCGTTGAATTTGCAAATATTAAGCATAAACACAGCCATACTCGAAATCTCAGTCAACTTGTCGACTGCGGACTCCAGGAACCAAGAACAAGACCAAAGACCGGCTGGAACCGGCAGGGAACTACACTAATCAAAATCACTCCCGAATTATACACTTAAAATTCCCACGGTTTTTAAAATCCCCCCAATCTCGAGAATCCACATCTCTGAATTAATCCTGCACCCGAAAAAATCGCGGAGTTGTTTTATCTCTTCCTATAATTTCCTGATTCTAATTTTGGTGAGAAACTTGATTAGCAGTCTGCGGAACAGTCCCTGTGAAACTTTAGAATTTAAAGTGGCTACCGTATTGTGACCGTGGTCGCATGGCGGCGCTCGCTACATAGAAGGGTGGCTAAAAAATGCATTGGCATTTTTTTCTGTGAATTTGCATGCATATCGCCCCCATATTTGTTCGAAAAAGCAAAAAAATGATGTGTTCCGCAGGCCCCATGAAGTTAAACACGTATATTTCCTATAAGGAGAAAAATTTAAACCCAACATTTTTATTCACAACTAGCTAGAGAGTACTATAATAAATAATTACTTGTTTAATATATCACTCCCAATTTTCCATTGTTCAGTTTTATATTAAGTGAAAAATTAGGCTTTGAGAGTTTCTTACGCTAATTATGATTTTTTCCGTTTTTTTCAATACGAATTGTTTCTGATATATGAAATACTATTTTCTATTGATATTTAGATGTTTATACACATTCATAAAAAAATTATTATTATTTATAGTAATTTAATTTCTCTTAGAATAGAGTTAGAAACTCGCGAGTTGTTTCGATTTTTCAACTTTTTAGTTCAAGCGAGGCCACAATAAATTAATTTTAGTAGAAATAAATGTTTAAATAATTTATTATTATTTATAATAATATTTTTGTAGAATAATGCTACAAATTTTGTAGCTTTCTCTAAAAAATTTCCACTTTCTGGCCACTTTTCAATCAGGGTGAGGTAATCATTAATTCAAGTTAACGAAAATAATTTTCTAAAGAATTTATTATTATTCTTAATAATATTCTGTTCGAATAATAGGGGAAATTTGCGGATTATTATTATTATTATTGTTTATAACTATCTTCTCTTAAATAAATGCTAGAAAGTTGCATTTTTTCTTTAAAATTCTGTTATTACTTTGGTTTTTTAGTTATGAAAAAACAATAAATAAACATTAGAGATAATTATTTTAAAACTATCTCTTTCTTTTTTGTGAATATGTTTGAAACAGTTAACAGACCTTTTCTGCAAGAACCATATTAAATGTAAATTTTCATAAAAACGCATAGAAACTATATGTAGTTATAAACAATACAATTGTTTAAATAATCATGTTTGTTAGCTAACCAGCATTTCTTAAAGAGAGCATAGTTAAAGAAATCAGCGGCGTTGCCAGGATTTTTTTTTTGAGGGGGCTTTCGGTTTATGTTTAGGCAAAGATTGGGGGAAAAGGGAATTTAATAATCAAAATACTTATTTTCGTAGGTATATTTATATTATATTAATATATTTGAACAATTCAGAAAAATTGATAAATTTAAATATTTGGTTGAAAATGCTATTTTTTCTTGAAAAGTCGTATTTTCGAGTTCAACCTTCAATTATTTTGTAGAAAACCCGTCTTTTTGTCTTAAAAATGCAACTGTTTTGTTGAACATTTGACTGCTTTTAGTCGAAGTTTAATCTTTTTCTTTTTAGAAATTGATCATGTGGTTAAAAATGTATCTTCATAAATTAAAAATTAATGTTTTGATTGAAAAGTCATGTTTTTGAGTTGAAAATTCAACTGTTTTGTGAAAAAAAACCTCTTTTGGGCTTAAAAATTGAACTAATTTTTTTAAATTTCGCCTTTTTGGGTTAAAAATTCTATTCTTCTTGTAAAAAAATTGAAATTTTCGATCTTTCATATTTTTTCTTGTTAAAAATAAAAAATTGTTAACTGAAAATTTAACTACTCCAGTTGAAGAATCATAATTTTAATTGAAATATCATCTCTTTGGCTGGAAATCTATCTATTTTTGAATAAGATATATTTCTTGTTTGAAAATTTTATTTTTTAGTTGAAAATATATTCTTTGATTTTAAAATTTAAAAATTTGTTTAGAAAATAATTCTATTCGGTTGAATATTATATTTTTTTGGTAAAAATTCCTATTTGGGGGTTGAAACCTCAACTCTTTTGATGAAAATTCATTTATATGGTTGAAAATGCATCAATTTTGTTAAAAAGTCGTTCCTTTTGCTTAAAAATTCAACTTTGTGGTTGTAAATTCAACTGCTTGGTAGACAATATTTTTTTTAATTCAGCTGTTTGATTGAAGATGCAGCTTTGTAAGTTGATAATAATTGAACTATAGGGTAACAAATTAAATGATTATTTTGTCAAAAATTAAATTAATCTTACACACCCGGTAATAAGTTTAGAATAGAGAAAAATGAATATTTTCAGATTTCAGCGCAAAAGTGAAGATTATTCTATTATTTTGAATGCGCGATTTTTCCATATGTCTAAAACGCCACAATAAGAATAAGATACCTCCTAAACTTATTCACTTCTATTTCCATAGCGACCGCCATACAGTTTTCTATTCTCGCAAAGAGAACGTGTTTTCAATATATTTAATTCCTTCTAATTGTACCGGTAACGCACCTCACAGAGATATTTTTTATTCATCAGAAGTGGTTACATTTTGATTTTATTTAATTCTTTCTAATAAGTTCACCAAATATGTGTAATAAGTTGTTTAAATTCCTTCATGCGGAATGTAAATTCTGAAATTTTAATTCTCACCAATTGAACTCTGCCTACCTAGAGTTAAAATTATTTAAATTCACACATTTGCATAGATTTCTTTGTTTTGTTTTTAAGGCGTTTAAATAAATTATTAAAATATAA
>NC_046661.1:113261640-113275666 GCF_010883055.1 Belonocnema kinseyi | reverse complement strand
TATAAGTTATAAAAAGATTTAATAATGAAAAATAGGTTAAATAAATGCTTTCGTTAAATTTTACTAAGTCGATTGAGAGGAATAAGATTTGCACTTTTTATGTTCCCGTTGGATGATTTTTAGACGGAGGAAAAATCGCGTATTCATAGCAATACAAATTCTTAATTTTTCTGAATTCAACGCTTGTTACCGGGCGGAGATAAATTTCAAGATATTAATTCACAGAAGCGCATGCTTTACAGTTACAATTTTTACGTGCTTGAAAGTCTCGGACTCTATGATCTTAAAACATATAGAATTCGAGACCTGAGAGCAACGAAGCGTGGCCTAATATCTGAAACTTCGAGATCTATGCTTTAAAAGCAAGGATTCCGAGATTTTAGTTTTCGCGCCAATACGTGATAAAATCAAGGAGCCCCAGTGGGCACAAAATTTGGCGTTGTCTTTACGACATCGTTACGACATCTTTACTACATCCTATGTCCATGTCGTTACGGTGTCTTTGCGTATCGTAAAGACATCGTCAGATCATACGACTTATTTACGATATCGTAAATACACCTTAACGAAATGGACATAGGATGTCGTAAAGTTGTCGTAAAGATGTCGTAACGACGTCGTAAAGACGTCGCCAACCTTTGTGCCCACTGGGGCAGTGCCGCGAATTAATTTTCCGAAATTTTTCTCCCTGTAGGAATTTAAAGCAATTCATATTGAATTCAATATGACACTTATTTATTAATTTTATTCAAAAGAATTTACTCCGCTATTTTCATAAAAAATCACCCTATTCTCCTTTTTTTCGAATATCTTGGGCTGTAAAGTCTTTAAAAATATTAAGTTTGTATGTTTTGTGTTTTATTTTGTCATCGAGTAAAATCAAGTGTTCAAAATAGCTTTATTCTGATTCAGAGTCCACATTAAAACTGTACTACATTCCAAATTTAGACTGTTCCCGCCGAAAAATTAAAATTTCTGGGCCACCGCACAAGTGGCGACACTACGCGGCTAAAATTCAAAACCTAAGGAGTTGCAGACGAAAAGCTCATCCTCGTGCTCTTTCGGGTAAATTCGGTTGGTCGATAACGTGAGCCAAGGCGTGGGAAGCCGTGATCGGGTCCCCACGGAAGTTGCGCTGTTCCGTTCTGTTCCGTTCGCGACGACTCTCGTGATAGGCCATCTCTTCTCTCCGTCGTCGTCCACTCGCCGATCCAACATTCCAAAGGCCGGGTCACTTTACCAGCCTTGCCTCCCCGTCGACACTGCTCTTTGGTAAGTCCGACCTCCTGTCTTCTCTTCCCCGTAAACGTGAGTAAAATCAACTCAAATTCGGACACAAAACATCACTATTTTAACGGAAAGTGCGCGCTCTTTCATCCCCCTGTTTGCATAATCTCCGGATTTTTAATTATCAGCAGAAATCTGAATCCAGTGACGCGCGCCGCGGAACTCGTCTCTCGGCCATTTTCCTAAGTGTGCTCGTTTCGACCTGGCCTCCAAATTTCTCATCTTCCGGTAATTCACGGGGTGTGTAAAACAAAAATCTGATCCGTGTCGAAGTTTCTATTTTTTTTTTTACAAGGGTGACCTTCAACCTTAGATTTTGAAGTTGTTGAAAGTCTAGTGGAGATTCGGTCTGCTCTTCTTGTTACGTAACTTCACCTTCCTCGTTTACACGAGCCAAATCAATTTATCGAATATAAAAAAGGGAACAGGATTTAAAAAGTAGGAAATTAAAAGGCTTTCTTGACTTTTTGAAAAATGAGTGTCTTCTTTCCAGGTTCTTGAAGTGAACGACCTACTACACCAACGTCATTATGTACTGCACACGATTTATCGCACCAGTCGCCAGGTCCACCGTGAGTACTTTACCACATTCATTTTCGTCAGTAAAAATTTTGATAGAAATCTGAAATAATCGAATGGATCTGTGAGAAATGTCAAAAACTGAGAATAGTGGTTAGGTCTAGATTCTAATATGATTACGAGAGGTTTCGAGGACTTAAACTCTTAGCCTAATTTGTTTTTTGTTGTTGTGAATCATTGAATTAATTCAAATTCAGGGCTTATTTATTTATATTTCAAACCTTCATTTATGTCTTCATTGATTTTGTTTTGTCTTTTTATGCATTTAATTTATAACTAAACCTGGTGAAGTCTTATTGAAGGGATTTTCAGGTGAGAGAATAGTAGGCAGATTTACATCTTCAGAGGTGAAGATCCCGTTTTATTGATCCTTATGTAACCTGCCCTCTTGGAAAAATAAAGAGAGGAAATGGAATTACATAAATTTCTTTAAATAAGGAGTTTTCAGAAATTATAAACTTGACCTTTGAGACTGTTATAATTCACTAGTAAGTTATTTTAAATAAACAATGACCTATTCTCATATGGTGATTTTTTCGATGACTTATGTAATCTCAGTTGGGATTCTTATTTAATTACTTTTTTAATTGTACTCAATTTATAATATTTAAAAGGATTTGTTGTTAATTAATTTTTTATTTATTAAGAAAAATTTCAGTCACGATGTTTTGCTTGAATCTGTTTCGAAATGTTTGACCTTTTTAGGAATATAATCAATTTCCAAAACATTAATGAATTAACTTTATTGATTGTTACTTAATAACTGAAAGTATGTTTTAAGTTTTTAGAAGGATTGTTGAATTGTTTCAATATATATGAAGGTTACATTTTCTTGGACTCCATTTGTTTTATGGATCTTATGTAATGATTTACTCCCCTTTGAGGTTATTTACGAAACTTGATAAATGGAAAATTGTCGTTGTGAGAAAGTTTTTGGTTTTACCTCTAGTTAATCTCTATTTAAAATTCCAATAATTCGTTAATTATGTCGAATTTCGAGATTAATTAACTAATTATGTAATCCATAGCTTTTATTTAATCAACTAGCGTCATCGATCGTGCGCGTGTAGTTTTTCAGTTTGAGGGTAAAAATAACTGTTAATGCAAAATAAAAATTGAGAATAACTTTTTTTTTTAATATTCGAACTGAAATTAAATTTTAGAGAAGTATTATCAGTTTGTTTTGAAGTTTATATAAATATAATATTTATAAGATTCAGATATGTCGAAAAAGAATCAAAAAAATTTTTAAGTAATTTTTTATTTTACAGGGTTTTACCCAATTTTAGAGGAAAATTCGAGTCAGTTTAGAACTGATTTGATTTATTCCTAAATGTTGAATAATGTTTTAAAATTAAAAAAGTAGCCAGGAAATCTTCCAGATTTTTGTTGTTGCATTTTTTGGAAATTTGTCTCTTAAAATTATATATTATTTTTTTTCAATAAAAAATAATTTGAAATTTGCCAAGCTTCAAAAATAAAAATTTTGTTTAACATTTTATGAAATTGAGCCATGGAGGGCTTTATTTAAAATAAAATACTACGTATATGTTTTTAATTGAAATTATACATTTTTGCGTAATTTTAATAATAGTTTGGTTATTATAAGTTTCAAAAGTATAAAATTTAATCCTTTTAACCTGGAAGAGTTGAAAAACAACTTTTTCTTTGAAAGATTTTAATTTCGAATGCTTGAGAAACTGTACACTCGAAAAATTTCATAATAGGTTGTTCCAAAAAAATGACTTTAAATATTTTGAACTCTCATCGCCTTTATTTTGTGAACACCCATTTTTTTCTAATTTTTTTATAATAAAAAAAATTTTACGGCACGATCCTCAGAAATCCCAACCAGTTAAAAATTCAAAGAATCATTTAATTTTAAAAAGAAGTGGTAAAAAACTTTACAGAGGTGATCAAGCCACTCCCCATAAGATACTCTAACGTTTTTAAGTGCCTTCTAAAAAGTTTTATGAAATGGAAATTAAAATTTTAAGCCTAAATTGTATTTTAAAAAATTGATATAAAGGTATGGAAAGTAATGCCCTTAAAATAAATCCCCCTTTCACACTTACTAATTTATTATAAAAATACTTTTGTTTCGTCAAAGCTATTTATTTCAATGTATGTGTTTGTACGTATTGTTATTGAAATAAAAAGTTTTGAAGAAAGATAATGTAATTTTTTAATGACATATTTAATTGTGAAAAGGAAGAAAACGTTTATTTTGAGGGTATTATTTTCCATACCAAATTTTTTATATAATTCACGCCTAAAATTTTCCTTTCAATTTCAGAAAAGACGTTTCAAAATTACGTTACAGTGTCACAAGGGGTTATTTTTAACACAACTTTTGTATCGGTGGAGTTTTATGTGTATCAGCTTTTCTTTTAACTGTTTCTCTATTCCGCGGAAGCACGGTGATCGACAATTCAAAAATTGAATGGGGAAATAGATGTCAAAATAGTCGAGGTTATACACTTCGAAAATGCACGTTTCTAAGTCATAACATTGAATTTTTTTTTAACGAAGATAAAAAAGAAAATTAAATTTATTAGAATTGCACGGAGGAAAGAATAAATAGGGTAGAAAAGCTGGAGTATAACGTCGAGAACCGGTAATATCAAATATAATATTCAAAAATAATAAAACAAATAAATGAGTGATAAATAATTATCAGGAATCGTATTAAAAAATGCTGTTTAAATTATTTTCATAATAAACTAAAAATAAAACTTTAAATTACAATTACATGAATAATTAGGTGTTTTTCTTTACTTTCTTTTAATGAAAAGACAAGAAATTATATTTGTATTTTTTACAATATGTGTAGGACCGAATTTGTGAATGATCTAACCTACTTATTTTAATGTTTATTAATTGAAATTTGTCGAATTTAATTTTCAAATTTTTGGTCGACACTCTTATAAGCGAATGTAATTTTATATTCTTATCCTTAAAAAATTCTAAAGTAGATTTTGAGAGATGCAAAATAAAAGGAAATAAATAACCTCAACTATTTTGACATTTCATTTCGAAATTAATTAAAAAATTTTTGATCTCAACGCTTCCGCGGAATAGAGAAACAGTTAAAATATAAACTCATAATACACATAAGTCTATGGAAACAAAATATGTGTTGATACAACGTTATTTCAGCCGAGGCTTCAATTTTACATCACCTCTGTGAAGTTCTCACCATTTTTGTTTAATTATAGGATTCCTTGGGTTTTAAACGCCACCTTATTGTATAATTTATTACAAAGATTAAAATTAATGCAAACTTTCGATTTTACACGATATCGGTATTGTTCTTACTGTTATTTATAATATATATTTCTTTATTTTTCAGTTGGTCGCTGGAACCAAGAGCTACCTTCGGCCACTGAGCAGTGCAGCACTCTGCCAAAGCCAGTCTCTCCAGGAAAACCAAAGGCTCGTTCCATCCACCGTCGCCTTGGTAAGAATATATTCTGCATTCGAAACCTAAATTCAAAGTAAAAACGAAACGTCTAATGAAGCAATCTTTTTTTAGTCGCCAATCGTGCGCAATTTCCAAACCTCCACCATCAGTCGCGACATTGATTCTGCCGCCAAATTCATCGGCGCAGGTGCTGCCACCGTTGGTGTTGCAGGATCAGGTAAAAATTTGAATTTTTAAACATTATTATTAAATCCTTATCATTTCAATAGTTCCTTCCTTTTTTGATAACCCTGTTTTAAAAGAACGACTCAATTAAAGATGGAGTTAGTCTCCCAATTTGGGGGTTGGCATTCTGTCTCCTTGGAAGTGAAAACAGGGTTTCTCTCGATCATTCAAAAGGAATGATGCTGTCCGTCCTTTAATCCCTTCCTGCATCCTTTTCATGTGTTCCTGATTGGTGGATTCATGCAAGAAAAAGTAACTTGTAATTCTATTTTTTTATATAAGAATCGATAGTTTTTTCAGTAATTTTATTATAATTTCTATTAAAAAAAAATAAACTTGACAACTTCAGGGTGGCCGCTGAACCGGGAAATGACAGTAAATTTATTATTTTTTTTATCAGGAATTTGATAAATATCTAAAAGAAAAATCTATCCGGTGACTTGAAATATTTAAAAAAAATGTATATTACATGATAGTGTTCGGTTTCAGTTTAGAGTCTTAGGGTGCCGTTTTAAGGTACTTAAATAAGTTACATTAAAAGAAATTATATTTGATATCAGTTCTTTTTTGTCTGCTAATGTTATAACATTTCAATATTGATTTTGATTCATGAGTTGTGAGAAATTCCCTATCAAGTTCGGCTGGAATTTGAACCCAGATCTTCAGAATAACTTCAAATTAAGAGGTTTATAATTAAACGCTTTTATTCAATTTAAAATTCAAATCTTTAATCGCTAAAATTGTAGAGTGCTAAATCTAATCTTTGAATGTCAAAATATTAATTCCATTTAAAAAATATTTTAAGGCAATATTTTTTAATATTTCCGAAATTAGTTTGAACCGACTTTAAATAATTAAGCTTATAATTTTTAAAATACGCGGACTTACATTTTTTTTAAGCTAGAAGTAGTTAAAATCTTCAATTTATAAAAAAAAAATGTAATCAAAAATTTTGCAGTTTTGTCACATTTAATTAAAAATTGTAGTAAAATTTGATAAGTGTAAATTATTGAGCCTTTGAATTAAAAAAAATAGGCTTAAATATTTAGAGTTAAAATTTCAAATGAGTTCCACGTTAAGTGCTTCAATTAGCAGTTCAGTTTTTATTACTGCAACCGAGAAATGTTTGGGAATTTTTGCCCTCTATTACAACAGTCACCCTGCAACTTAAAAAAGAATTAAACTTGTTGAATTAAAATGTTGAGCGACACTTAAAGATAACTTCAAAGTTTTTCTCGTTTTTGGCGCGAAGTTGAAATTGCAATATTTTGTTTTTAAACTACGATGAGAGTATTTGACGAATTGAGTGACTAAATGTGAATTCTTTGTCTTTCCAGGTGCTGGAATTGGATCGGTATTCGGTTCGTTGATCATCGGCTACGCGAGGAATCCATCCTTGAAACAACAGTTGTTCTCGTACGCCATTTTGGGCTTTGCCCTGTCCGAGGCCATGGGTCTTTTCTGTCTTATGATGGCCTTCTTGCTCCTTTTCGCCTTTTAAGTTATCATACCTTCATAACCAAATATCGATAGTTTTAGTGCGTTGCTGTTTCGGCCCTGGCGCACTAAACATTGACGTTGCGAGTAGTACTAATTTGAACTCTTTTGTTACTCGAACGATTCATCATTGTTGTGCCGTAGAGTACGCACGTTGTTGAGGTGACTCTTTGAGAGGAATCTGTACAGTGATATCGAATAAACATCTTTGTCGTGAGATTTTGTAGTTTTTCTTTGTATAACTAAGGGGCCGTTCATAAATTATGTTGCGAAAGGGATATTATTCCTTGTTATAGCTAAACATTTAGCTGAAAACGAGCGAAGGAATTTAGAAAGATCCATGGATCAGCGAAAATGAATATCTTTGACCAATTTCCATAAACCAGGGATTTCGTATAGTCATACCCCCAATAAGTATAGTTATAAAAGAGATATTAAGAACAGGCGACAGTCTAATCGGGAGCAGTGACAGTTCATATTTAGTTTAGATAATTAAACGCTTTTTATCACGTAAAACGTGCGCGAATGTTGATATTAAGGGCATGTGACACAGCTAAATACGTATGTTGCCGACCACAGTTTTTCAGTTCACTGAATGTTTTTTTGTAACGTTGTACACGAAAATACGAAACCTCTAGAGCCTCGCCTAGTGGCCGCCAGGTTTCGTATTTTCGTGTACAACGTTACCGGCTGATGCCGTTGGAATTTATTGTTAAAATATATTTTTTTACATCTTTTATTGTTAAGCTTTGTACTTAAACGTAGTTTTCTTTCGGCTCTTGCATTTCTCAAAGTTTGAGACCGATATTTTATGTATAAAAAAAGTTCGAACGTTCAAAAAATGTCGAGGTTCAGAAAAAAGATGAAATAATTTTCAGTGAAGTTTCTACAAAAATGCAGTACCTAAACGTACTTTATTGCACTCTAATACATTTCCCGAAGTTTCAGCTCGATATTTTACTTACAAAAAAAGTTCTTAGGTTCAAAAAAACATTCAGTGAACTGAAAAACTGTGGTCGGTAATATAGGTATTTAGCTGTGTCACATGCCCTTAAATAGAGTTTGTGTTGCGGTAATAATAATTTACAAGTTTTTCGACTGTAGGCGGTAAATTGGCATCCGAATGCATTATACGGATTTCAGGGAAATTCATTTTCTCGATACCAGACGAAAATTTGACTACTGTAAGTTAATATATTTCTATAAGAATTGAATGTTTTTCTAAAATAAAAATAATAAAATTATACTTAATCTGTCGAAAATAATAAAATGTCGAACTTAGCAAGTATGTTCAAATTACTGATTCAGGGTGGCCGCTGGCCCAGGTATATTTTTAAACCGGGAAATGACTATTTCTTTTTTTTTAACCGGAAATTTTGTAGAAGAAAGATCTGTCTACGTTCGATTTTAACAGTTTTTTTTAGAATTAGTGGAATTTTTGTGTTTTCCAATTATGCTATTATTTAGCTTACAATACGTCATTCAAAATTTTTGTAATTAAAAAATTTTCCGTTTAAAATTTGTATTTATAAGTTTACATTTTTTATTTAAAAAATTTTGAAATTCTTTCTTAAAGACTTGAACAAATAAAAAATAACAGCCTTTGACGTTGAAAATTTGTATTTAATAAATAAATAAATTTTTTAAATTTATTTGTGCTTTAAGTAATAAAAAGTGAACAAAAACGATTTTAAACCAGTGTAACTAAAAGTTTATAAACTATTTTCAACTTAAAAATAACTTCATAATAATATATTCTTAATTAAACGATTTTATTAAATTTAAAATATTGTTTCAATACAAAATATTCAATTTTTAACCCATTCAATTTTAAATTTTTAATTAAAAAAAGATTAATAATTGAATATTTAGCAATATCTTTGAAAAAGTTTTTAATATTCTCTTAAGATAATTTTTCAAAATGAAAAATTATTTTAAATTTTCCTACGAATCCTAAGAAAATGTTTTTATTCTTTTGAAGCCTTTCACAATTCTTGAAAAGAATAATTTTTTGTTTAAAATCTGGGAAAGTCTACATTTTGTTTTATATTAGGCTATCATTTCAAGTTTTACATTAAGTTTGAATCTTTTTAAAACTTCTACATATCTCTTAAAATTACTCAAATTTGCCTACAAATAAAAATGTTCAATTGTTATTTATACATCCAAATTGTAAAGAAATTTTCAGGATTTTTTGAAAATTGTTGAAAAAATACAATTATTTTGGCAGTTATTTAGAAGTTCTGAAAAAATTTCCAAAATAATTTAAAACATCTTCTATATTTCTCAAGATTTTCAAATAAAATGTTGAAACTTTCTAAGGATGTTTAAACTATTTAAAAAGAAAATAATTGAATTTATAATTTAACAAGTGTTCAGTTAAAATTTTTTCAATTTTTCAATATTTGATGTTTCTAGTTTAAAAATTCCTTAAAATTATGTAATTTTGAAAATTTTAAAGTTCATCGATTGATTTTTACAATTTAGAGATTTTAGAGCATTGAAAATGATAATGTGGATTTATATTTTGTTATATTGAAAAATCTTAGTAACTTCAATTTTATACGCGTAAATTATTGAACATTTGAATACAATATTTTTAAATGAAAAACTTAAATTTCAATTTTAAAAGTTCAAAATTTAACAGTTCCACTTTAAGTGCTTTCATTTAAAGCTCAGTTTTTATTACCTCAAGTGTAAAATTTTGCAGCTTTAGTGTTCCATTTTTTGTAATTTCATTGACCGCGAAAAATGTTTGCGAACCGGGAAATGACCGAGAATTTATTTTGTCGATTAAAACGGACCACCCTGAAAACTTCATTCCACTTGAATAAATTTTTTAATACTTTTTAGTTCATTTATTCGAGAAAGTATCTAATTTTTATTCGTTTAATAAAAAAATAAAAACGCGGTTTAAATTTTTAGAAATTTAATTTTCTTAGTTCAAAAGTATGTTTTGGGTTTAATGTTGAACTCTTGCTAAAACTTGGTATTTGTTTTAGATTTTTTTTTAATTGAAAATTAATCTTCTTCTTCTTGGTTATAAAATTATCTTTTAGTTAGAAAATCTTGTTTTTTTAAAAATTCACCTATCTTAAATGATCCGATTTGAAATTTTGTTCAAGTTGCATAATTTTTACCAAGCTAATTTATTATAAAATCATAGAATTTTAAAAATTTAATTTGAAGGTTCTCAATTATAAAAGTTTATTTCTATAATTCAGGTTTTAAAAAGTTTCAATTCGACAAATTGCAAGAAAATTTCAAGAGTTGCATTGTAAATCGTTTCTGATTTAAAACTTTCAATCATCAACACATAATTCAAACTAGTTGTAAAACATCAGGGTCATCCTTTTTCAGAAAGAGAAATTCTCTATTTTTTCAAATCGTTGAACGTTAACCCATGCTCCTGGGCTCTTCTAATTAACATGGGGTTTTAACTGGGAAAAGCTTGTTTTTCGAAAAAAATTTATAACTTTTTGTAAATTAAAGATTAGTCACTTATTAAGAAATAATTTGTAAAAATATGCAAAAAAACTTGACTTTTCTGTCTTATGCCGGTCAAAAGTTACATTTATATAATAAAAATTGTCTAAAAATTTAAAAACAAATTGAATCGACCATACTGATTTCTGATATTGTTTAATTAGTTTATCTCGTTGTAAGAGTACCCATAATTTTTGAAAAAAGTATTGTTTAAATAAATTCACATTCTTCGGTTGAAAATTCTACTGTTTTATGGATAACACTGTTACGTCTCAAATGAGATCCACTTACCTTGCTATAAAATAATCATAGCTAAACTTACGTTACTTCCTCTTTTTTTTAATTCTAATTTTTTTTAAAATTACAAAGCATGGATTGAGGAACAAGCAAAGCAAAAGGTTGAAATAATCGAATGATTGATTTAAAACGGGTTAACATATACAATTACAATTTATTAAAATCAAGTTACATGTGTGATATCTGTGAGTTAGTCATTATTTGATTCGACATATGCAGTATAGTATTGCCAGAATATTGTGAGAAACTTCGGCTTAGTGTCACCCTTTGAAAAAAGGAAAAGACTTTAGTGACGAGTTTTTAGATAATATTGAAAAAAGAAATAAAGGATAGAAATAATATTTTTGGAAACTTACCAAAGATTTTGATTTTATTCCCGCTTGGAATAATGCCCTTTGTTGAAGCTCGAGAATCCTGGTCAGGGACTCGGTTCGTAGAGTTGGTCGATCTCGCTTCCTTTCCTATTGTATAAGTTGATGGTGTGTTTTCTTAGGAGGGCTTCCTTGCTTGTTAAAGGGGCTCACAGGGTTTAAGTCAAACTGATGTTAAAGTTATTTTTTTTGAGGTGAATGAAATTTTACTGAGTTCACTGGTTTCACTGATTCTAAATTTTGTTTTTAAAAAAGAGTTCCGGAGAGTTCTCTGGGAGAGATTCGACAATATAAATAAACTGTTTATAAACTTTCGGAGAGTTGTTGGTCAGCGGTTCGTTGGTAGAGATAAACTTGCCTTAACCCTTCAAGATGTGGGTATTTATAGGAAGAAATCTGATCAGGGGAGGAAAAATAATCCCTTGGTGGACCATTTTCTGACATTGATTTATGGCATGATGACACAGATCTTAGAATATTGCGTAGGTGGAAGGCCACGCGTCGGTCTTTGCAATGCACTCTCTTGAGGGGTAGTCGAAGACCACATATGTTTATTGTCTTTTCACCAATTGGGCTATAGTAGATAGGCCTCGCGTGTTCCTTCGTGGGGATTGCTTCCTCTTGATTGGTTATGACGTCAATGACCGCGCATTCACATGATTGACATCGGTATTACTCATGGACATAGGAAACACGGGACTAGGCATGCCATCCTAACTTGGTCCATGTATTCGAAGAATACTTTTATGGTAACTATAATTTATAGGTTCTGAGTATTTTATATAATTGATATTGAAAATTGATTATTATTACAAATAAGTAAATATTATGTATATATAACGGTGACAGGCCGTGACAATACATTCAATTTGTCATAAAATCCATCTATTTGGTTAGAAATATATGTATTTTGTTGAAAATTAATCTTTCCTGGTATAAAATTATCTTCTGAATTTAAAATTCAGCTAATTCGTTAAAAATGTATGTACTTTGTTGATAATTAACCTTTTTTTGGTAGAAAATTAATCTTTTTATTGAAATTTTAACACTTTTGTCGAAAATTCGTAGTTTCGGCATGAAAATTCCACAATTTGGTAAAAAAATGTAACTATTTTGTTGAAAATTAATTTTTTTGTTGATTAAATCGAACTATTTTCTTTTAAATTAAAATCTATTTTCTGGAAATGTCAAATATTGTATTTGTCATTCAAAATTCAACTTCATAGTTGAAAGTTGAACTACTTCCTTAAAATTTAATTTTTCTTGTTGAAAATTCTGCTTTTTTATGGAAAATGCATTACATTTGTTATAAAATCCACCTATTTGGTTACAATTTTATGTATTTTTATTAAGAATAAATCTTTTTTTGGTAGAAAATTAATCTTTCTGGATGAAATTTCATCTTTTTAATTGAAATCCTTTGTCGAAAATTCTTAGTTTCGGTTTGAAAATTCAACAATTTGGTGAAAAAATGTAACTATTTTGTTGAAAATTTATGTACTTTATTTTAATTCTTCTTTTCTGGAATAAAAATACATTTTTTCGGTTAATAATCAAGTATTGTATAGAAGTGTATTTGTTAATTAAATCGAAGTGTTTCCTTTTAAATGAAAATCTATTTTCTTTAAATGTCAACTATTGGTAGAAAGTTGAACAAAATTAAATTGTTGTGTAGAAAGTTCGTTTTTTTTTTTAATTGAAAATTAATTCTTTTCAATCAAAATTTAACTACTATATTTTTTGTTAAAATTGTATGTCATTTGTTAAAAATTCGTCTTGTAGAAAACTAGTCTTCTTGGATTAAAATCCGCTTAAGAAAAGTGTCAATAGTGTGACGAGTCAGAGGCCTGTGAATTACGAAAAAAAAAATAATAAAAAAGTGTTAATAAACCTCAAACGTAAAATTCAAATTTGTGACTGGAACATCTTTATTTACGGGTATATTATTTGCGGGCCCAAATCGGGAAATGATCGGGAATTTTATGAGACCGGGGAAAACCGGGAAATTACAGTGAATTTATTGTTTGACCTGGAATTTTACAAAACTTTTAGAATAAAAATGTTATCCAACTTTGATTTCAACCGTTTTTTTTAAAATAATTTTTCAAATTGTGATTTTTATAAATGATTATATCATTCAGTTTAGAATACTTAATTCGAAAACCTTTCACTTTAAAAATGTTCCATTTTAGATTTTTCATTTTTAAATGCATATAGTTTAATTTAAAGAATTTTAAAATGCAGTTTTAAAGTTCGATTTTAACCATTTTTTAAATAATTAAAGTGTAATTTTGAAGATTTAAACAATTACAAATTAAAAGTATTTGAAGTGGAAATTTGTTGGTAAAAAACAGTTTTATTTTATCAACTGTAAATACAAATAAATAAATCATTTCTAAAATGGATCTGTACTCTAAGTATAGAAATCTGAATAATAATTGATTTTACCAGACAATTCTTGATCCGTTCAAAATTGGAGAATTTCCAGATTGTAACTGTTTCGATCCGAAAGTCTTGATAAGAATTGAAATTAATATATCATTTATTTTGATTCTTTTATGTTTGAATAAAAATTTTCAAGATTTATGAAAAACATATTTTTAATTCAGAGTTTCTGGTCCTCTTTTGTTTATTTTTTATATTAAATTTAATAATATATTATTTCTATTAATTAGTTTAGCCATTAAAAAATTTAAACCTGCATTTTACTACTTTCAACTGAAAAATAAATCCATATAAATATAGTCATAATTTGAAATTTCTTAAGGGCATGTGACACAGCTAAATACCTATATTACCGACCACAGTTTTTCAGTTCACTGAATGTTTTTTTGAACCTGAGAACTTTTTTTGTAAATAA
>NC_046661.1:113224867-113261540 GCF_010883055.1 Belonocnema kinseyi | reverse complement strand
TTACTTACAAAAAAAGTTCTTAGGTTCAAAAAAACATTCAGTGAACTGAAAAACTGTGGTCGGTAATATAGGTATTTAGCTGTGTCACATGCCCTTAATGTAGAAAAAGAATAAGTATATCATATTTAGCAATGCTTTACTGTTCATTTAAGAAGCGTAAATTGTAACCAAAGATTTAAAAGAAAACAATTTGTAACTGAATAGTTTGACATAGAAAGCTTT
Source organism: Belonocnema kinseyi (assembly GCF_010883055.1). Lineage (NCBI taxonomy): Eukaryota > Metazoa > Arthropoda > Insecta > Hymenoptera > Cynipidae > Belonocnema > Belonocnema kinseyi. Next base: position 113,261,318 of record NC_046661.1, on the reverse strand, counting down.
GAATCTTTAGATTTTCGAAGACCTTTTAAACTTTTAGCGTGACAATTTTAATTGTTCTATTTAAAAATTGTTTAATTTATAAGTGAAATTGTTAAATTTGGGCGCATAAATAACAATTGAACGCGAATTATTATTTTTTTTTAATTTGAGTAATTTGAAGAGATTTTAGAAGTTTTGAAAAAATTCATAATTAATTAAAAACTTGAAATAATTTCAAGTAATTTAAACGAAGTGTGTTAACATTTTTTTGTAGAACTTCTAAATGTATTTTAAAATTAATCGAAATTTTTCTACAAGTTTTGAAAATCTGGCAAGTTAAAAAAAAACCCTTAAAATCTTCCATAATTTTTCAAAGTGAAATATCATTTTCAATTTTTCTAAGATTCTTCAGAACATTTTTTATTCTTTTGAAGTCTTTCACAATTCTTAAAAAAATGATAAATTTTTTGTTTGAAATCTGCAAAAATCTACATTTTATTTTAAATTCTAAAATTATTTTGAATTTGGGAAAATTTAAAACCACTTCTAGATTTCTCAAGGTTTTGAAATAAAATTTTAAAGCTTTTAAAGGATGCCTAGACTATTTAAAATAAAACTAATTTAACTTTTCATTACAGAAATGTTAAGTTAAAAAAATTATTTTTTAATTGTTGATGTGTAGCTTAAAATTACTTACACAATATAATTTTGAACATTTTTAAAGTTCATTGCTTGATTCTTTAATTTAGACTATTGAAAAAATTAACGTGGATTTACATTTTTGGAATTTCAATTTTAAAACTTTGGAATTCAAGGGTTCCACTTTGAATGCTTTAATTTATTGTTTATTAGTTTATATGGAAAAAACTTAGAATATAGTTTGATCTCTTAAATTTCCTTGTCCGTGAAAAATGTTTGCGAACCGGGAAATGAGCGGGAATTTTTTTTCTGCAATTAAAACGGCCACCCTTCCACCACCACTCTTCTACTAATTATGAACCAGATACTAAAACGCGGAATTATTTGTAAAATATTATCGCATTTAAATCGCAGATTAACAAAAAGCTGCCTTTTTCCGCGTATAACTAAAAATCACCCTAAAACAACTCTTTGTATAATTTAGAAAATGACAAGACTCTTAAAATTTTAGAAAAACACTGGCCAGAAAATAAGCTAACTCAAATAGACATTCGCAATTTAACTTTATTTCGACTGACTACCTTACCCTAACGTTGTCTCACAATTAAAAACGAATCTGGATCCACTGACAGAAACACGCTTAAATTTTAAGTTAATTAATATAATCCCAATCTCTAATCCCATCTAATGACAATAAAAACTAAATCCTACGTAGAAACGCTGCTCACATTCGGGAGTCTGGTCGGTTCTCCAATACTATTTGAAGGCAGCATATCGAGCTGCTGTAAAAGATTTTCCCTCTCCTTAAGACAGTTCCACGCCTTTTCCTGTTCCTTTCTCGAAAGTGGAATTTTTCTTTGCTTGGAAACAGCTAATTTATTATAATGCTCAACCACCTCATTGTCGACAGAGCTGATTTTTCGTTTTAATGTTTGGCGCTTGCTCTCCTCCTGTGCAAGTGTCAAGAGCCTTTTCAGCTGTGAAACATTGTGACCAGAAAGTGCCGAAAGTTCCTGCTGGCAACGTTTAATTTCCGCGAGAATTTCATCGTCTTCCTGGTTTTTCTTTTGAGAATCCGGCTCCAAGATTCCCTGCTCGACGAGTTCCTTGTGCATTCGAAGCTCCAGGTTCATCGAATTATGGATGGTCAGGTCCCTCAAAACTGGCGGATCTCCGTCGCGGAAGAGTTTGTTATCTGTATTATTATTTGCAACGTAGACATTCTCTTCTAGAAGAGCGGAAACCAGTCTCTGTGTCAAAGGTCCTGTAAAGAACAATTAAATCTTTAGTTTTTAGTCATTAAATTATGACACTTTGGGCTATTTTTCACCACCACCTCTCTTTGTTGACAACCATAATTTGCACAAGGATTTCACATTTTTAACAAAATAGCTGAGTTCTCAAATTAAAAATATTAATTCTCAACGAAAAATTTAATAGCAGATATGTCAACCAAACAAGATTTTAATTTAAGAAATAGAAAGAAAGAAAAAAAATGAATTTCTAATCAAACAATGACTTTTCTATCATAAAGGGTGAATTTTCAATTCAAAAGGATAGATTTTCAAAAAGATAGTTGAATTTTGGACCAAATGATGACTTCGCATAATAGTTAAATTTTTAACGTAGTCATAATTAAAAAAAAAGTATTTTTAATAAAGAGAAATGGATTTTCAACTAGAAAACATTGGTTTTCAATAAACAAACCAAAATTTTCTACCAATTAAATTCTACAACAAAAAAGCATTTTGCAACATTTTTGAATAAGTTCTCAACCAAAAGATTAATTTTCTTACCAAAAAGACGAATTTAAACAAAATAATTAAACTTTTACGAAAATAGGAGCATTTTTACAAAACAGTTGAGTTTTCATACAAAACAGATGAATTCTCAAAGAAAAATTTAATACTTGATATGTCGACCAAACAAAATTTTTAATTTCAAACCGAAAAGAAAGAAAGATGAATTTACGATAAAAAAGATTACTTTCATATCAAGATAAATTTTCAATACAGAAGAATGAATTTTCAAACAAATAGTTGAATTTTCAATCAAAAATGACAACTTCACAAAATAATTGAATTTTTAACCTACTCAGATGAATTTTCAACCAAAAAGGATGACTTTTTTAACCAAATAGTTACATTATCTCCCAAAAATGGAATATTTACATTTTCAGTGAAAAAAATTAATTTTGAACAAAAAAACCGAATTTTCTAACGGTTAAATTGAACTAAAAAAGAATACATTTGTAAGAAAATAGTTGAATTCTCAGGCGAAAATTTGTGGTTTTACACCAGAAGATTAATTTTCTACTCAAAAAAAGGAATTTTCGACCAGACATGAATTTTCTACAAAATAATGAAACTTTTAACAAACTAGTTGAATTCTTAAGGAAAAACGCAGTAGTTAATATGTCAATCAAAGAAGATTTTAATTTTAAATATAAAAGAAAGAAATATGAATTTTTTTATCATAAAGCATTTTAATGAAAAAATATATCGTACAATTTGTAACCAAAATGTTGAATTTTCTATGAATTTCTAGCAAAAAACTTCATTTTCAACCAGATAGTTTAATCTTTTTACCAAATTGTTGAATTTCCAAGCCAAAAAGACAAATTTTCTAAAAATAATTAAATTTTCTACCAAAAAAGACGAATTCTCAGCAAAATAGTTGAATACTTAACCAAAACAGAACAATTTTTTACACAAAAAAGACGATTTTTCAACCAAATAATTGAATTTTCAAATAGAAAATATCAAGTTTAAATTAGGATAATAAATTTTTGACGAAAAATGAAAGTTACATTTTTACTTTAAGAAATCAATTCTCAACAAAATCTGTAATATTTGACATTTCTACCAAAAAATATTTTAATTAAAAATGAAAAGCAGTTTAGTTTAACCCAAAAAACGGATTGTCAGCAAAATAATTAAATCCTGAACCAACACAGATTAATCTTTTACCAAAAATATTAATTTTGAACTGGAAAAAGACCAATTTTCAATTAAAAATATCAAATTTCACAAAAAAATAGAAGTTACACTTCTACATCAAAAAGTTAACTCTGAACTAATAAAATCCATTTTTTAACGGATTAGTTAAATTTTACACTAGAGAAATGAATTTCAAACTAAAATTATGAATCTTCAACAACAAAAATATAAATTTTGAACAAAAAAGTTTAACATTCAAGTAATTAATTATAACTGATGTTATTTTTTTCTCTCTCCACATGGATTAAAAATCAAAATTTTTAAAAGTATTCATTAAAAACCACACAGAGAGAAAAAATCTCCCCCCTAGCTCCTTAAATTGGTAACGTTAGCTTATGGACGTCCAATGTTGCAAACTTCACAAAATGCGCAACAAATATGAAATCACCTCAGGCGTGCCAAGTATAAGACACGAAAAATTAAATACTCTATTTTGACTAATTGCTATTCTAACATCATTACTGAAATAAAATTTCTATTTAAAATTAAATTTTGCTAACCAGCGATGCCATTAACTTTTTTATCCGCTTTCGTCATCAAAAGTGAAACATCAGACCGACTTTTTTTCTTATCCCTATTCGAATTCGAAGCATCTTCTTCTTGCAATAAATCATTATGAGCCCAGAGTAAGCTGTAGTGTCGTCCCAAGGGTGGAATTTTTTTAAACTCGGAAATATCTCCATGTGTCGCGATAAGTTCCTCCAATAATTTGATATCATCAGCCATAATATCAGTGCAAAATGGATCAACTGATGCCCAAAATTTATTGGGAGTGTCGTTTTTAGGCATCAGTTTCGGGACATCTTTGCCCTCGATACGAACTAATTCGTGTGGATTGGGAACGACTTGATTTAGAGAACTTCCGGGAGTTCGCTGTTTGAAAAGTTTGCTGGGCAAAGGAGAGTGAGTTTTTGCATTGAGTTCCTTGGCTCTAGATTTGTCGTCCCTCATTTTCTTGTCGAGGAGATTGAGACCCTTTCCACTTTTCGATCTTCTGTCTCGTCGTTCTTCTGTTGGTGAGAGCGCAGCCCCTTCTTCCTCGAGCATTCGACGTCGAACGACTACGGAAGAAAGAAGCATTTCGAGTTCCAATTGCAGAGCGTCCAGATCTTCCATTCCTACTCCTTCTTCTGGCGTTCGCTAGGGAAAAGAAAAGTTTCTTATTCAATGAGTTTAATCGAGGGGATAATTAGTCGGGGTGGTCATTTTAATAGATGACAAAAATTCCCTGTCATTTCCCGGTTCACAAACATTTTTCACGGTCAATGAAATTCAAAAAATCGATCTCTATTCTAAACATTTTTCCACTTAAAGTAATAAACAATAAACAACAAATTAAAGCATTTAAATTAAAACTCTTGAATTTCAAGCTTTTAAAATTGAAGTTTAAAAGTTTTTCAATTTTATAAATGATAGAGCTCAAAGATTCAAATTAGGTTCCAAAAATATAAATCTACGTTAACATTGTCAATGCCCTAAATTAGAGAATCAAACAATGAACTTAAAAATGTTCAGAATATATTATTTTAAGCACTTTTAAATTCGATACATTAAAAATTGAAAAGTAATTTTTTAAGCTTAACAGTTCTGAAATTAGAAGTTAAATTAGTTTTATTTTGAAAAGTTCAAGCGTCCTTGAAAAACTTTAAAATTTTATTTCAAAATCTTGAGAAATCTAGAAGTGGTTTTAAATTTTTTCAAATTTAAAATAATTTTAGATTTTTTTTCAGAAGTTTTAAATATACTTTAAAATGAATTTAACTTTTTTTTACAACTTTTAAAAAATCCTGCAAATTAAAAAAAAATCCTTAAAATTTGAGTATTTAAATAACAATAGAACACTTATTAATTGTAGAAAAAATTAGAGTAATTTTAAGAGATATTTAGAAGTATTAAAAAGATTTAAATTAAATTTAGAACTTGAAATGGTTTTGAATAATTCAAACAAAGTGTGTGTACCGACCAAATTTGGCTATTCGTACCGAAATTTTGGCGCAAATACCCACAGTCAAATTGAAAAAAGTTGATTTTTGCAGATTTCAAACAAAAAATAAAGAGCCTTTTTAAGAATTGTGAAAGACTTCAAAAGAATTAAAACATTTTCTTAAAATTTTAAGGAAATTTGGAAATAATTTTTTATTTTGAAAAATGATTATATGAGAAAATTTAAAAAGATGTAAAGAGATTAAAAAAACTATCAAAAAAAAAACCTGAAAGATTTTAAGGATTTTTTAATTCGCAGAATATTCTAAAAATGGTAGAAAGAAATCGATACATTTAAAAATATACTTAGAAGTTAAATAGTCCAGTTTTAACAATTTCACTAGCAAATTAAACATTTCTTAAATAAAACAATTAAAATTGTTTTCTTTTAAATACTTGGTTTCAATTTACTCGTCTTGTATGAACAATGAAATATTGCGAAATATCAAATTAAATAGGTAACTAATTGAATAATTTAGACTTAAGCAATATTTTATATTTAATAAAAATCTTTAATTACGACTGTATTATTATGGAGTTATTTTCAAGTAGAAAATAGTTTATAAAGCTTCAAACGCACGTTAACATTTTAAATCGATAAACAAATTAATAGAAATAATATATGTATTAATAAATTTATTTATTGAATTTAATATAAAAAGGAATATAAGGGAAGGCCTAGAATTTTGAATTAAAAATATTTTATTGATAAATCATTAAAATATTTATATAAAAATAAAATTATCGGAATAAATTATATATTCATATCAATTCTTAATAAGATTTTCGAATTAAAACAGTTACAGCAATGAAATTCTCAAATTTTGAACGGATCTAGAATCGTTTGATCAAATCAATTATTATTCAGATTTTTACATTCAAAGTAGAGCTCCATTTAAACTTTGTGAGTCCTGCAATTCAGCGTATACTCTTTTTGCAATCTTAGGCATTCTAGTGCAATCCCTCGTAATCCACCCTTATGAAAAAATATTGTAGGAAATTCAGTATTTCGGGCCCATTCAAAAATTACACCACAAATACGAATACCCTCCACCCTCATCAGGACAAAATGTCTTCTTCAATTTCAAAATAAAAAACATACTAAAAATAGCCGACTTCATAGTTCAAAATTCTCTGAAAACAGGGAAAATAGGGGATTACATTTTTTAAAATAAACTTTGTATAAAGGTATCACATAATGTTTAAAATAAAATTCGAATTACATTGCATTTTTCAAGAAAATAGTATAATTTTAAACCAAAACAGATTAATTTTCTACCAAAAGAGATGAATTTTCAACGAAAGTGTTGAGTTTTAAAGCTAAAAAATCAAATGCTTTAGAAAACCGTTGATTTTAAAACCCGAAAAGATGAATTTTCAACCAAAAAAGACGATTTTTCAACCAAATAGTTAAATTTTCAACAAGCAAACAAAATTATTTTATACCAAACAGTTGTATTTATAAGCAAATAGTTGAACTGCAAAAGCTAAAGAGACGAATCTTCAACCAAGTAGTTGTGTTTTCAACACTTTCGTGTTAAACAAACAGTCGAATCTTCAAGCCAAAAATACGATTTTTTTAGAAGAAAAGTGAATTTTCAACCAAGAACTTTTCTACAAAAAAAATTTTAAACCAAAAAGACGAATTTTCAATTAAGAATTTGAATTTTCAACAAAATAATTCAAATTTCAAAAAATAGTTACATTTTTAACAAAATAATTAAATATTCAACAATATACTTAAATTGTCAACTAAAACGAGTAATCTTAAAAAAATTAATTTTTAACAAAGAAGTTAAATTTTTACCCAGGTAGATGAATTTCCAATTCAAAAACATCTGTTGTCAATCTGTTTGTATTTAAAAAAAAAAATTATTTTGATTAAAAGACGGCTGAATTTAACCAAAAAATATGATTTTTAAGTAAAAGAGTTGAACTTTCAACCAACTAAGATTTATATATCAAGAGAGAGAACAAATTCAAACAAATTGTTGGAATTTTAAGGAAAAAGGCAAATTTTCCTTTAAAAAACTTGAATTTTCCACCAATAAATATGAAATTTCAACCAAAAGTTCATTTTCGAATAGATAATTGAATTTTCTACCAAAGACTTTAAATTTGCAGCCCAAAAAGACAAACTTTCAAGAAAACAGTTGAATATTCGACAGAATAGAACTATTTTCGAAACGAATTGTTGAACTTTAAAGAAAATAATACAATTTTCAATTAAATAATAGAATTTTTAACCACAAAATATGGTACAGCAACCAAATATATGAATTTTCAATTGGCATGATGAATCTTCGACAGGAATAGTTAAAATTTTAGACTTTTCTTCTGGATAATTATAGCCTGTTCCTGTTGGGAATCAAATCTGTATTTATTGTAAAAATTTGCTAATTTTATTCATTTTTGTGTACAATTTTTTTTTATTCTAACGCGAGCATAAAGAAATACGTTTTACACAAAATCGATTTAAATTAGCCAATTTTTCACTATGAATACAGAATTGATTCAAAATAGGAATAGGCCCTAATTACCTAAGAACAATTTAATTCTAGTATTGAAAAAACTGATTTTTATCAACAAAAATTTTCAACTAAAAACGATAATTTTTCATCCAATAAGGACAGATTTAAAGTTTCAGTTAAAACAGTTAAAGAAGAAAAAAACGAATTTCCAACAAAATAGGTAATTTTTTTAATCCAACAGATGAATCTTCAGCAAGTAAAATAAATTTGTTACAAAGTTATTCAGCTTTCAAACTAATCAGTTCAATTTTCAATCGAGAAAAAGAATTTTCAAAAAAATCGAACTTTCAACAAAATAGTTCAACCTTCAACCAAATAATAGAATTTTTAACAATAAAAATGAATTCCCAATCAAAAATATAATAGTAGACTTTTCAATTGAAAAGAAAGATCTTTCAAAGAAGAATATTTGGATTTTCTTATTGGGTTTTATTAATTCAGTTCGCATTTAAGCGAAATAACGAGAGAATAGGGAAGTTTCTTGAAAATTGGGGAAAAATGGTATTCTTTTAAAAAGGGGGTCCTTAATTTTTTTTAGTAATTTCGAACTATTTCAGCGGATTTAACTCTTAAAATTAATTAAATTAAAATTAAAACCCTTAATTTAAAAATATTTCCATGCATTTCAGTGAATTTCGTAAGATTTTTAAACATTTTAAAGGAATTTTAGAGGATTTCAAAGATTTTCCGGTCATTTAAAACGATTCCAAAGTTTTTTATAAAGATAACTTTAATGGATAAATTTAATGTACATTTAAACTATTTGTTTTAATGGGTTTTTACCATTTACAAAAGAAAGATTTCAAGCAATTTGAAGGTATTCCAGAAGATTTCAAGGAATTTACGCGCATTTTGTAGGATTTTCAAAGATTTATAAAGAACTTGGGAAAATAATTGAAATGAAAATGACATAATTTAAAGGATTCTTAGTGATTCTAAAGATTTCAAGGGATTTCAAGTTATTTCGCAAGAGTTAAAGGATTTGATTAAATCTCCAAGGATTTAAAGGTATTTAAAAGATTTCTAGCGATTTTTACGTTATATTTTTATTAGTTTTTTTAAGATTTCTAGATAACTTTCGGGAATAAATTAAGTTTTATTTCAAGGGATTTCTACGGACTTCTAGAGAACTTTAGGAAAGAAATTTAATTAATTTTATTTTCAAGGGATTATCAATAATTTCTACAGATTTCTGAATATTTAAAAAATGTCCAAAGAATTCAAAGCATGTCAAGAAATTTCGACGGTTTTCAATAGATTCAAATGCTTTCAATGGATGTCAAGTGAATCCAAATAATAATTATATTGTATATGTAAGATTTACCTCTTTGATTAAAAATTTGGTTTTGTTCAGTTAAAAATTAATTTTCATATTTGTAAGTTTAATTATTCGATTTTTGGTTGAAAATAAACCCTTTACAAGTTTAAAATTCAACTATTTGGAAGAATATTCACGTATTTTGTAGAAAATTTTTATTATTTGTAGAAAATTAATATTGTTTATTAAAAGATAATCTATTTAGTTGTAAATTCAACTACTTTGCTGCAAGTTTAATTTATTTGTTTATGGTCATCTTTTTGATTGAAAGTTCAACTTTTTTTAACAAATTTGCGCTTTTAGATTGAAAAAAAGAAGTATAAACGTTAAATATGTATTTAGCTGACAGCTATCTTATGTGAAAATAGGTCAAAATTGATAATATAATTTATTGTCAAAGTTCTTTTACTGGAAATACATGGATATTCAGAAAGTCAGAGAATTTTGCATCTTTGGACAAATATGGGAATTTTAATTAACGTAAAAGTTCAGTTTTCTCTCCCACTGCAGACTTAAATTCACATTTAAGAGTGAATTAAATACAAAAACATTAAATACTTTCCAAATTCGCAGAACTATAATAATCACAAAAGTTTATTTAATTCTTCCTAGCACGATTTGGACAAGACAGAAATTTCCAAATGGTATATTTAAGAACTGTTTAAAAGGGATTGGATTTTATAAAAAAAATGAACAGAAATAATAATAATAATACCTGAAGAATAGCGGAGTACTTTGGCAAGTGTTTGTTCTTGTCAATTGTTTTTAAACTTAACAAAAAGGCAGACATGTCTTCTGCTTCAGGACTCGCTTCTGGATTATTTAAAGTTGCTTGCGCTGATTTTCCACTTTCTCGCACCTTAACGACAGCTTTTTTTGAGTTTTGTTTTCCTTTTCCTGACATAATACTCCAGTCGATCTGCACAACACAAAACTTTATTCCGAAACGTCCGAGAAACTCATTACTTTTGAGGTTATGTCAGCGTATATCAACAGAATTCAATACAATGCGTTCACTTTTTTAAATATCTACACTAAAATTTAGCAGAAACAATTCTCACTAGCAGATTCTAATTGTGAAATTAAGAATAAGTGCAAAATCACAAAGAGTAAATGTATTTGGGTAAATTTCAGAAAATAACTCCGAAATGAAAACGGACTTGAGCAAGCAGCTATCACCACGCGCATGCGTCAAGTTATTTTGGATGGCGCGAGTATTTCAAATAGACAATAAGAATAACAAATTAAAAAAAAAATGAGATTGCTGCTTAATTTACATGAAGAAGGTTATTTCTCCTATTATTTATGACTAATGAATATTTTATTAATATGATGAATTAACAGTCTGGTTCTAACAAATTCTCGTTCTCGTGTAATGGGCCCGAATCCACTGCGCATGCGTATGATGTAAAGCAGCACATTTGTTTTATTTGATTAGAAACATGCATTCACGGTTGTACTCATTCTACTTTCCGAAAATTGAATTTTAATCAATAATTTTGAAACTGTTGGTGTAAAAAGTGTTGAAATGGAGATGGTAGACAGTCAAAGTTTAATCGGACCATCGCTTTCGACTTTGAACGTAAGTGTTGTACATGTAATCTTTCTGAACAGTTTTTCGTCAATAATTTTGAGGTTATGATTCACTGGTCACGTTTGTTTAAAAATCATTTACCATAAATAACAGATCACAATAAAAGTTTTTTTGGATAATCATTCTTCATTTTAATATTTATTATTTTGCCTTGCATTTAATTTTAAAATTGTCGGAGAGTTCTTAGCGATTTAATCTGATTAAATTTAAATTTTTCGCATGGCTTTTTTGTGGCTTGAAACGTATATAGACGTTTAGAAAATGCTGGATTAATTTAAAAAAAAAATGCAGAATTTAAAAATGTGCTTGTTTGAAATATTTATTTAAGTATCTTAAAATGCAGTGGCCATTATATGTTATTAGGAGAATAATGGCAAAAGTGAGCATTTTCAAAATTTTAATTTCTCCTCTAATAAGGGCAGTTTTGAGGATAATTGGCATATTTTTATCATTTCATTAATGCTATTTTTTCAACTTGATCATGGGTTACATTTTGTGACATTTTTATAAGAATTACATACATTTGATTTGATTAAAGGGAGAAACGGAAATTAAAATGTCCATTGTTCATAGTTTTGTTAATTATATTTTTTTAGGATGAGCCGCAACAAATTGAAAAACTGAAGCCCCTGGAGCTTCTGAAAATGAAAATGTGTAAATCACAGTGAGTCGAATTATACATTATTATCGCGTTTTAAATTATAATTATTATAATGATTTTTACCCTTGATTTTTTTCAGCGATTTGATTATGAACTACAATGATAAGCTAAAAGAATGTATAAATCTGAAAAATTCGCTAGAGCAAGCACAAAATAAAGCAAAGAACATGGAGACCAAATACATGTCAACGCTCCAAAAATTAATAAATGTAGAACTCGTAAGTTTCATTCATATCCATTCAATACTTTCTACTTTATTTTTTCCCAATTTTCAATTAATTACACTTGGAATCTCGCTCGCAGTCTTTCAATGAAAAACGATTCAAAATATTCTACAGACAGCTCCCGGACTCACGACACTATTTGACACTTTTATTTATCGGTGACACTATTTTGCTAATATTCCGAAAAAATCACACTAAAGACACTATTTTCTCATAATTGTCTACTAATGTCACTATTTTTTTACTTAAAAAAAAATATGTATATTTTTTCATTTTTTTGCTAATTGGCTAAAAATCGTCTGAATGGTTTATTAGGCCTAAAAAATTTGTTCGTGAATTTAGGGGTCATCCAAGAATAAAGTTAGATGATTGGAAAAATCGGACTATTTCTTATGAATTAACAAAGTAATTCCTCTTTGAGCCAAGTATTTGAATTTGTAACCAAAAAGATTAATAATGAATTTTTCAACGTAAAAGGTAAAAATTTATATCTTAACCAAGAAAAGATTTTCATCTTAAATAAAAAAACAGTTGAATTGAACCAAAAAAGACAGAATTTCCAACAAAATAATTGAAGCCTCAATCAAAAACATTAATTTTCAACTAAACAATTATATTTTTATCTAAAAAACATGAAATTCTTACTAAATCTTATGAATTTTTAAACGAAATTGATGAATTTTCAAAAAATAGTCGAATTTTCCACCAAAATAGTTGAATGTTTAACATTATAAAAAAATAAAAACTTTCAACCACGTACTAAATCTGTAACTCAAATAGCACAACTTTTATCCAAGCAGTTGAATTTTGCATTAGAAAAGATCACTTTTCAACTATAATGATGAATTTTCAATTGGAATAATTAAATTTTTAGCAAAAACATTAATTTTTAGCCGAGGATATACATTTTTAACCAAGTGGTTTAACTTACAAACAAAAAATTAAACTTCAATCGAAAGCAGTTGCACTTTTAACAAAAAAATATGAACGTTCTATCAAAAGAGATGAATTTCCAAATCACCCAAAAAAACGAGTTTTCAAGCAAGGAAGATTTTATTCAATTAAGAAGAAGAAAACATCAAAAATATTGAATCTTCAAGTGAAAAGATCAGCTTTTATGAAAACATTTAAATTTTCTGTTCAATAGAAAATTTCCAACCAAAATGTGAATGATCTACTAAGAAGATTTAATTTTCTACCAAAAAATATGAATTTCCAACAAAGTACTTAAATTTTGAACTAAATAGTTGAATTTTCCACCAAAAAAAAACGAACTTTGAACCAATAACATGAATTCGCGACTAATTATTTTTAAGAATGTATGTGATATTAGTGCAACTTTTATTTGATTTGTTTTTAATTTACATTTGCACTTTTCCTAAAATTTGTAACTTAATAGTTGAATTTTGAAATTAAAAAATATCAATTTTTAACTAAGAATTGAATATTTCAATTTTTCTGGGGAAGAATTAATTTTCTATGAAAAAAGAAATTTTCTACAAAAACATTTTATTTTTGTAAAAATTAGTTTAATTTATTACCAAATTGTTTAATTTCCAAGCTAAAAAGATGAATTTACAATTAAAATGGTGATTCTTTATCAATAAAAAAAGAACTTTTAAGAAAATAGTTCATATTTCAACTAAACAGTATTTTAATTTAAAATTAAAAAACTATTTAATTTGAACAAAAAAGACAAATTTTAAATAAATTAGTTCAATTTTTAAGCCAAAAATACAAAATTTCTGCAAAACAGATGAATTTCCAAACAAAAAGTTCATTTTCAACTGAAATGGATTAATTTTTAACGAGAGAGCTTCATTTTCATTAAAATTGAAAAATTACACTTCAGCAGAAAGAGATATATTTTCAAAAGAATAATATCAATAATAAATAATAATAAATATAAACAACAATATAGTTAAGTTTTTAATTTGAAAATATTTGTTCAATCAAGAAAGAAAAAGAAAATCCAGCTAATTGTTGAATTTAAAACCAAAAGACGAACTTTCAACCAAACAGTTGAGTCTTTAATCAAGAAGTGGGACTTTTTAACAAAATTGTTGAATTTTCAACAAAGTTATTCAATGTAAACGAAATAATAAAAATTTTAAGTAAAAAATATTAATTCTTAACAAAAAATTTAATAGTAGCCTTTTCAACCGAAAATAATAAAGTTTCAACTAGTTGGATTTTCTAATTGGCTTTTATTGATTAGTTCACAATAATGTGATTATTCATATACTAAAGAATAACATTTTACTTAAATATGGAAGTTAATTTTTATTATTCGAAACATTGTATTACTCTTTTTCGTCACTATTTTTTAAAGTTTGTGACACTATTTACGCTATTTTCTGTCTCTGAAGTGAGTCCGAGGCCTGTGCAGATACTAATTCAATTTCTAAATTAATTTTCTGTAATTTTTGCTTTTTAGCAAAATACTAACTTTCGAAAATCACTCGAGGACTCCAAAAAGAAGATCGTCAATCTAGAAACGAAGACTGCAGGAGATCAGCGACTCATTCAGCAACTTACTTGTAAAATTGAAGATAACGATGAGAAAAATGCTGATAAATTGATGGATGCTGATTTAAATAAATTAAAACTTGAAGGTAAATTTTAAGAATAGCAGCTTTAGCAATCGCGCGCTACGTGCGCGTACAGTTTTTCGATTTTAGGGGAAAAATAATTTTTAATGCAAAATACAAATTTCGAATAAATATTTATTTAGGATAAAGAAGAAAAAAGAAGCTGCTTATGACTATATTGGACAAGTTCTTATTTGAAAATGTTCCCAACGCTTCGAATACAAAAAAATACAAATTAAATTGTTACCAATGAATATCCCTGATGATGAAAACAGTGACTTTTCGAAACTCATTTTTTTTATTCTGCAAAATTTAACAAATTGCTTTAAAATATGTCAAATTCTTCTTTCATCATTTTAAAAATCTTTTTACATATTCTCTTGAAATTAATTTTTCCAAATAATAAACATATTAAATTTTTCTATAAATCTAGGAAAAGTGTTTTGATTCTTTTGAAACCTTTCAAAATTCTTAAAAAGATTTTTTTAAAAATTAATATCAATATGTAGAATTTTGTCAAGTTTAGAATTATTTTTAATAGTTTCAGAATTTTTAAAATATGTTTTTAAGTACTCAAAGTACTCAAAGTTGCAAAACTTCGCTTTAAATTTGTATAAATTCTGTCACATAATTTTTGGAAATGTTTAGAACCTTTCAAAATTCTTTAAAAACTTTTTTTTTTTAATTTTCACAAATATAAATTTTTTAGAAATGTTTAAATATTATTCGAATTTTCCCGTTAACTTTTTTAAAAGAAGAAAAATGGTCATAAAATCTTCTAAACTCTTTTTCGAAAATTTCGGAAATCTTTTGAAATGTTAAAAAAAATGTTTCTAATGATCTTAAAATTAATTTTTCAAAATAAAGAACTATTAAAAATTTTCTGCGGAATCTAAAGTGCAGTTTTTCATTCTCTTGAAACCTTTACAATTCTTGACAAGCTTCTTATTTCTAAAATCATAAAAAATCTGCAATGAAGAAATTTTAATATCTCTTAAACTTAGTCGAATTTTTCCCAACATTTTGTAAGCTTTGCAATTTTGCGTTAAAATATTCTACTTTCTTTTACGAAATTTCAGGAAATGTTTTATTAAAAAAAAAACAGCGATGAGAGAGTTGATTTCAAAAAACATAAAGTAAGCAATAAAAAAAGGGAAACTTCAAATAAACAAATGCAAACAATAATACGACCTAAGGTTACTTCAACTAAGAGTTGAGAGCATTCTATATTTCCAACATGTTTTGAAATCTTTTTTTATTTTTTCTCAGAATTCATTTTTCAAAACAAAATATCAACATTTTGTTTAAAAAATTAAGAATCTTATCAAGATTTCAATGATAATTTTCGAATCTTTTCAGAGCGCCTGGAACTTCTTAATAAGTTTCGAAAAAATTAAATTTTCCTAAAATTGGTAAAATCCTACAAAATTAAAAAATTCTTTAAGTCTTTTAGAGTCTTTTTCGAAGAAAGAAAATTTTCACAAAAGTTTTGTTTAACAAAATTGATGGAGCTGAAATTCGCAGTATTTTTTAATAGATAAACTGAAAACAGCCACTAAAAGTCATATTCACGCAGTTTTGGAATCAATCAGATATTCTACAACAATTTGTCCTTTATTTTCAAGATATTTTGTAATATTTAATACTAGGTTGAAATATTTTGACCACTCTTTCAGAAACATTGAGAAAAAAGTGTAAATAATCAAGTTTTTTTGGGCTTATAATCCGTCGAATATAATCGATATTTTGACAAAACTGTGCTTTTAGTACTTTTTAATATTTCACTCGATTTGTAATCAATGTTATTTATAGAGAAAATAAAAAGCCTGGAGCAGGAAATCAAAACTCTGAAAAAACCTCGCCCTGACAAGAAGACGCTGAGAAAACATAAAGGAGTGAATACAGAACAAGTTCAGATCGTCGATTACGGTAATAGAATATAAGAAATGTTAAAATAGATATTAAAGTGTCTGAATAAATTTGGAGAAATTTATAATTCGAATTTTTTCAGATTATAGTCTAAACGCAGATGCAAATCTTTTGGAAGATCGTCTCCGGGGAAGTGAATTTAATGAGAGTGTTGAAGTTAAGGAGGAAAATTCATTCTCTATACTTTGTGCAAAGTGTGATGTTGCAGTTGACAAACTTATCCACTCTTTTGAACCGCCTGAAGCTTTAGTTACGCCTATTTCATCACCAAGTAAGAATATTTCTATAGTCTGAAAGTTTTCTCTAATCTGTAGCCATTAATTTCTATTAATTGCAAATTAATTAAACCCTTGACCATTTCTTATTTTTCAGTTCCGCAATTCTATCCCAATGAAATACAAAGTCTCATAGAGCCAACCTACAGTCCAATGAGAGGCAGAGAAGTAGTGGAACCTGAACATTTGACTGATCCTCCAAAAGATATAAATCTCGAATCAGAGACAATTAAAGCCCTAGAAAAAAGACTAAAGAATTTAGAGCGTAAGATAAAAAGGCAAAACAAAATCGAGGATAAGAATCGGTGCTGCCATTCCAGTTCTAACTCCTATTTTCCAAATTCTGCGAATCAGGATATTATGCTCGAGATATGGAAGAAACTGCTCGATAAAGATAAGTCTGCCTGTAAACTCAAACGTAAAAAGAAGCTCAAGCGATGTAAAAATAAAAGAAAGGTCATTTCTAAAAAGAAGGACAGGCGAAAAAGTTTACAAAATTGGTCAGTGGAATCTGCAATCGCATCGGATAATCTGATACAAGAAAATTTGGAAATAATTGATTCAAGGAAAAAGAGTTCAGAGCCTCAGATTGAAAAGAATTGTTTAGAAGAGAGCAGGGAATGTCCAGGTCCAAGTAGAAAGAAAGAATTGATTTCTTTTTTAGTTTCAAACGAATCAGAACTTCCAACTTTAATCCTAGAAAATAAATATGAAAAACGAACATCTAGAAAAGAAAATGAAGATTTCGAGAAAGATCTTTCAAGAAAAACTTCTTATTTATCGCAAGTAATTCTAGAAGAAGAATCGGTTTTCATTATAGAAAAGTCGAAAGAGCAAAAACAAACTAACATTACACAAGACAATAATTTCGAAATGCTGGAAGTGAGTCACGATAAAATTTTGACAAGTTCTCCAAATATCGAGACACCGAAAATTCAAGAAACAGATACAATTTCAATAGAAGCTCCCACTTTATGGAAAGAAATTGCAAATCCAAAGGAATCGATTTTAAATCAAGAAAAACAAATAAACGCCACCAAAGAAAATAATTTGGAGATGCTGGAAATTAGTCGCGATACAATTTCTATAAGTTTACAAAATATTCAGCCGCCGAAAATTCAAGAAACCGATATATTTTCAAAAGAAGCTTCCATGTTATGGAAAGTAATACCAAATTCAGTGCAATCAATATTAAATCAAGAAAAACAAATAAACGCTGCAAAAGAAAATAATTTGGAAATCTCGCAATTGGATCACGATAAAATTTCTGCAAATTCTCCAAATGCTGAGACAGCGATTCAAGAAAAAGATGCATTTTTAAGAGAGCATTCCAATTTACAGGAAGAATTTCCAGATAAAGTAGAACCACAATATGATATTGTGAAAGCGATTCAAGAAAATGTTTCACTTTCAACAGAATCTCCCACTTTACCGAAAATGATTCCAGAATCACTTAAAAATCAAGAAAAACGAATAAACTCTACACACGATTTCGAAACGCTGAAAGTGAGTGACGATAAAATATCTGCAAATTCTCAAAATATTGAGACACTGATTCAAGAAAAAAAGTCTCCCGCTTCACCAAAAATTCAAGAAGCAGAAGAGTCAGTTTTGTTCCAGGAAAATTCAAAAGAAAATCTAAGAAACTCAATTTCTACAAGTTCACCAAATATCATCGAGACATCGGAAATTCACGGGAGTCAGAAGGATTCAGAAAATGTTTTAAACAAACCTTCGACTTCAGAAGGAAGCAGAAAAATCCTCAAAAACGGAATTCAAAGCCCGAAGGGAAATAAATCCTTACTTTTTATTCAAGAAAAAGAAACAAACGATTTCAAAACGCTGGAAGTGGGTTACGATAAAATGTCTGCAAGTTCTCGAAATATTGAAAGACTGATTCAAGAAAAAGAGTCTCTCACTCCACTGAAAATTCCGCCGGGACCAGAAGAGTCAGTATTGATTCTAGAAAAGTCAGAACAGAATCTTCGAAACTCGATTTTTGCAAGTTCTCCAAATTCAGAAAATGATTTAAATAAACTTTCCACTTTAGAAGAAAGCAGAAAAATCCTCGAAATCGGAATTCATAGCGCGAAGGGAAATAAATCCTTACTTTTGAATCAAGAAAACGAAGCAAACTTTACAAAAGATTTCGAAACGCTGGAAGTAAGTCACGATACAATTTCTGCAAGTTCTCCGAATATTGAGAAACTGATTCAAAAAAAAGTGTATCCCACTCCACTGAAAATTCTAGAACCAGAAGAGTCAGTATTGATGCTAGAAAAGTCAGAACAGGATCTCCCAAACCCGATTTCTGCTAGTTCACCAAATATCATCGAGACATCGGAAATTGACGGGAGTCAGAAGGATTCAGAAAATGATTTAAATAAACCTTCCACTTCAGAAGAAAGCCGCAAAATCCTCGAAAATAGAATTCAAAGTTTGAAGGGAAATAAATCCTTGCTTTTGAATCAAGAAAACGAAACAAACTCTACAAAAGAATTCGACACGCTGGAAGTGAGTCACGATATAATTTCTGCAAGTTCTCCGAATATTGAGAAACTGATTCAAAAAAAAGTGTCTCCCACTCCACTGAAAATTCAAGAACCAGAAGAGTCAGTAGTGATGCTAGAAAATTTAAAACAGAATCATTCAAAATCGATTTCTACAAGTTTGCCAAATATCATCGAGACACCAAAAATTCTCGGGAATCGGGAAGATCAGGGAAATGTTTTAAATAAACCTTCCACCTCGGAAGAAAGCCAAAAAATTCTCGAATGCCGAACTCAAAGCATGAAGAGAAAGAAATCCTCCTCACCTCAGGAGAGTCACGATCATATTCATAATTTACCAGTTTTGGGAGAACATTCTCGAAAAATGGTTCGCAGAAGATTATCCTCTCATTATTCTACCGATTCTCTTGACGTTGAACTGGCAAGAAACTCCTCAGATTTCCAGCGTGTGCATTCCGAAAAAACTTGCATGAATCTAGTCATGAATCCGGAAAAAGGAGAAGGTAACATAATGCCGGAAGAGTTTTCAGAGGTAGATGAAAGCAGTATTAGTGATCAAGTACAAATTATGGACACGATTCCTTCATTTGAAATGAAGGAAGAGCTCGAATTTACAGAAGAGATTTCACAAGAACTGGCAAATTCTTTTAACGAGAAGAGAACATCTGATTTATTGGACGAACTCGCTTTGTCAGATGACGAACCTCCGGAAGAAGTCAAAACGAAATCAAATTCTTCTTTGGAAGACACTTCTCATATTTTTATTTCCAATTCGAATAAGAACGACGCGAAGAATTTCATTCAAGGGAAAAGGTCTTCGGCTCTTCTTCTCACAGTGATAAGTCCAGTGAGTCAGGCAAAGAGGATGAAGAAAGTTGATTTGAAGAATTCAAAACTGGGAAATCGAGGAAATCTTCTGACGAAGATAAGAACTTTGAAGAGGCGTACGAATAAAATGGTTTTGCATCCTATCGTTAAGAAATCGGAAGAGAAAAATGATATAAAAGTTGAGCCAAAATCCGAAATTGAGAACAATGTCGAAAGTGTAGCCTCAAATTGTCCTGTGCACCCTAAAAAACGAAGAATTGCTCATACGCCGAAAGCAGAAAGTGAATCTGGGAGTGTAACTTCTTTCGAAGATTTTCCGCTCGAAATTCCGATAAGAAAATCGCTCAGATCTGCGTCGAAATCGCCAGGAAAGAATAAGAGGATTAAGTCGTCAGAGGAGAAATCGGCTGATTTAGAAGAGAAATTTCCGGTTAGGAAAAAGGGTAGACCGAGGAAAGTGAAAGTGCCGGATGTAAATTCAGTTGATTTGTCAATAAAAGCAGAAAGAAAGGAAGATTTGAGGACAGATGTGGAACCTTTGAATTTATGTTCGGATAAAAGTCAGAGTGAAGATTTAATCAAAAGTTCCGTACAGGAAAATTCGAATTTAACCAATAATACTTCGTCTGACGAAGATGTTGCGCTTGCGAGTCGAATTGTGGTGAAGAACGAATATTGGGAAAGGGCGAAAAAAGTTCTTGAGAGTATTAAAGAGACGGATAGAGATGATGATGCTTCTGTTAGAGAACTTCGTTCAAGACAGGTGGAAGTTGCAGCCGAGGAAAATTTGGAAAAACCGGGAATTTGGAAAAAGCGCGGAAAATCGAAATTTCTACCAGTGCATCCTAAACATCCGCTCCTCAAAACCCATTATGTGGTTAAATTGCTTAATGAGACTTTTGAAGAGAAGCCGTTTGTGGATTTGCGTCAAAAATCTAAGCTGTCACAGGGCTCTCTTGGTGAGTAAAAATGAAGCTTTGATTTTGAAAAAGCTTTAACATTTCAAATTTGAATTCCATTTTTTTTTACAGAAAAGAACGTTAAACTGCAATTGAGTCGATTGGTGATGAGCGAATCCTGGACGGTGGAATTACACTTGGACGTAATAAAAAACCTGACTGAACTCTGTCAAGCATCAACCGCAGCAAAGTTCGTATTTAATAGCATTATTTTCCAAATTTGAAATCCAAATGTAATATTTCGTAATCTGTTCCTTTTGCAGGTGTATAGTGATTTTTCTCCAGAATACATTTGAGGAGGAGGAGGAACCATTGGATAAAAGCAACACACCGCCCGCACCAATGATGTCGAGAACACAGCAAAAAATTGTTACTTTGATTGCCAGTTTAGAGAAAACAATGCCAAATATTTTTGATCTCGTTTCCGCCGGTATTGATTATTCGCTTTTTCGACTCAACGAGGAACACAAGGATGTATGTATTTTTCTTCCTAAACAAGACCTTGAGAAATCTTTGAAATCTTTAAAATATTGGTGTCATGTTTGAAATATGTTGGCATATTTAAAATCTTTGAAATTCCTGTGAAATCTATGAATACTTGTGAAATATTTGTAAAACAGGGTGTCTAATCTACCTGGAAAACCTGGAAGTGTCAGACAGTTTTTATAAACCTGGAAATGTCACGGATTTTTTTTCAAGTCAGGGAATTTTTTCCCGAGCATGCTTAATTTTAAAAAAATTACATAATAAAATTCAATAACAATGAGTCTTTATATGTAAAAGTAGTTTTATATTACTGTATTGAACTATTTTGTTGAAAACTCGTTTTTTCTTCTGTTTAAAACTAATTTTCTTAACTGAAATTTGAACTATTCTATTTTTGGGTAAAATTGATCATTTTTAGCGGAAAATTGAAGTATGTCGTTGAAACTGCATGTATTTGGTTGTAAATTTACCAGTTTGTTGACAATATTTTCTCTCTCTTGTTGACAGAAAAATCTTTCATAGTTAACAATTCAACTGATTTTGAAAAGTCTTGTTTTAACGATTGAATTAAACTTTTTTGATTAAAAATAAAAATCTTGTTCGATTTAAATATCAACTACTAAATTTTTTGTTCTGAATTCATCTTTTTGGAATACATATTTTATTACTTTGTTAAAAGTTAAACCCTTTTTTTAAATTTTTTTTAAGGTTTATCATTTGCATTCAAAATTTATCTATTTGGTTGAAAACTTGTTTTAGACAATTATTATTTAAAATTAATTTTTTTGCTGAAAATTTAACTAATAAATTTTCTTTGTATTTTTTTTATAGTTAAAATATCGTCTTCGTTAGAATTCAATTTTCTTAGTTAAAAATTAATTTTTTTGTTAAAAATTCAACTATTCCAATTGAAAATTAATCATTTTAGTTTCTTTCCATTCAT
Source organism: Belonocnema kinseyi (assembly GCF_010883055.1). NCBI lineage: Eukaryota > Metazoa > Arthropoda > Insecta > Hymenoptera > Cynipidae > Belonocnema > Belonocnema kinseyi. The sequence continues at coordinate 113,238,869 of NC_046661.1, read as the reverse complement.
TGCTTTGTTTGAAAATGTAACTGTTTAAAAAAAATATATTATAACTATTGCGTGTTTGGTTGAAAATTGATATTTTTAGGTTCAAAATTTAAATATTTGATTGAAAATTCATCTTTCAACTTTAAAAAACAACTATTACTAATAAATAATAATATCTTTAGTTGAAAAATCATCTTTTTGGTTTAAAATTCGACTATTCCAGTTGATGATTCATCTTTTTAGTTAAAAAATCATCAGTTCGATTAAAATTGATTTTTTTTTTTAACTGAAAATGTAACTTCCACTTTTTGTTAAAAATGGATTTTTTTACATTTCAAATTCAACTATTTGGTTCAAAATTGGACTTTCTTAGTTTAAAATTCAACTGTTTTGTGGAAAATTCATCTAGTATGTTTAAAAATCGTTTTTTTTTTTTTAAATCAAAAATTAATCCTTTTTTAAAATTCACCTTTTTTGTTCAAATTTTAAGTATTCCAATCAAATATTCATGCAAGTCCTAATTTAATTTATAAATTTGTCTTTTTGATTGAAAATTTAACTAATCCATTTTAATTTTCCATAATTTCAGTTGAAAATTCATATTTTTGGTCTAAAATTGATCTATTTCAGTTAAAGATTGATCATTATAGTTAAAAATAATAAAAATTCACTACTTTCATTGAACATTTAACTACTTTGTTTTTAGATTAAAATTGAACTCTTTGGTTAACATTTTTTCTTTCTAAGTTGAAAATTTTACTATTTCGTTAAAAATCCATGCATTTTGTTGAAAATCGTATTTTGTGGTCTATTTTAATCTTACTGTTTGAACATTTATCCTTTTTCGTTGAAAATAAAAGTTCTTGGTTGGAAGTTAAAGACTTTTATTAAAATATCATCTCTTTGTTTTAAAATTTATCTACTGCATTTATCTATTTATCTGTTCCAGGATTTGAGTAGACACCCTAGTAAAATCTTTGAAATCTCGAAAATCTTCGTAAAATAGGGTTGCTACAAAATCCCAATTTTAAGGTTCCCTGACTTTTCCCTGATCGTTAAACATTTTTTTCAGGTATGAAAACAACCTTATATCTAGAAGCTCAATAATATTAATACCACAAAAAATGTTTTAAAATTGATCCTAAAGATTTTCATTGGCAACAGTCTTAAAGAATTTTATAATGGATCATCTAGAAAGTGCGTAAGGTATTTCGATTTTTAAATTAATTCTGAACCCAAAAAAAAAAAGAATTTTCAACAAAATAGTTTAATTATCAAGCAAAAAAAAAAATAGTTTTCAACCAAGAAGATTAATTTTCTAACAAAAAATAAATTTTTCAACAAAAAAATTGAATAGTTTAATTTCTAGTTTAAAAAAATAATTTCCTACAAAAAAATCAAGGAAATTTTCAAGAAAATATTTAAATTTTTAACCAAAGAGATAAATCTTCGACAAAAAAATAATCATTCTCAATGAAAAGGCTAATAATTGGTATTTTCATCAGAGAATATTTTAATTTTCAATCAAAAACAGTTTAATTCAGCAAAATAAATTAATTTACATTCAAAGCAAAATAAATTTTCTATCAGATAGTTCAATTTTCAACCAAAGAAATTAATTTTAACTAAAATGATCCATCTTCAACACAACAAAATTTAATTTGAACCAGATAGTTGAATTTTCTACAAAAAAACACAAATTTGCAACAAAATACATGAATCTTACACTAAATATATTAATTTCAAACCAAAAATGTAATAGTTACATTTTCAATTAAAAAGATAATTTTTAATAATAAATTGTTTTTAGCAAAGTAGTTAAAGTTTCAACTTGAGAAATGAATTTTCAATGATAAATTTTCAGTGTAAAATGTAATAGTTAAATTTTCACTTTAAAAAATGAATTTTAAACCAAACAGCTGCATTTTTAATAAAAAAAATTAATCATCTGCGATAAGAGAACTCGCATTTTCTATAGAAGAATTTAATTTTCAAGCAAGAAAAATTTTCCGGTCAATATATAAAAAAATGTAATTCAAGAAGTGAAATTTTCATACCGAAAAGGAGATTTTTCTACAAAACCGTCGAATGTTTAAACCGTAAATATGAATTTTCAACCAAATAGTTGAATTTTTTACCAAAAATAGTTACAGTTTTGAATTTAAAAAAAAAACTGACTTTCCAGAATTACCTGACTAGTAGCAACCCTGAGCAATTATTGAAATTGTGAAATCTTGAAATGTGGTGTAGGTATAATAGGATGGTTGTTATTTAAACTTGGTGGAATTTCTTTTAGAATTTTTTCTACCTTCCCCTGTTCACACAAGTTTTTTTTCGAGTTTCCAAGAGAAAAATCTCCAAATTTGAGTGAAATTAGTTAATAATTAGAGGTCGCACAAATGTGTAGGCTAAATGACTAAACTACACTTATGGGTCCCCAAAGAAAACCTTGTGAGTGACAAATTTGAATTTTACGTGACATTGCGATTTATTGACGCTTTTTGTACCTTTTTTCATGAATAATTGGAAATTAAAGAATATGCAGTCATCTTTTAAGTAATTTTTAATTATTCAAACAATTTTTATTTGTTAATGTTTTATTTGTTAAGTATGTGTTTGTGGAAGTATATCGTTCACCTAAAAAAAGCAAGAGAAATATTTTATCTCACCAAATATTCGGTAGATTTTAATATTTTTAAGCACTAATTTTTTTTACGAATACTCGTAAATTTTTTAACAACTTTATGATATTTCAATATAATATATTATAAATATAATTAAAAATTATTTAAGCAAATTATTGTATTCGTATAATTGATTAATGAACTCAAAACTTCTAGAAAATACGTTCATTTTGCGATCTGCCTGCATAATAAAGGTTTTAACTAATTAAAATTGTTTTAAAATTAGCTCGTAGATGACTGAGTATTCTTAAATGACCGATTCATGATTTATTATGAACCAAAAAATTGGTCAAAAGGAGTTAACAAACCGCAATATTAAATTTAATTAAAATTTCTCACCTTTTGGGTTTTCTTTGGGAACCCGTAAGAGAGGTCTTAAGTCATTAATTCTCAAGATTTATTATAGATTCTTATTCTCTGACGACTTCTGAATAACATACTGAAATACAGAATTATTTGAAACATATTATCGCGGTTAAATATTAGATTTACAAAAACTATACTTTTTCGTCCAAATTTCAGAGAAATGTAATTGAAGGATTGGCCCGAGTCTACATAGTTTTGGCTCGTCTGAAAAAAGACAGAGAGAAGGCAAGATTATTTTGCTGCGATGCTCTTTATTGCTTACGTAATAATGCCGTAACTGTCATTTACGTCGTCCTAACTTGCTGGCCTGAAGTTTTTCCTATCTGCGACACAAATCCAGGTACGATTCTAAATAAATTACCATTGTTAGATTCACTAGAAATAAGTATTAGATATTAAATTGTTAATTTGTCTGAAAATTCAGCAATTTAATGCATTACAGAAATCCTGCCGAAGTGCATGGCACATATAATTCTAACGACTGAAGGATGTGGAATCAAATATCCAAAGGTTGGTGCTCTCAAAAATCTAATCTCGGCCTACTATCAGTATCCGAGGGCGGAATATTTCTCCAAGCAACTTGCTACCGAATTTTTGTCTGCTTTAAAACGTAAGTATTTACTTCAAGTTTCTCAAATATGACGATGGCAGACTTTGGACTCATCACACTTTTGACAATATTTGAAACTTTTTTGGGCGATGATACTATTCCGAAAAAATTGCACTATTTTCTATTATTTTATGACACTATTTTACATTGCATGACACTATTTTCTCACAATTTTTTTGCTAATTTCACTATTTCTTTCATTTTTCTTAAAAAATATTTTTTAGCTTCTTTGCTAATTCGCTAAAAATGGTCTTAAAATATATTTTTTAAAGTAAGAACATTAATTTTTGACGATGAAAGATGAATTGTCAATAAATTACATAAATTTCCAACCAAACATTTTTTAATCAGAAATGAAATACTTAAATGTTCAGTTTGAAATTTCTTTTTTTAATTAAACAAATTTTCTAGAAAATATTAAAAATTTTAAATACATTTTTGTATTTTCAAGCCAAGCATATGAATTATGTACAAAACCGTTCGATTTTAAACCTGAAAATACTAATTTTCCTAATAAACGTTTTACTTGATATTTAAACCAAAAATAATTTTAATTGAAAACAAAACATAGTTGAATATAACTAAAACATATTAATTTTCAACCGTATAGTTGCATTTTTAACGAAAAATTTATTTAATACCCAAAAAAGATGAATTGTAAATAAAATACATATATTTTCTACCAAACAGTTAAATTTTAAACCAACTAGATTAATTTCTTTACGAGAAAACATGAGTTTTTAACCAAATACTAACATCAATTTTTAATAAAATAGTTGGATTTTCTGTCAAAGAAGATCTTAGTTCAAATTTTATATGAATAATTTTTATTTTATATATTTTTTTCATTTTTGAACATTTTTTAATAAATAGTAGAATGTTTGAACTAAAAAGGATCCATTTTTACCAAAAATATAGTTATATTTTAATGTAGAATTAGTTTTCAATCAAGAAAAACGAATTTTCTATAAAAATAGTTTAATTTTTTTTCAAATAGTTAAATTTTGTAATACATTGTGTAATTTTGAAGCCATAACTAGGAATTCTTTATACATAACATTTTAATTTTAAATCCGAAATAATATTATTCTCCATAAATTTAATAGGTAATATTTAAGCGAAAGAAATTTAATTTCAAATAAAAAATAGTATAATATGAAAAAGGACGAATTTTTAACCTGTATCTGAATCTTTAATTATCATAGATTAATTTTCAACCCTACCGTTGCATTTTGTTCAATTTTTTACAAAAAATACGAGTTTTCAATAAATTACATAAATTTTTAACTAAACAGATTGAACAATCGATTTGATTGTTGGTCCAAATTTGATTTGATTCATTTTCAGTTTATATTGTTTTAATTTCTAAACATTTTTAACTAAATAGTCGTACTTCTAAACTAAAAAACAAAAAAAAGAACGTTTAATGAAGTAGTTGAACTTTTATCCAAGGAGTTGAATTTGTAAACTGAAAAGATAAATTTGTAACCAAACAGTTTCATTTTTAATAAAATACATTAATTTTCAACTAAATAGTTAAATTTTCTACCAAACTTAATTTTTAAGCCGCACATACGAATTTTGTACAAAACAGTTAAATTTTCTAACGTAAGATGTGAATTTTTAACAACTAATTTAATTTTCAACCGAAAAAGATTAATTTTTAACTAGACAGTAGCAGTTTTAACCAAAAAATATTAAATTTCTACAGAAATATATACATTTTCAAACCAAAAAGATGAATGTTCAACAAAATAAATTGAATTTTCAATTTAAAAAAAGTTTTTAGTTAAGAAACAAACCAAAAATTGTAATCAAATTGTTGAATATTTAAGCCAAAAAGACAAATTTTTAACAACAAAAAATCAACGTTCAATTAAGAAGCATGACTTTTCATAAAATTGTTGAATTTTTAACGAAGTAATACTGAGTAATATTGGGTTCTATTAATTCAGTTCGCATTTAAGTGGAAAATGAGAAAAAGGGGAACGAATTGCGAAGCCCCTGATAAATAAATAGGAATTTTAATGATTCACCGACTAAAGAATAACATTTTAAATCAACATTATTTTGACACCATTTTTTTAAATATGTGGCACTATTTACACTATTTTTTATCTTTGAGATGAGCCCGAGGCCTGTATTGGGATTATTAAAATAATTTTTAAGGAATCATGGCGTTTTTTAGAGAAACATGAAAATAGCACCGATATGGCGATTATTTTATTGGCGAAGAAAGAAGGACCTGATTGGACTTACAAAAATATTATTCAAGGTGGATTACTGCAGATGATTGTTGAAAAGACTCATCCTTCCGTTTATGATGCGTTTAGTTTACTTGGTAATTATTTTTTAAATATTCGAGTCAATATATTTGTATATATTAACGTGAAAAATTTCGAATTTTCGTCATTTGAATACCATTTTTTCAGGTAATTTAATGCGAACCTTCCCGAAAGAAGATAAAGAGAACTATATTGGTAAAACTGTCCAACAGTTGTGCGACTTGCTGGACTCAAGTCAAGGTATATATTTTTATTCTTTCCTCTATTCCCTTTTTTTTTAAGAATTCCTCTTTTTCCCTTTTTTTCATGAAACTTCCCCTTTTTATCTAGTTTTTTTTACATAAGTGCGAACTCAAGGTGGCCATTGGACTGCCAAACTGGGAAATAATCGGGAATTTTTTGACACCGGGAAATGACAGTGATTTTTTTTTAACCCGCAATTTTACAAATTTTTAGAAGAAAAATCTGTCCCAATTTAAATTTTAACCATTTAAAAAAATAGTTGAGTTTTGATCTTTTTTAATCATGATATCGAATTTACAATGCGTAATTTTTAAATCTTTTACTTCAAAAACTTTCCATATTAGATTTTTATTTTTAAGCGTACATTTTTAATTGGGATAATTTCAAAATGCAGTCTTGAAGACTTAAGCAATTGAAAATCAAAAGCTTTTGAAATTAAAAATGTTGATAAAAAACATTTTTATTTTATCAACTGTCAATATAAATCAATTATTTTTTCAGTGAATCTGTACAAGAAGTATTAAAAGAGAACGATAATTTATTTGACGAAGCGATTCTAAATCCGTTCGAATTTTAAGAATTTACCGATTTTAACGTTAAAACTTAAACTGTTATAATTCGCCCGATTGCAACTTCATAAACTATTTTAAACATAAAAACAGCTCCATAATAATATATTCGTAATTAAAGGCTTTTATTAAGTTTAAAATATTCGAACAGTCTAAAATATTTCATTTTTTCCCCATTCAATAAAAAATTTTTTCATTAAGAAAAAAAATAGTTATTTAATATTTAGCAATATTTTACTGTTAATTTGAGACGATTAAATTGAAACTAAATACTTAAAAGTAAATAATTTGAAACTGAATTGTTTGACATACAAAGCCATGATTCGTTAAAATTTCGAAGAGCTTTTAAACTTTGAAAGTCACAGCCTGAGTTGAAACAAAATTTATATTTTGGCAGATTTCAAATAAAAAATTTATAAAATTTTTAAGAATTGTAAAAGGCTTCCAAAGAATAAACAAATATTCTCTTAAAATTCCTAGGAAAATTGAAAATGATTTTTTATTTTGACTTTGACTCATTATTATAAGAGAATATTTAAAAAGATTTTGAAAAATTTCTAAAATCGTGAAAAGAGAATCTGGAATATTTGAAATAAATTTGTTATAATTTCCAGGATTTTCTAACAAATTTAATAAATATCTTTTAAAATGAATGAAAATTTTCGTACTATTTTTAGAATGTCCTGCAAATTTTAGAAGACTACCTTAAAACCTTCCAGATTTTTTTTCGACAATTTTGGAAACCGTTTAAAATCTTTTAAAATATTCTCTTGAAATAATTTGTCAACGAGCAAAATGATTTTCTATTTTACTAGGAATCTAATGAAAAGATTTGTATTATTTTGAAGCCTTTCACAATTCTTGAAAAGCTTCTACATTTTTCATTTGAAATCTGAAAAATACGCATTTTTATTTTAAAATCATTTCGAATTTTTTCAAGAAAATCAAAATGACTCAAATTTTTTTTTACACATAAGCATGTTTTTTAAAAAATTGTACGAAAATTCGATTGATTTAAAAAGACATTTAGATAGACATTTATTCCAACTATTTCAAACGAAAAAAAAATACTTTGTCAATTTTTAATGTTTCTAGCTTAAAATTGCTTAAAATAATATAATTTTGAAAATTGTAAAGTTGATTTTTTAATTTATAACATTGAAAATAATAACGTGGATTTACATTTTTAGTATTGAATTTGAATATCTGAACTCTAAAATTTTTAAAAGTTAAAAATTCTAAATTTTGTTTTGTCTGGATTTCATAAAAAAAATTTCAATTGAAAAGCGTTAGTACATAACTTTCATTTTATGTGTGTGAATTATTGAGCATTCGAGTATAATATTTTTAAATTTAAAAACTTGTAAAGTTCAATTTTAAATAATTTATAATTCAAGAGTTCCACTTTAAGAGCTTTAATTTGTAGTTTATTCTTTATTACTTCAAATGGAAATTTTTTAGCTTTAGAGTTCCAATTTTTTAGTTTTATTGACCGTGAACAATGTTTTTACTCTAAATTTCTCTTTTTAGTTTCAAACTTGGTGAAATTTCCCTCAAAATCTGTCTTTTTTTGTGAAAAATTCAACTGTTTTATAGCACATTCGTCTTTTTGTATAGAAAATTGGACCTTTTGGATTAAAAATGCAACTATTTGATTGAAAACGCGAAAATTCAACTGTTTTGTTGAACATTCATTATTTTAAATATAAAATTCATCCTTTTTTGTTGAAATTTCATGGTTTGTTAGAAAAGTCCTTCTTTTTGGTTGAAAATTCAACTTTCTTGGATTATAATTAACTCTGTTGTTGAAAATTCATCATTGAACATTGAACATTTATCTTTTTAAATATAAAATTCCATAAAAATATTAAAATAACGAACGTAAAGATTTATTGAAATCGTTAAAAAAATTTATGCATGTTTAAATAGTATATGCTTTTAATATAAAAAAAAAACAATTCAGAGACGTGAAAACGCGCTTAGCGCAAGTGCATTTTATTTCAACGGTTTTTTTTTTTAGAGAAATGTAATGAATAATTTAAACATAATTGATATCCAATCCATTTTAAAGAGCGTTTACTTATTTTAATGAATTTTTACAATTTTAGGGATTTTAAAGATATTCTATCAGAGAACTTTAAGCAAAACGCGTTTTTTTCACTTTTAATTTTTTATTATTCGTAATAATTATTAAACTAATAGAAAAATTTGCTTAAATTCTCAAAATGCTGAATTTTTAAATTAAAAAAAAGAGCAAAAATATCAACCGAAACAAAATTTTCCATAAAGTTTTTAAAACATATAAAAATGGTTAATTCAACAAACTTGTTTCTTCTCGAATTTTTATATCGACGTAAATGGATTGCCAATGACCTACGTGCATTTAATTTAAAAAATTAAATTCTTTAATCGCAAAAATCATTTAACATTATTTAAAAAGTATACAATTTCTTATTAAAAAAATGGTTTCTTCTTTTTCGAGCTCCTTTTTCGCGAGTTCATATCCTCCTGTGTACCTAAATTTAAATTTCGCCCGAGTATGTGTTAGAAATGGGAATATTTAGCCCTATGATTTTTTAGGTGCGGAAGATCATCTCGAGGGAGTCGCAACCGCCTTGCTGAGCCTCGCAAAGTTCACAAATCACTTGGATAAAATAGCAAAATGTCTTCTACTTTGGAAACCTAATCAGACTCTTCGACCTGAGACGATAGTTAAATTCAAGTTTTTCTTCCAATCGCGTACTACAGCAGCGTGGCATAACTTTATTGTGAACGATTTCAAGAATCTTACTGAACCTAGACTAAATAATAATGTTCATAATAAGAAGCCTCAGTTAAACATTTCGAAAGTTCAAATCAAGAAGAAGAAAAATAATAGACGCCGAACGAAAAAAGCAAATACCTCTGTGAAAGTTCCTTCGAATTCGTGAGGATTTTCTTATTGTGATATTAGTTAATGACTAGCATTAATCCAGATGTGTAAATAAGCCAAAATATTTTAAGAATGGGGATAGAGTCTTCGATAGTGTTTCATTTTATTGATGCGCTTTACACTTTTAAAGAGGGAACTTATATTAATTTTCCTCGTGTTCCTTTTTTCATGTACTTCATCTTTAAATTAAAAAAAAAGGATTATTTATTTATTTACACTTGTCTCTATTGAAATTTCCGAACTTTTCATAATCAGTATTTTAGTCAGATTTTACGAATTTTATTACAAATTTAAACCTTTTTTTAATGAAAAACTTTTTAAACATATTTCAGGAGATTAAGTAGATAAGAATTTTTGTCGTTTTTAATTAAATTATTCAATTAAATTCCTAAATTTAAACAACATTATTTATAAAAAATAGCAGATTTGGAAAAGGGATTCAAATAGTCGAAAACCAGATTTTTTACATAAACAATTTTTTCCATGATAATTTTTTTATGAGATCTGGTTTTTTATACGCATAATTAAATTTAACTTTCAAATTAAAAATGATCTTTTTCAATTGTTAGTTATAATTACAAAACTTTAAATGTTTAGGATTTTCAGTTTCAAGTTATGCTGTTTTTGTTATGTTATTGTGGTGCTTCTTTCTTCAAATTTTGAGAAATTTATAAAGCAATGTTTGAAACTGGGCAATTTTTTAGTTTGAAATCGTTTGAGTTTCAAAAGTTTCGAATTTGAAAGCTTTTAAAAGTTCAATGTTTAAAATTGGTTTAGGCTCAAATTTTTCAGTTACTTTCAAACTAAAAGTTTTTAAATTAATAATTTAGACGTCTTTTTATTTCAATATGGCAGCTTATAAATTGGAAAAATTTTAAATATGGAATTTTTAAAACATCACAGGTCTTTAAATGGGAAAGGTTCAATTGTTTTGTAAATTTTCACTGGAAAATTGCATTAATATTCTAAAATTAACTACATGGTCGTTTTTTTAAAACAATGAATAAGTTTTTTTTTGAATACGCGAGATACGAAAAAAGACGAAATTGGTTCCTATTTAAACGGCATCAACGAAAAGTTTCTGTTTATTTCATTTTTCCATTTTTCAATATTTTGCACAATTTTCGAAATATATGAATTGTTGAGTATTGTTTTCATTCAGTATTCAATTATAAAAACCGTAAATGTTCTTTTATCACAGTTTATTAAAAACTAATCATTTAAAAGTCAATTAACTTTTAAACTAAGTGTTAAAAATTATTAAACAATTAATTTTATTCAAAATTAATGAATTCAATTTTTCAATTATATAGCAATCAAAAATTTTAAATTTCAAGCTTCAAAGTTTTCAAATGGAAAAATTTGTTAATTTTACATGTATGCTTTTAAAAAGAACCTATTCAAATTAGTAAGTCTTAAAATTTTTTAAGTTGCCATTCACCCTTCGTTTTTGTTCCATTGACATTAATTAAAGCGTTTAAAATTCATCACGTTCAAATTTGAAGCTTGAAAAATAAAGACATTATAATCCTTCATAAAATATAAACATAAGCCTTCTAAATGGAACAATATTTCAAATTAAAGACATTAGGAAATAATTTTTCAAGTAAAAGTAATTAAATAAAATTAACTGCATTTTCAATTTCAAATTGGGAAACGTTCATACTGCTAAATTTAATATCTTAAAAAGATAAATTTTCACAAATTTTTAATAATTTAAATTCTATTATTTTACAGCGACTTTGGAATAGCTTCCACACGATTTTCAATTATAAAAACAAATTTTTTTATCATAATGTATTAAAAATAAGTTATTTTAAACTCAATAAACTTTAAATTAAAAGTGTCTTTCGGAATTAAATAATCAAATGTACCATTTTTTAAATTATGTAAGTCAAAAGTTGAAAATTACATTCTTCAAACTTTTCAAATTGAAAAATCCATCATCTTTAAATTTATATTTTTTGAAAAAAAAACATTCAAATTAGAAAAAGTCCTAAAACAGAGAAATTTACCAACCACCTGTAATTTTGGTTCCATTGCCAGAAATCAAAGTATTTAAAATTCATAATTAAAAAATTAAGAAATTTCCATTTTTACGTTAAAATTTCTCAACCAGGAATTTTATGAAACCGGGAAATGACAGTAAATTTATTTTTTAATCGGGAATTTTACAAAGTTTTAGAGAAAAAAAATTGGTCAAACTTTGATTTCAACCGTTTTTTAAATAATTAGTCAAATTGTTATCTTTTTCAATTGTTATATCATTCAGTTGAGAATACGTAAATCGAAAATCTTTCATTTTAAGTATTTTTCATTTTAGATTTTTAATTTTGAAGCGTACATTTTAATTTAAAGAATTTTAAAATACAGATTTAAAGGCTCAAAAATGAGAGTCTCCAGATTTTAACGTTGAAAATTAAACTGTTTCAATTGGAAAGTCTTATTAGTTAAATGAATGTAAACGCCCGATTGAAACTTTATAAAATATTTTCAATTTTAAAATAACTTCCAAATAATATATTCATAATTAAAGGTTTTTATTAAATTTAAAATATTATTTCTGTCTAAACTATTCCATTTTTAAATTATTCAATTTGAAATTTTTTAATGAAAAAAAAATAAAAATAATTTAATATTAAGAAATATCTAACCGTTTATTTAAAATCACTAATTATAAACGAAACATTCGAAACTAAAAAAAAAATAAACTTCGAACATTACAATTTTAATTGTTCTATTAAAAAAAATTAATTTTAAAGTAAAATTATTGAATTTTGATGTGTAAATAACAATTGAACACTTCTCATTCTTAGGAAATATTCTAGTAAGTTGAAAATATTTATAAATTTTGATGAAAAAAAAATTAGTTTGAAAATTCAAATAATTTAAACAAATTTTTTGTGTATACTGATAAAATCTGGCTATTCGTACAAAATTTTCGGTGCAAATAGTACACGGCCTAATTAAAAAACAAATATAAATTTTAGCAAAGTTCAAAGAAAAAAATTTAGAAGCTTTTTAAGAAGTTTTAAACATTTCCTAAGTAAATTGAAAATGATTTTTTCTTTCGAAACATTTTTTTTAAGAGAATATTTAAAAAGACTTAGAAAGATTTACAAAATTATCAAAAATGAATGTTTAACATTTTAAAGAATTTTCAAAATTAAAATAATTTCGTTTTTAAATTAAGTGTTCATTTTAGAAAAAAAAGTATTTAATTCATTTATAAAAGTTTAACATTTTTAATTTGGCGGTTTAATTGCAATTAATTAAAAATTGTTCAGTTGGAAAAATGTTTAGCTTTAGAGTTCGATTTTTAACTTTAATTAACCGTAAAAAATGTTTTCTTACTGGGACTTTTTTTCTTTTATTAAAACGGCCACAACTGTAAAATCTTAAGGAAATAATTGTTCAAATCGCAGACTTCAAAGTTCAAATTTAACACTAAACTTTTTTTGAAGCGATCGGAATTGGGGGTCCGGACTAAGTAACCGCCAATAAAATCATTTGGCTCTAAATAAATAAATAAATCCTACTTAAAATAAGTAAACCTTTGTCTTTATGCAAATTTATTTATTCGTTCAGATAGGCTTTTTCAGTCGATAATGTACTTCAGAAGAAGGCAGTGAAGATTGCGAATGAAAGTATACGAGAAATACATGAATTTGCTGGCACTTGAGTATTTTCTCATCAAGTTCTAATTTGCTCAAAATTAAAAAATTTCCGGGGTCCAATCCAAATGAAGGAAAGAGAGGAGGTGAGAAAGTAGAAGGTGAAATTCCAGTATTTAAGCTACTAAACATTGGCGAAACAAGATTACGGGATTCTTTTTTTTTCTCGGTCTCTTTAATGACGATAATAATAATAATTAATAATATTCAACATATTCGTAAGCTTCCATGGGCAGAGCACGCTAAACATAATACATGTGTACATAGTGTTCTATTTTTTCTTCTTTACAAAAATAATTAACAATGTTCGATGCAACATTGCCGATCGGTGATTCTTCTAGCTAGTTTTATAGCAGCTTCCTTTGGATTGATTTCGTTACTATTTTCTTTATTTATCGTTGTCTTTGGTACATTTACAACGGACAGCGTTCCGCATATTTTTTCCTTTCCTTCTTTTTCTTTTATTTCGTTTCGTTATGTCGGACGGGGTACCAACCATCCGCCGTCATATGTGGCATAAATATAGATTTTTTTCTTTACAAGAAAGTCCTCTCTTTCTCGGCGAAAGCGCAAATTAAAAAAAGTTTCAACAAAAGGGTCTTTTTTCTTTCTTTCTTTCTCTCTTATAATTCTCTCTGATAAATGAATCTTTAAATGAAT
>NC_046661.1:113195971-113224767 GCF_010883055.1 Belonocnema kinseyi | reverse complement strand
CAGTTTCGGATACTCTCTTTTAAATTCCGAATGGTTATGTGAATGGTAGATATCCGACTTTTCGGATAAAAATCGGACTGTTAGACGAGTTAAGGAAAGCGTTAGATTAGAAAACAAAGGCCACCGCTGGCTCTGCATGTCACTCGTACACACGAGACTAAGGCACGCACTCAAACACACACACACACACAGATAAACGCACAAACAATTACTCTCACCACTTTTCCTCCTCGCGACAATTTTCAGCTTATTTAAAAGAAATTCTAGCAAAAAAAAAAATTGAAAAAAAAATTGAAAAAAAAATGGAAAATGAAAAGTGTCGCGAGGAAGAAAAAAGTTCTGATTCACACACGCGCCTACGAATTACGAACGTGTCCTTACAGAGGGATGTTATCGTTACGAATAATATTAAGCGCAATTAATCATAATGATCAATAATAATATAATAATAATAATATAATAATAATAATAATAATAATAGTATAGCAATAAATTAGGAACCAATTACAATATAAAATATTACGAGAAATTAAATTAGAAATAGGCTATTTTCGTTAGCTAGGACTATTTATAAACTTTACGGTACGATTATGACATTCGATCGCCTCCGCTTTTCTTTTGTCTTGGAAAAAGAAACCAGTCAACGTTGGACTTGGGGAGCTAAACGATAACGAAATACTGTGGACAGGATCGACGAAATCCGAAAATAAAGTGACGTTCCTTGCTAACTAAACTTACTTAGTTATGGAGCGCTGGAAAGATCAATCGCACCGAATATCTACAAATGTACAAATTGTCGATTGACATCGCCCGCTTTGCTTCTTTCTTTCTTTCTATATATTCTCTCAAAACGGAACTCTCCTCACAAGCGTGCAGACCTCTACGGATAATTTACTATTTACAAGAGAACTGCAGACCCTGAAAAAAATCCCGTTCACGATATCATTCTAGCTTTTATTATTATTAAACCTGGAAATCTCGGAACTCGATCCCCCGCGTTTTTTTATTTGACATCGTCGGCGTTTAAAAGAACACGAACGACATCCCTTTTTCCAGAAATATTTTCTTCTACTTCAGAAAGTTTTCCGAGTCTTCTGAATCCTCCAGATTCCAATCTTCATTGATAAAAAAAAAAAAAAATATATATATATATATATATATAATATGGAAGTACTAGCAAAATTGAGGATTTACGAAACTTGGAAGAAAACGCAAGGAGGGTCGAGTTTAAATGCAATTATTGAATGTTTGGTGTGTGAACTAAATAAAATGCTCCGGGAATGTTTTGATGAAAGAAGAGAAGCGAACGTGAGGAAAAGCTTCCGTTTAAGTTTAAGGCAACAGTGAAGAATTGAAGAAAAAAAAAGTAGTCTAGAAAATGTTTCGCTGAGCAAAATACTCTACTATAGTTCACGCAAAGCTTTTCCAAGTGTCGCTTCTCGAAAGAACTCGGAATCGTCACCAAATTCTCTCGCGTTCCTGACAGGAACCCTCGGGCGTTCATCGTCGCGTAATACTTTTCGTAGCCATTGTGATGTATGTTGTCACTCTTTTTTTTCTCTCTTTTTTTTATTAACATTGGTCATCGGATTCGCGGTTCGTGATGGCAGAATAATCAGCAAGCCTCGCGATATGATAACAAGGATTATAGAAGAGATTTTTGGTGGGATGTGATTAACAATTATTCTTTCTAAATTCTTGTGCTCGGCGAATCCCTGAAGAGACTTCAACGACCGCGTCTCGTCGTCACTGGATTCTTGACTTGTTTCGTATTCGTCGACTCGACTCGGCTATTGACTCGAACGCTTCACTTCGCTGATCGATGCCATCCTCGTCGATTCCGGTTGCTGGTTATGCCAACCGGGCATTCTCGTCTGCTCTATCGACTGTAATGAGAAAGCAAATATTGTACTTTTCCTAACTATTATTTCTTTAAATCACAACACTTTTATTTCGAGCTGTTACTTCAAAGCGAAAAGTTCACCACTAACCATTTTCATGCACTGAATTTCAGAATTTACAAGAATTCAAAAGTATTCGAAACAAATCATGGTGAGTTCACAAAGCGCAAAAAGAATTCTGGGAGACTTTAAGAACTTCCAGGGGAATTCAAATTTATTCATGATGAGTTCAAAAGAATCCAAGGAGACTTAAAATATATTTATTTTCAACCAAATATTTGATTTATGAACCAAAAACATTAATTTTCTACCACAAGAGATTAACTTTCAACACAAATGTGTTAGAAAGTTTTAGAAAAGTTAAATTTTCAACAACAAAAAAATATAATTTTTAACCAATCAGTTGCATTTACAACTAAATAGTTAAACTTTCAAGCAAAAGAAGCTAAAGTTAAAAAAAGATGAATTTTTAACCAAACAGGTAAGTTTTCAATTCACAAAGATTAATGCCCAAGTCAAAAAGACGATTTTTCAATGAAAGTGTTGAATTTTCAAATAAAAGGTTAACTTTTAACCAAATCATTTAATTTTCTACCAAAATAGTTGAATTATTTACAGAAAAATATGAACCTTCGACTCAGAAGATTAATTTTCTACCATAATAGACGAATTTTTTACCATACAGTTGAATTTTCAATCTAAAAAAGTGAATTTTCATACCAAAAAAGACGAATTTTGAACATAAAAATTACATTTCATCACAATAAGTTTAATTTTGAACAGAAAAAGATGAATCTTATGTTAAGAAGATATATTTCCTACCAAAAGAGGTAAATTTCGAACCAAATAGTTAAATTTTCAAACAAAAAGATGAACTTTTAACACAAAAAGATGAATCTTCAACTAAGAAAATCTATTTTTTTTACCAAAACAGACGAATTTTCAAACTAAAAAGATGCATTTTCAACCGAAAAATATGAACCTTAAACCAATAAGATTAATTTTTTTACCAAAAAAGAGGAATTTTCAATTTAATAGTTCAATTTTCAATGAAAAAGATGAATTTTCACCAATGAAATGTAATAGTTAAATTTGCTACTGAAACATTAAATTTTCAAGAAAAAAAAATTAATTTTCAATCAAATAGTTAAATTTTCAACAAAGTAACTTAACTATCAACCAAGCAGTAACGATGCATTCGTAACAAAAAATATGATTGTTAATACTTCAACCAAACAAAATTTAATTTAAAATTTTAAAAAACAGTTGAATTATACCAAAAAAGACGAATTTACAAGCCAATAGTTTAATCCTCAATTAAAATCAGTTAATTTCAAACCAAACAATTGGATTTTTACCCAAATCCGATGAACTTTTAAACAAAAAAGACAACAAGTAAGAAAAAATGTTCAGTAAAGAAAAAAAAAATCAGCTGAAAGAAATGAATTCTGAACCAAAAATATTATAGCAGAGACTTTTCCATTGAAAATAATTAACTTTCAACCACAAAATGTGACTTCTACCAAAATATGAAATTTCTATCTAAAAAGACGAATGTTCAACAAAACAGTAATACTTTCTAAAAAAAAAGTTTTTTTTAACACAGAATAGTTGAATTTTTATCAAAATAGTAGAATTTTTAATCAAGGGAGATGGATTCTGAACGGAAAATATAATATTAGACTTTTCAATTAAGAAAAATGAACTCTCAACCAAAAAAGATGAATTTTCTATCAAAAGATGAGTTTTCAATAAAAAAAAGAGAAGAATTTTCAATAAATTTAACGACCAAAAATGTGACTATAACAAACAAGTTGAATTTTCAACAAAATAATTGAATTTTCATAAAAAATTTGAAATTTTTAACCGAAAGTGATGAATTATATTAGATGGTTCTATTAATTCATTTCGTATTTTTTTTTAAGCGAATAAATGAGAAAAAGGGGAAGGTTCTTGAAAACAGGGTAAAAAAAGATGAATTCGTTAAAAAAGGAATATAAAGAGGGAAAAAAGAGCCGGTTGAGTCTTATATATTTCTTAGAGTTTCTGAAAGCAACTTAATCCTGAACTGAATACAATTTAGAAGGATGTATTGTCTTTTTTACCGAGTTTTTGTGGTCCTTGGCCATGTTGATCAAAAGGGAGTGGCTGCGGATGCTAAACGGCCTCAACTCCGGATCTCGACTAGGACCATCAACCGTATCGACGTTACTGCTGCGGAACAACAGAAAGACCGAATATAATTTTCATTCTTTATAAAAAAAAAAATTAAAATTAAAAAATTAAAACAACTCCGAGGCCGAGGACCATTTGCGACTTGTGCCGGAAAAGGAGAGTCACGAAGCACCTGGTTCAGTGCGGTGCTGTGCGGTGCCAAGTCATATCGATCACGATTGTAGAATAAAGTTAGCGTGATAGTTACCTCGAACGTAATTCCTTCTGCTTCCGTTTACAGTGAATGTAAGCCGCTATGCAAATGATAACGACGAGGAATACTGCTATCGTGGCACCACCAGCGATGCTAGCAGTCTCTAGCATTATCCGCTGCCGAGAAGCTGCAATTTCACAAAAAAAAAAAAAAAAAGAAAAATTATTAATCGAGGTCGGCTACTTGCTGGATACTAAATTTCCATTCTCACGTATCTAGAATCCAGAGAAGCATTTCCTACTTTAAATAGCTCTAATCGATAAAATGAATTAAATTAATCATCCAACTGCATATTCAATAATTAGGGTGTCTATACTCAATTGCTGGAAAGAAATTGCCTGACAACTCCAGGTTTTTTTCCCGGTATCTCAAGCTTTTTCCAGATTTTTTAAACAATCGACTTGGAATATGTATACAGTTTCAGGAGTTTATTATAAATGATGTTTTTGTTTTCCTTTCTTGGGTTTCAATTCATATTTTTAATTCAGAAAGCTTTGACCAATTATATTACAAGATATTCTTAAATGTATCAGCACCATCGATTAATTAAAGAACTATATAATACTAAAAACATAATTAATAATTTCTTCCATATCTCTCTAAAATCCCTGAACATGAATAATAACTCAAACCATTTTTTATTTTACATTCTCATATTTGAAATTCGATGCACATTTAGTTCAATTTTTAACCAAATAGTTGAATTTTGAACTAAAAAAGATCTGTTTTTAATTAAAAAAAACATAGTCAAATTTTCAATTAAAAATAGTTTATATAAAGTAATTATTAATTCTCAAACTGGAATGGTTGAATTTTTAATTAAGAAGATTAATTTCTACAAAAAAAGAGGAATTTTTAACAAAATACATGAATTATCAAATAAAATAGATAATTTGTCAACCGAAAATTAAATAGTTAAATTTTCAATTCACAAGAAAATTAATTTTAATTAAAAAAAGCTAATTTTCAAAAAAAAAATAGTTACATTTTCAAACGAAGTGATGAATTTTCAATTAAAATTATTAACCTTTAACTGGAATAGTTGCATATTAAAAAAAGGAGACAAATTTTCAACTAAAATGATGAATTTCCAATCAAGAAGATTAATCTCTACAAAAAGAAGAATTTTCAACTAAAAAACATAATTTTTTGAACCAGAAATTAACTAGTTCAATTTCTAGTTAAAGAAATCAATGCTGAATCACAGAAATAAATTTTCAACAAAAACGATGGAATATTCAACTTAAATAGTTACATTTTTCGTTAAAAAGTGATATTTCAAACAGAAAATTTCAACAAAATAGTTCATGTTTTCACTAAAATAGTTAATTGTTCAGTAAAAAAATTAGACTTTAGCTAAATAAAAAACAAATTTTCTACAAAATAGCTCAATTTTACTTAAGGATACGAATTTTCAATCAAAATGATAAATATTCCCTTAAAATGACAAGTTTTCAACTGGAATAGTTGAATTTGAAACAAAAAAGATGAATTTTCGCCTAAAATAATTATTATTTAACTTTAATTAATTTTCAACCATAAAGATGAACTTTCGAACAAAAAAATCATTCTTAATAAAGTAATTTAACTCTAAACCAATTTATCAAATTTTCATTCCAAAAATGATTTTGATTTTTAACCAAAAATTTAAAACCAAAAAATTTGTTTTCAACAAAATAGTTAAATACAGTAATATAATGCTACTTTTACAAGTAAAAAATCCTTGCTTTTTAATTTTATATTGCAATTAAAAACAAAATTCCCCTGAAATTTCCAGGTTTTTCCAGGTATATAAAAATTCCCTGTCAATTCCAGGTTTTCCAGACAGGATAGACACCCTGGTAACAAAATAATCTTGGCATCAAAATAACAAATCAATTATTTTGATCTTTTGAAATTGTTCACTATTTTCAATTGGAAACTTTTGAATTGTAAGGCTTTAAAGATTGAACATTCTTAATTTATAAAATCAGGACTTTTTCTATCATCCTTATATATCAATGATCGTTTAAACATTTTTTTTGTAAGATTACTTTAGTCAAACAGTTCAATTTAATGTGAACCTCTAATCTTTTTCTATTCCTTAAATACATTTAAATTTATACTTACGTAAATAGGAACCATCCAAATCTTTGAACTCGCACCTCTGTCCAATGAACCCATTAGCACATCTGTAACAAAAAGAAAAGGATACGAAATTAATACATAGTGTATCTAATGTAAGCGAAAAATCAAATTTCAAATACAATAGAACAGTGACTATCTAGATTCTATAATATCGATATTCGATAATCCGCGTAAAATTTAAATCCTCCAGAAATGAGTGCAAAGAAAAATAGACTTAAATGCCCAAGGTGAAATTATTGGTTCACGATAATTAGCAAGATTCTCACGATTTCTCGATTATACACTGATTATTTAAAATGAAACTTATCTTTCACCACCTCATATTTCCTTTAAACCAAACTTAAATAGAATTTCAAAAAGACAAATATGATATATTATTAAAACAATTTCTCAGATTCTATTGACAGGGATCACAATCTGTCCCACTTTTTCTAATTATATTTTTCCCTCTTCTTTCCCTAAATTAACAAAAAATACCCTTAAAACACCTTAAATCCCCCCTTTTCACTTAAAAAAAAGTCTAGATTCATTTTTTAAGAATCACAAACAGAAAATAAAGAAATTAGGAAAGAAGACGCCTTTAAAAAGATTCTTTTTGACTATACCAAATTGTTGCATTTTCACACAAAAAGATAAAGTTTTAATCAAAAAGATGAATTTTCTACCATAAAAGGCAAATTTTTAACTCAATAGATAAATTACCAACTAAGTAGATTAATCATCAAACAAAACAAAAAATAATTTAAAAAAAAGTAATTTAACTATTACCAAAGTAGTTGAATGTTTAATAAAAATATACAAATTCACAAAGAAAAATTCAATAGTTGACATTCTAACAAAAAATTGTAATTTTTAATAAACACAGTATAATTCATTCAAAAAATACGAATTTTCAACCAAAAAAGACTTCAGTAGATAAAAAAAAACGTCAAACAAATGGTTGAATTTAAAAGCAAAAAATACGAATTTCCAACCAAATCCTTACATTTTTTTTTAAATCACGAATTTTTAACAAATTAGTTTAACTTTTAGCCAAGTAGTTGAATTTTCATACAAAAAACATTAGTTAACAATGAAAAACGTAATAGTTGATCATTTAAATTAAAAATAAAAAATAGTTGGATTTTAGCAGCAATCAACAAAATACACCCATTTTCCAACAAATAGTTAAATTTTGTACAGAAATATTTAATTTTTGGCCCGAAAATACGATTTTTCTACAAAACAGTTAATTCTTTATAACCAAAAAAAGATTTTACAGTCAAGAGAGAAAAATATTGCAACCAAATTGTTGAATTTTCAACAATAAAAAAAAGAATTTTCAACAGAAAATTTAGATTTTCAATCACAGAGATACAATTTTGACTAAAATTAAGGATTTTGAACTAAAACGATGGACTCATTTGTTGAGAATTTATTTTTTTTGTCGAAGATTCAACATTTAACCATGTAGTTCAATGTTTTACGAAAAACATGAATTCTCAATGAAGAATTTAATTGTTGATATAAAACGATATACATTTGAAATTAAAAAGAGTTGAATTCATTGAAAAAAGACTAAATTTCGACCGCGTGGTTGATGTTTCTACAAGAATAGTTCAATTTTCCACCAATCATAAATTAAAACAATGACTCAGTTTTTCGTCTTTTTAACTATCTCAGGGTTTTGTACTGACAAAAATACATTTAAATATTCCATTTTTTATTGAAAATTGATCTGTTTTAGTTGAACATTCAACTATTTGCTTGAAAGTGGAATAACTATATTCTAAATTAATGTTTTTGTTATTGAAGATTCATCATTTTGGTTGAAAACTATTTACCAGTCTTTGATCTTCTTATCACGAAATACCTATATTATATCAAAAGTTTTAAACAATAATTGAAATCCTCTTTTTCAGGAAAAATTCCCTGTATTATCTAAAATTGAACTCCTGAACTGCTGTGATTTCTGTATAGAGGGAGAATTTAATTCTTCTCGTGGGAATTTTCTTGGGAAATTGCCGTTCTGTTTGGAATCTCGAAAACGTGATTTTGGTTAAATCCGACAATTCCACCTTGCACATCGAAAGTTTTCGTGAAAATTGAGAAACAAGTGTCTTGGCCGACCTCCCGCTATTTTCCCAGGACTATTCTCACGACCTGGAAAGCGATTCGATTTTCTCATGGCCGTGTTTCTATGAGGAGTTTGATGGTTGAAATTCTTTCGGAGGACGTGTCGTCTCGGCAAGGTGGAGGATTAGGGAACAAATACTCCCCAGCCCTATTCCTATTTCCTATTCCCCATTGCCTGCTCCCTCCGCACAATGATAATTATTCCTGCGGGTTCGCGTTACGATTCACCACGCACCCTTGGGAACAATTGCGTGCGTGCTTCGACGTGTTTTACGATTTACGCGACCACCACAATTTCCAGAGCAAAAAGAAAATCATCGAACCGTTCCGAATTTCGGAAAATTTCATCTTTTCGGACAGTTAATAGCTTCTTTTGTTTTCCTTTCTAAGTTGAAATAACATAGTGAAAATCGTATAATTGGAAATAAAGTTCCCTCTAATTCTAATACCCGGGTGTCTACTCAAATCCTGGAAAAAATTCCCGAACAATTCCTGGTTTTTTTCCATGTAATCGACTCGGAATTTGTATAAAAATTTGCCAGTTTATTAAAAATGATGTTACCTTTCTAGGGATGCAATTAATATTTTAAATTTATAAAACTTTGAAAAATTGTATTACAAGTTATTCTTAAATATATTAGCACCATCGATTAATTAAATGATTAAATAATACTAAAAAAAAAAATTATTCACTTCTTAAATTTGTAATATATATAAAATTCAGTGTATATTTAGTTGAATTTTCAACCAAATACTTGAATTTTAAAGTAAAAAAGATCAATTGTCAACCAAAAATAGAAGTAAAATTTTCAGTTAAAAATATATAACTTTCCACAGAAAAAAAAAACAGTATTAATTAAAGTGATGAATTTTCAACTGAAATGGTGAATCTTCAATTGGGATATGTAATTTTAAACGAAAAAGATTAATGTCTAACGGATAGCTTCATTTTCAACTAAATAGTTTTATTTTCAACCGAAAAGATGAATTTGCAACCAAAAAGATTAATTTCTAAAAAAAATACAAATTTTGAACAAAAACACATGAATTACTAAATAAAATAGATAATATGTCATCTAAAAACTGAATAGTTCAATTTTCAGTTGAAAAAAGAAAGTTCAACAAAAGAAATAATTTTCCAACCAAAATGATAAATCTTAAACTGGAATAGATGCATTAAAAAAATGAATTTCAAACAGGAGTTTTATTTGCAACCAAATAGTTTTATTTTAAACCGAAAAAATTAATTTTTAACTGTACTACTTCAATTTTCAACTAAAAAGATTACATTAAAAAAAAAAAAAAATAGTTTTCAAACACGAAGATTAATTATCTGTCAAAAAAGTCGATTTTTTAACTAAAAGCATATATTTTTAACTGAAAAAGGTCAATTTGCAACCTAAAATAGAATAAATAAATTTTCAGTTTACAAAAGTAGTTATTTATATCAGAAAAGACGAAAGACGAATTTCAAACTAAAAAAATTTTTTTAAACAAAAAATTATTAGTTAATTTTTAGTATAAGGCTATGTTTGCAAATAAAAAATAATTTTTATTAAATTTCATATTGCAATTCAGGAAAAAAGTTAAGCACGGTCTCGAAAAAATTGCCTCATATTTCCAGTAGGCTAGACACCCTGAATACTTCAATCCTTATTCCCCAGAATCTTGTATATCTAATTTGGAAAATTTCCGTTTTCGAAATATCGGTTTTATATTTTTAGGTATTCGAAAAATTAATTTTTTAATTAATATTGGAAGGCTTTCCAATTTTAAGCTTGGGAGTATTAATTAAAAATAATTGTGAGAAAAATTCGAACTTCTAGGAAATTCAATATCTTCTTTAGTTTTTTTTTCCAAGTTGAAATGAAAAAAATTATACTTGGAAGTAATTACATTTACTCAAAATGGACGCCAATTTTAATGGCACAACTTTCAAATTGGGAATTTTGCAACGGTATATGCTATTATATCAGGAGATTTAAACATTAGTAGTTATTAAAAACAAGGCAAATTTAAATATTTGCAAGATTAAAAATGTTTAAATTAGAACTCCAGTGGAACTCTTCGCGCAAGTCCTGTGACACCTACCTGCGGTGCAGCGTCATTTCTCAGAAGGGCTATAGAAGGAAAGGCTATTGAAAGGTTTCACTGTATTTTAAACGGAAGGCTTGCAAATTTAAAGGATTTTAAAGGTTTTTGTTTTCACCGGCAAAAAGCCTTAAGAAAGTTATTAATTTAATTTTTAAAGTGGTAAAACTGGATTACAGAAAATTAGAAAGATCTGCTAAAGTTTCCTTAAATTTCTTATATTAAATTATATATATATATGGAATTTTGCAAAAAACGACCATAAAGGCATTTTTCCTTTAAATAACTCGTTTTTCATTACTATCTTCAGTAAATTCTAGTAAAAAAAAATTAAATAAATTATTGTAAATTTTAAAAACCTTTAAAATTTTTAATTTACCAAGATCAAAATTTACAATTCATAATTTTACAATATTGGGTTATCTTTCAATTTTCCAGCGTAATTTTTTATGAAGTGTTTCGTCGTCCCGAAATTCGGGATGAGTAGTCAAATGTTTTTCATAAGCTTGGCTAGTCGTCCTGAATTTCCGGGACGACTAGTCCATCCTCTTTTCCAACTCCCCGAATTTTTCGGGGCGTCTAGACGTAGCCATTTTTTTAACTTCAGAAATCCTCTGAATTGCATATTTTTATAATTGGAATAAAGAAAACCCAACGATTCAAGCTTAGCTTAAACCTTTAAATTTCAGGCGAATCAAAAATCATGAAATACAATATAAAATGAGACGTATGACATATCGCCCTCATTTCTAACTGAACAGTCATATTTCAAGGAAAAATCCGAGGAATTCGGCTCGTGACTTTCTTCCTAGTTCTTGACGTTGGCCGGTAGCCGAGGGGGACCCCCTATTTTCTGGAATTTACGGGAGCTTTTCGTGTCCGCACATTTTTATCCCTCCTTTATTCTACATAGTAATCGTGCACCAATCCATGTCTACCTCCTCAGGACTATTTATCCGTGTTGGTGCCACGTAACTCGCTTCAGAAGTGCTTCACGTCACGAAACCCTAGCTCACATAATACTGGACAGGTACGATTTTTGCGAATAGATTAACTCCACGATTTAATAGCAAGATTCCCTAGAAATTCCGATTTTCTGACAAGATCGCAAAAAGTTCAGTTTTTCTTTAAATTACTCAGAAATACCAATGAGACATTTTTTACAAAACAAGAAATCCATTTGAAATTAAAATAAAGCATACGATATTCTACTTATATCAAATTATTAATTTAAAAGCATTACTAAAAACTTCAAAAATAAGAAAATAAAATCTAACCATTTAAATTTTGCGCCAGAATCACGATGTGCCACACATGAACATAACCTCTAACGAGTTTCAAGATTCATAACGTGCAAAACTCATCGTTGGTGGCAGCATTGAGCCGAGTATTAGACCCTCTGTCAATGAGGTACAAATTTCAAGAAAAAAATGTTTTGATTAAGTATAAAGTTACATTTATATCTTGTAAACATAAAAAAATACATTTTTGAAACTTTATTAATAGTTATCATAGGGGCTATTCACAAAATAAGCGATGTAAAAGTTTTATGAATCCTTTTATATAATTCCATATAGTTCACAATATATGCCATTGTGTGAATAATTTTTACAAAAAGTATAAATTACTTTCGTGTACAAGAACTAAAAACATATTTGAAGTTCATTTACCCTCATATATTTATTTAAAAGCAACCAAATACCAAGCGCCATATTGAATTTCGTCTCTCAGCGACAGTGGATCTATACTGGGCTCGATGCTGCCACCTATTATTAGTTTTGCATCATGTACCCCACATTTTGTATTGTAACTTCAACCACCTGCTAACTTCACTGCGTTGACTGGAGAGGGGAAAACGATGTATCAAATGCATGGGATTCGTTCCATCTTTGACCTATTTTGTTAATATCTTCGTAAGATCAAGTTTTTTCTATATAAGTTTGGAAATTATTATTTATTTTTTAAGAACTATTTAATTAAATAATAAAATGACAATAATAATCATTCATTACGAAGATATTACTCAGCAAAGTGAAGTTAGCTAGTGGTTGAAGTGAAACCTCATGCTGGCGCGAAATTTAAATTGCAATATATTCTCTTTTCGTTTGAAACCTTTCTAGCAGTATTTTCTTTAAAAAAAAACCGTTATAACCCTCCTTAGCTCATTCCAACCCCCATTGCCTAAATTTTTCCCCCCTAATTTTTCGTTTCAAATCCATTCTTCATTGTTCAAGGACTCATTTGCCTTCTACGAAGCAATCATTGTAAATAAAAGCTTTAATCGAGGCACACGTTGCTGGTACGTGCAAAGAGTGACAGAAAAGAGGGGCAAGACAAGGTAAGGCCCTGGGGGGTTAGAGGGGGGTGGGTACAGTGTTCGCTCAGGCTTCCTATTTCCCACGGTGTTTGCTTTGTCGACCGCGATCTGTCGGCTTAAGACTGGGACGCAGGTTTTTCGTCTCGCTCCAAGTGAGTTCACTACGCCTCGATCGAACTTATGGTCTTGTTTCCACGATTAAGACGCCAAGGCTGATTTTTCACCGCTACTTCCCGATCCGATCCCCCCACGGTGTCGATCAACCACCCACCGAGAAGTTTCTGGTCATCTGCGATTAACGACGTACAAATCGTTTCCAGGAGTTCGATCGTTGCCTCAACGATTAAATCGGTTTTATGTACAATCACAAGACTAAGATTGGATACAATTTATTTTCCGAAGTGAAGTAAACCGAAAAAATAAAATCTTATAATTTGAATTTCGCGCCAGGATTCGCAATGCCACGTTTAGAAATAACCTCTAAAGTCAAAGTCCTTTTGGCGCGAAATTTAAATGATTGTCAAACTAAAAATTGTTGCAATAAGTAAAACGACAAACTGTTAAAGATAGATCAATTAAAATGGTAATATCTCATGATTATGAAACTGAAATTAATTGTACCCTCTCACACAAAAGAATTAATTTTGCTTTCTCCATTCGATGCTCGAATAGTTTCGATTCATAAAAAAAATATAACAATTTCCACGGTCAAGACGAAGAGGCTGATTGTGCACTGCTACGTTTTCACCATCTCTCTTAGTTCTTGCCCCCGCCCCCGTAGCGAACTATCATCGCTTATCGACCCACAGACTTCCACGAGGTTGCCGACGATTCGTGATCAGTAACATTAATTAAATTCCACGGCCTTCTTATCGATCAACAATACAATAGTTTGAATTTAAATCGATGAAATTATTCCATCTGGCTAAAAAGCTAAATGATTGAATTTCAGCTTTAAACAAATATATACGTTTCCTACCCAAATTTGAATCTTTCTTTTAACTAAAGAGAAAATAACATTGTGCTCATTCAATATTGCGCCAAACTGATCTCACAATTAGAGGTTATGCTGAAGTGTGGTACAACTATCTCTGGCGCGAAAGTAAAATTCGTAAATGTTCTTTCAGTGTTGTAAAACATCTTTCGCTAAAAGAAATTGATCGAAATGGAATATTTCAGTATTAGGATAAATAAGTCTCGAATGTAGACCAATTGCATTTCCTGGGGTGAAATTTACATCCGAGCTGACGAGTTGCGTGTGTCACGTGCCAGGGTTCGTGGAGAGCAGCGTAAAAAAAAGCAGTGAACACCGCAAAACTGTGATTACAGCTCGTGCATGGAATGGGATCGCAGTTCCTAATGAAAAGAAGTCAATGTTTCTGTTCCTCTCAGTGGCGTTAACTGCCTCCAAGCATGTGGCAGGTGGTAGTTTCGCCAACAGCGATAAAGAATAAGGAGCAATGAAACGAAAAAGAAAGGGAAAAAAGAAGCACAATAAGAAAGGCTTTATGTGACCGAAATGTTTGTAAGTTGTACTTACAGGCAGTTGTACAGAAGGGACTCGACGATTTTCACGGTGAAGCATGTGGCCCCATTTAGACAGTACCACTGTGCATAATCCGGCGGGCATGTGTACATGTGGAATGTGATGTTCGGCCGTTGCGTCACCGTCGGCGGCCGCGGTTTCGGCGTTGACCGCGACGAGCACGCGTCTGAAAAATAAAAAAATAAATACATTTTTTAAAAACAATTCTTATATTCAGAATAGGTTTAAACTAGAGAGATTAGATAGAGTGATAATATAAGACAGTAGGAATTCAGAAAGGTTTTTGAGGATTCTTGAATTTACCGCCACTCATTCTGGCGCGCAATTTAATAAAGATCCTTTATTTAAAATTTATTTAAACAAATTTCAAGAATTTTAAATTGTACAACTTTAAAATTGAGGTTACTCTACATTCGAAAATTATCGACATAAAAATCGTTCGAATTGAAAATGTATCTTAATCTACAATCTTGCAATTCAAACCTCGCGCCACACTGAGCTTAAACTAAAAGTTTGGGATTGTCAATTACGGCGGGAAATTCAAATACAAGGGCTGTACTTTATCTGTAATCTTTTTTTGGGAAAATGGAAACCTGAACGTGCAGGGAGTTTTTGATTGGGCCGCGGCATTCTTTGGGCTATGTACAAAGGTACACGTGCCCTGGCCGTGCATCTGTATTCTCTATCGAGGAAGTTTGGGACGGCAGATTGTAAAATTTCAACAGGTGACAGATAGCGGACCCGTCACGGGCAGGCAGATGCGATGCAGCAGTTCTGGGCACAAGGCTCCGCGTGTTAGAGAGCCGCCGCCATGCCTGGGCCTCGGGCCCACTCTTCTCGACTCTGCAAACACAGGCAACGACTGCACGCGCGCCATAGCAGATATCACACAAACATATATATCGGGCCCTAAGCCCCCTCCCCCCACCCTACCCAAGAATCGCAAACGCGCCCACGAAAATGCATACATAGTCGTGCAAACACGCATGTGTGTATATAGATATATACTGGCGTATATTCTACAAACACACTAGCTTCTACACGAGTAGTCAAACACAAACGAGGGACAGGGCACTCCCGTCGAGTTTAGAATACCCAAGCTATTGTACTTGACCAAACTGGAAGCCGTCGAAAATTCTAAAGGGGCCCGTGCAAGCGGCTAAGGCCCCACTCGCCCCACCCCTCGTCTGACCCTAATTCTTGCCTCTTGGAGCCCTCTTTTAACCACCCCCGGTGTGCCAATAATGGGATAAATACCGTGCACCCATTAGTTGTTAAACAACTTAATCGATTACCCCTGCGATACACAAAACCTTTGGAAAACTTGCTCGAATTGCGAAAAAACGATTTTAAATTGAAAATAAAAGAGACTGAGATGGAATTGGGATTTAGTGTTGATTTAGGATTTTCATTTTAGAAACTGGAAGTTTGCTAACGTATCGAGTGTTTTCAATTGATTGGAAACCTTTCAAATTTATCATTGAATTAAAAACCCTTTCAAATTCGAAGGTTTCACATTTTGATTGCTTCAACGCTTTTAATTATTTATTCAAATACCTCGTGATTTTTTAAATTAATTGTAAAGTTTCCAAATGTAGAGATTTAACAATTTTGAAGTTTCGAAATTGTACAGCTAAATTTTGCGCGATTAGATTTTTTTTTAATTTTAAATTTTTTACGCTTTTGAATGAGAATTGATCACAACTTCGATATCAAAATAACATATATTGCAATAAGAGTATTTTTTTCAACATTAGTTTAAGAATTTGCATTTTACTGAAAATGTCTAAATTTGAAGAACCTAGATTTTCTTAGCCACCAGTAGTTTTCATATTTATACCATACCATTTTTTTAAAAATGTAATGTAGATTATTTAAAATCTGAAAACCTTGCATTAAAAAATGTACAAAAATAGATATTTATAATAAAATGCGATATACTGTATGTAAATTTTTTTTTAAATTATTCTTTTCCAATAACTTTAATCAAACATTTTTTAAAAAGTTAATTTACATACATTTTCTATTAAAATATTGTGTTAATAACACTTTTTTTTTAAATTATTACATATCTATTAGTCGAAAATCCAAAGAGTAACAAAACAAAAATTTGCATTCTAGTAACAAATTTTAAAGAATAACTTGATTAATTAATTTTGATCAAGCAATTGATACTGAAGATGAAGTAACTGAATCATACTGATATAACATCTTCAAAATTTAGCTCCAGTAACTTTTAAATCCGCCGATTTTGACTCAATGCGGCTAGAAATTCCCGAGACTATAAATAGAAATTCTATTGAATTATAAAATCCGATAAATTTTTCCACCTGATAATTATTTTACTTAATACAGTAATTTTCTTATCTAAATCGAATTTATATGTTTAAAATGTTTAGTCTAGTCTAGACTTCATCAATTTTGAAATTTTTTATTTTAAAATTACATTAAAATCTACAGTTCACCCTAAAAACAATATTTTCAAAGATTGCCTCACAAAGAACAAATCTTCCATCAAAGCTACATGAATTAACTGAAAATAAAACAAAAACTATGGTGTTCGAAGGAAAGAGTGAGAAAACGCTATGCAATATTTTATTAAATGATGAGAGAATTGAACAAGTTGATAAGTTTGTATACCTTGGTAGCTTATTTACTAGGGACGGGAAGATAGATGAGGAATTAGATAGACGAATAAATAAAGGTAAGAAGATTATTGGTAGAGCAGGTCTCTTATTAGAAGTAAAAATATATCAAATAAAGCTAAAATGGCAATACATATTTCTATATTTGTACCGACTGTACTATACGGAAGCGAGACATAGACTCTTCAAGAAAAAAATAAGAGTAAAATTAAAGCAATTGACATGAGATTCATGCGCATAATATGCGGGAAAACTCTGATGGACAAAGTAAGTAACGAGGTGATTCTAAAAGAATGTGGTGCAGAAGATACGCTAGTAGACACATGGGCAATAAATCGGTTAAGATGGTTCGGGCATGTTGAGAGAATGCCAAATGAACGACTAACGAAACAAGTGTGTAAAGGTAAAGTAAATGGCAGCGTGCCCAGAGGTAGACCGCGGAAAGAATGGTTAGAATGTGTGAATTAGATACTAGTTAGAAGAGACATAAGAAGTCACAGTGACACGAGAGCTTACATGAAAAAATGCATGGACATAAAAGGAGCTAGAGAAGTATGCCAGGACAGGAAAGTATGGCGGCAAATAGTTAATAAAAATAGTGTCAGCAGAGTGAATGACGCCTGAAACAAAAGACCTTGGCCACTAATGGACCCAAGTGGGGAACCTTACATAACGACTTTGTGAGGATCTTCACTTGGGGTGATTGCTAGAGAGATTGATCAGCAACCTGGGTCGAAGCAGTGTTGCGGAATGATCGTGTTATTTACATAAATAGCACGAGAAGTCTGGATCAATCTGAAAATTCTCTATCCCTTCCCCACATCACTCCTTTCCACACCAAGTGAGTCACGCTTACCCCGAAAGGGAAATGGCTTAATGGTGTAATAATAATAATTATTATATTATGTAGATTTTACATTCCTAAAAAAGTGAGACGCTGCTGGGAAATGATCAAAAGTTAAATATACACGAAACTGCGACTAATCATTCGTTACTTTATTAGGTTTGAACTGAATAAATAAAAAATTAATCGCAAATTGGATCAACGCATTTATCTATTTCAAAACTGATATTAGAAAGCCAAGAGTAGAATTTAAGTTGGCGAGAAGTTAAAACTCGACCTCGCTAAGTAAATTTCACAATTAGCGACAATATCTTCCTTTAACGAGTACGCTGAACGACGAATCAAGTGTTTGCGACGCGGCCATTATTTCGCAAGAATTTTACAATTATCTCGAGATGTCGGTACAGCAGAGTACAGAGAAACGTTATGTTTTCAAGGCGTGCTTTGAGGAAGAAATCAACCACGCGACAAACGTGCAAATTAGCTTTCCACGCTTTTTACTCGCTCTAAAAATGAAAGAAGACCAAATTAAAAAACAAAGTAAAACAGCAGCTAATAAAACTAAAAAAATACGAACTAAAAAACCGTTAAATCTTGAACTAAAAAATTCAAAATAAAAATACTAAAATCAACAAAACTCTGTTATTCTTCCCGCCTCTAATCCTTTCGTCAGCTTAGAAAATGTTTTAAACACGAGAAAGTGGCCACTCGCAAAACTCAGATATTTATCTCGTTGCCTCAGTTTCAGGATTTAGTGGGCTTTTGCCATTGACTAAATCCGGACAATCCCGTAAGCGGTTTTTCCCAAACCGAAATGAAGGCATTTCAATATCGCAGACTCGATTCCATTGTATCGGAAAAAAGGGGTTCCAATTTAGTCGTCTGACAAAACATTTTCCCAGTCTAGAAATGGAAATTGTACACAGTTCTCTTTGTGCATGCATGCGAATCTGCCTCGGGACTTTTGGGTTTCAGAATTTTAGTCCAGATATTTCCATAACAGTCTCCAATTTCTTAATACACCCGACGCCACTATTGTCCAGCTTGAAAATTGTCGTAATCCGACTTATATCCGACAACTCGTGTGTGAAATATTCCTGGAATCTCAGAGACAAGTTGGGAAAGAATTTTCTTTGTGCGTAGGAAATATATTATCAGAAAGGATAAGTAGGAAAGTAGAAAAACGAATTTTAAAGTTTTAAATCAAATGTTTCTTGGATACTGACCTGCCATACCGAAGAACGTGTAGGAGAGGATGAGCAGGGTGGCGAGGTAAGGCGGAATCTTGCATCCTCTCGTCATGGTTGTGACGGAAGGGTACGCAAGGTAGGGGGTTGGGGTAAAAGTGTCCTCGGAGTCACAGGACGGCACCCTGGACTCAAAATCTTGTCGTGGCCATTGCGACTGATTTGTACATTGTTGAGGATGGTGGGACGTATGGGGAAGGTGGTGGTGGTGATGATGGTGATGATGATGGGGATATTGCTCCTGGGAAGGATGATAGTGGTAGAGGTAGGGCTGCCCATGCTCCCTGTGACAGGAGGTGACGTCTTCGTCGCGACTGATCCTATGCCGACGCTCCTGCCTCCTCTGGTTCCATCGATCAAGCTTTACGCTCCTAATGTGAATTTCCTCCTGGAAATAAAAACTGAAGTCACGAACAATGCTACTGTAATAGTAGAATTCTTATTTTACAGGAAGGGGACCATCTTAACGTTATATCTGAACATCTTAGTACAAATAATCTGTAACAACAGAAAAACACTTTAATAATATTTGACCGATTAGAATCATATCTATCTGTAACAAGATGATATAATGAATCCCTAATAATTGACAAACGTTTCTCGTAGTCAATAATACATCATCAAAAGACATAAAAAAACAACAATCTACAACTATCTATAGCCAATAGCCAACTTGGCCATTGAAGTACGATCTCCAATAATAATAGCCATAAATGTTTCTCAAAATAATAATCTGCAACGATTCTTAATTAGAATCCTTAACTTTAATTCATAAGAACAACATCCTTGCTTGTTTGTACCTTTCCATTTAAAACAACATCACCTATACCATAGAGTTACAGCAATGTTAACAAGAGGATAATCTCTAACCTTCTCAAACTATATTTATCTGTAAGATTACAATTAAAAGAAAAGAAAATAATAATAATGAATTCGAAAGGGTAACTGTCCTCGAAATAACGGGCTTTAGCTACTTGACGTTAGAATACTAGAACATTCCGATAAGATTGCTATAGTTGAATTAAAAAAATAAAGTTATATTTACCTCCTCTACATCGGTACAGCATCCAATGAGGCCCGGAATGGCTGTTTCCAAGTGGCGCTCTTCAGCTCCCTCGGTTTCTCCTGCTGCTACCGCTGCAGCTTCTGTCGCCAGTCGTCCTTCTGCACCTGGCCCAGAACTTCGACGCACGTGCCGCCGCCTCCCTGTAACCAAATATCCGACCGCACGCGCGTTTACAGTGTGTTCTATCTTTCGAGGCGCCTCAGCGATCTACCATTTTACCCCCGTCTACTAACTACACCATCACTCGGCTGGCTGCCTTGCCTGTCTGGATGGGCCAAGGGCCTCTTTAATTTCGCCACCCCGGCGATGATCGAAGGGACGATTCGATCCCTTCATGATGATCCCCGGGGTGGCCCATCCTCGAGTGGAGATACTGATAGGCAGGTGGTATCGTCTTTTCTTCCGCCCCGTATCATTACCATCAACATTACTCATGGCTCATTTCATAGCCCTCAAAATTGGTTATATCAGAAAGGGAGGCAAACTTCAATTTTTAATTGAATTGGAGGCAAGATCTGGATCTCGAAATTAGCATTAGATGTTTTTAAATGTTAAGCAAAATATATTGTATGAGGAGAAAATTTCTAAATCTAACATGATAGTCACAAGTCAGTAAGTCTAGTTATTATGACATACACTATCCCGAGCCGGATGCAGATATTAACTAGAATAAAATATCGAGTGCAATCTTATTTTTTTCTACCAAGATATTTCTTTCTTTGCAATTTTTCCTTCGATTTCGAATTACGAGTAACAATTTTCTATTTCGGAAGGTCGCTAATGTTGAAGACTAATCTAAAATCACTTTCAGCGTCGGGATTCGACGACCTACATATAATTTCTGGACCGCGAAGAATGGAAAAGCGAAAGAGCTGCGGGGAAAAAGAGGAAAGAGGGGTAGGAGTGGGATCAATGGGTGGGGTGAACATCTGGTACTCGAAAGGATATATATTCAACGCAGGTCGCAACACGTTTCTCGTTTGCTTGACGAGTAACGGGTCGGAATCTTAAATGGGTTCGTTTTTTATGAGAAATTCTTGGTTCGATAGCGAATAGTGACCTTGTCCCTGTAATCGGTGCGTCATAAGCCACAGAACTTTCAATGTATGTTGCACTCCAACGAAACTGAATGAAAGGTCTTACGTCATATTCTCAGGCAACAGTGTTCATTAATAGCTTCTTGAATCATATTTTCAAAATCAATAATTATCGTTGTATCCTGGAGGAATAATTAAAAGAACTGTATTATTATCATTAATAGTTGATAGAGCGCAAATGTTCTAGATTTAGAATGCCGATTACGAGATCAGGTTCCACGTGTCGACACTCGTTAAAGTGCAAAGTGTGAAGACTATGCTTCCAACAAATCAAATAATGTATGAGTTTTTTTATGTATTTGCCAAAGAAGTCGATCTTAAAGAACATAGTAATAGTAATAGATATGAACAACCTGCCATATGTCCATTATGGAACGTGCGACTATTACCTCTATAGTGTGAAGTTTATTGGCTTAAGAGCAATTTAGCCCCTGGGAGTGAATAGCATATAACGTACTTTACTTTGCTTTCCCCCTTCGATAACAAAAGGTCGTATCAGGGCGAGATACCGCCTGATACGACCTCGAGACAATGTATGGGATTCATTACAAAATAGTCTCGTTGTGGTGTGAATCATGCTATTCGCAGAAGTAACTAGATCAATGGTCGCTTTTCTCAGGATGCATTATGAAAGTGTGAATACTAAAATATCTCAATAGGAGAATGAAAATTTGTTTTGATAAGGAAAGAAATCGCGGAGGCCGAGAATTTCTAGTGTCGTCAGCGAAACGGAAGTTACGCTGAAGCGCGCGCAATTATGAAATAACCTAAATTCGAGGCGGTTCGCAATTCGAGTTAAGATCGCTTCGTCGAGAAGCTGTTACATCGTATATCGTATAGCGAGGAGGGAAATAACCAATTATTAAAAGTGCATGTGGGCCGAATATTACCGCTTTGTGTCACCTACTTTAGAACAATGTCTCACACTCTTTACTTGCCCCCTGGCACCTTTGGGTTACGTTTTCATAAATTAAACATTTATAAGGTAAATCAATCTGACTCGAAGGAGCTTTAAACTTAATCTCACAGAAAAACCGAAAGATAAAATTTACATTGATTCCAGGTGAAAGATAAACAGTAACAAAAATTAACCTTGTCGGGATAATCTTTCGCCTTAAAATCACTCCATTTTTATTCGAGATGTAGCGATAATTGCGAAGCCAGCGCTATCTATCGTCGTTTAACTTAATTAAATTGGAGAGAACCGGGGATTCCCATCTGTCAGTTGCTTTTTGTTACATGGTATTAAGTAAGTTTTAATTCCACTACAATAGTCTAATTGATTTCCGAGGAGATATATCAGTAAGAACAATTTTTTGTTGTCTTTTCTGTTTCTGATTGTACATGTTTTCCCGAAATTTGCTCACTTCAGCGTAACGCAGTAGACGAGATGAGAATTATTCTGCTAAACTCAGTGAAACTTTTGCTGAAATATTTTTAATTTTTAACCGTTGCAAGTCTTGCCTGAAACAAATTTTTACTTTTTTTCTGAATTGTTTTAAATCTGGTATCCCGATTTATAGCTCTAATTCACTCATACATTGCCGTTTTCCCATTGCTGCTAAGGACGCCATAGCAGACGACAGCTTTTATTCCATTGAAGGATCAACTTTCGCCAAATAACATATAAACTTTAACAGCGGGAAATTTTACACGCAACAAAATTTAACTTCACATTTTTCTGTGCTCCTCTCCATCTTCTGAGTGCTTCAGACTGTTTATACTCAGAATATTTTCATTATAACCCATCCTCCCAGATCTTTTTTTTTTTAGATTCTTAGATCATCGTTTTAAGTTGGCGATATTGTGATAAAAAAAAGATAAACTGTAATTAACACCTTGTAAATTAAACATCAGAAAGGAAACTTTATTATGTGTGCTTCCGGGTAGATTTTGTCCAAGTTTTGTGTCACGTGTCTAAATTAAAAGAAAGGAAAAAGTAAGATAGCCTGATGCAAGGCTTGATGAAGTGATTTGTCATCCTTAAGTGTTTTTGAATTCCCATCCCTAAGGACCATCTGCCCCTCGAGATTTGTTTATCGAGAGTCAAACCCAAAATAGCATATTAAGAGACTTGTTTGGAAGGATGGAGGATTAGCTTAAGTGTTTTAAACTTTTAAATATTGTCGCTCTTTTCCGTTGATTATCAATCCTCTCGCGCAAAAAAGCACAACACTAAAACCCTTTGCGAACTCTGGTGCAACGAGTCATGAAATACCAGTGTTTCCGCTCAGGATTGAGTTCATTGTCAGGAAGATGGTTGTACCCAGCTTGATCTTGGCGCACGCCCGGCACGTGTCCCTTGAAAAAGCCGCCCCAACTAGAAATTTGCCAAGGCCCGAGGGAGAAGGCAAGCAAGGAAGGAAGGCATAT
Organism: Belonocnema kinseyi; assembly: GCF_010883055.1. Lineage (NCBI taxonomy): Eukaryota > Metazoa > Arthropoda > Insecta > Hymenoptera > Cynipidae > Belonocnema > Belonocnema kinseyi. Next base: position 113,200,970 of record NC_046661.1, on the reverse strand, counting down.
CTCACAGCTGCGTCTCGTCCAAACACGGAAATTTATATATGTACCCATTTATATACCTCGAAAATCAGTGTTATTCCTCATTTTAAAAAATCAGCCTCTTGACGACTCGACGACGGACTCGAAAGTGAAAACACAACCTATCTCATATTCCCGGTTGTCAACACACGAGGAGTCTGTATAAACTAAACCAAATTCAAAGTATTAAATACACCCACGTGCCCTGCTGAAATTCCCCAACCCTCAGCGACCACCAGCTGAAACTAGACCGAGACTATGACTATGTATTCCGGATGCGGAATTTAAGGGAGAAAGGGGAAGAAAACTGGTCGAATGTCAGGAACTGAGGGGGAGGTGATGCAGGGTTGCCAAGCCGATTGGAGTTAATACTTTTTTTTTTTTGTAATGAAGACCGATTCTGACACTTTTTTCTAACGCAACCGACTGCAACATTTGATGAAACTAGTTATTGTGACCAACCATTCATTACTAGACAATGATGAAGAATTCAACCGATTCCTGGAATTTGGAGACAGTTGCAGCTATTATATGTTCTGGAATTGGAATTTAAACACAAAGTATCGAAAATCCCTGGATTTGGAATAAGGCCGGGGATTGCGGGGCGTGCAAAGTTAAACCCAGCGAAAAACAGGTATAATAATGGTTGCTATAGTGCATTCGGCAGCTGCGAGCGATGAATACACATTACGCACACGACATGTGCGATGCCTTCTTCTTGGGAGTGCGAGCATGAGCGTATACGCGCGAGCACGATGGAGGGCCTATTTAGCAGAAGACGTACCCCAAGAGACCATAGATGTGTAGACCACACCCTCGCATATCCATACATACTCAATAATACAATATATATTCATATTCAATAAAGCACATGTATACCATATGCATATTGCATATATATATATATATATTTGTTGAGATGCGTGAAACGATATTAAAGAATCTTCAACTATTCAGTGATCCAACCCTTCGGGGGAAGCACTTTCCATCAGCAAATCCCTATGATCACCTAACTCAGCCCCCAGGGGGGAGCACCTTTTCCACCTTCAGCTCAATATTTCTGTTATGCTCAAATAGTCATGCTGGGAACGATTTGTTTCAAGGTTCAAGGTCCGAGACGGAGATTAGGTGAGAGGGAATCACTCTCGAGAATCTGATGAGTTTCAATTATTCAAATTAGGGCAGGGGTGAATTAATGAACGGATAAGCGACGGGGTGTCCAGAATGGGGAAACGAAGGGTGTGGAGATGTTTGTTTTTGGCTCGAGACCAAGAGAGCGGAACCAGGGTGGTCAGTAAAATCTAAGAAAAAGATTACCGATTTTTTTTCGCTTTGCAAAAAATGCTTAGAGCAATAAAATTATATATTCAAAGTTTCAAAGCTAATCTTTTGTTCTAATTTTTTCGGAGCATAATATTTTTTATTCAAACATTTACAATTTGTCTTTAAATTAAAGTTCTAAGAGTTTCAAAATTAAATACTTTAAAAAAAAAGTTAATAGGTAGACAACTTTTAAATTAGAACCACTTAGAATTTTATTTTATTTCGAAATAAATTTAAATACTAAACATTCAAGACAGAGATTTTTTTTAAGTAATAATTTTGAAAAAACAATAAAAATAGCACATTTTTAAATTTGTAATTTTCTGGATATTGTACATTTAAAAATAAGAGACTTAAAAAGTAATATTCTCAAATTTAGGCTTTCGAAACTGAAAAATATTTTATTTTAGGCTTCAAAAATTAAGAAAGTTAATAAAAATTAGAATAGATTCAAAATAAAAGGGTTCTAAATTTTCAAAAATTTTAAAATAGGACTCTGAAGTTTAATTATTGAACATTCATAATAATTGTCAAAATGCGCCTTTTACTGATCAAATTGCGATCCTTTTAATTTTAGTTGCAAAATTAAAATCTTGGAATAAAAAATATTTAATTCAGAAGAATTTATTTATGTATCGACTTATCTAATTTACAATTAAGACTTCTATTAATGATTTTCCGATAAAAAAGTACACTTTTTATCGATTGCAATTTAAACTAATATATTTGAACATTTTCTTAACGTTTTAGTTTACAAATTGTTTAATTTCGAGCATATGTAGAGTAATCGTCACTTATGGAAGTCTTACACCATCAGTCAAGTCTTTGTAAACTGTATACAGTCCCACTTTTTTGCACTTGACACATTCTGCACTTAGGATTTTTGTTTCATTTTTCCGAACGAGCATTTTAAGCTTGTGACATTTTTAGCATAGAATTTTTTATTAGCAGAATAAAATTATTTTAGATTAAAATTACGAAACTGTAAATTTATTTATTTATTTCAACCAAAGAAGATGACTTTTCTACCATAAGAGATGAATTTTCAATCCAAAAGGTCGAATTCTCAAACAAATAGTTGTTTTTAACTGAAAAGAAAAATTGTCAACAAAAAATGGAATAGTTAAATTTTCGGTAAAGAAACACGAATTTTGAACAAACTAGTCAAATTTTTAACCAAAGAGATGAATTTTGCAACGAAAAATAAGAATTTTGAATAGAGATTTTTCCATCAAAGAACAAATAAAAGTTTATCCAAACTGTTGAGCTTTCAAACACATAGACGAATTTTCTATAAAACAGTCGATTATTCAACCGGAAAAGTTGCATTTTTAACCAAAAATAGGACATTTTAAACCACGAAGATTAGTTCCTACCAAAAAGGACGAATTTTTAACAAAACAGTTGAATCGATTTAATAAAAACAGATATTTTTTAACAAAAAAGTTGAATTTTTATCAAAAAAAAAGATGAAATTTATACTGAAAGAGAGACTTTTCAAATAAAAATGAAATTTTTTTAACATAAGCTGGAATTTTAAGCAAAATGTTGAATTTCAGCGGTAAAAAGACGAAATTTTGTACAAAACAGTTACATTTTTAATAAAAAAATTAATTTCAACCAAATAGTTAAATTCTTAGTGAAAAAAAAAATAATGTTTAACCTAAAAAGATGAATGATCAAAAAAAATGTCACAGTTAATATTTCAACCTAAAATAGTTTAATTAAAAATGTAAAAAAAGTGGAATTTAACCAATGGGGACAAAATTTTAACCAAGTCTTGAATACTCAATTAAATCAGATTAATTTTCATCCGAACAGTTACTTTAAAAAAAAAAACACAATGAATTTATCTTCGACCAAAAACAAAACGAATTTCTAACATAATAGGAGAATTTTCAATCAAATAAATAAATTTTCAAACGAAGTAGGCAGTTCAATTTTGGACCAAATAGTTTAATTTTCTGCCTCATTGTTATATTTTCGGGACAGACAGATTTTTCACCAAATTTTCAGTCAAGAAAGAAAAACAATGTTAATTGAAATGTTTTAACTATACCCTCCCCCATGTAAGGGAGCGTACAAAAATCACTAAACGAAAAATTAGATCAATGGGCCGTTAATCCCCATACTGAAGCGCAGTATATAAAAAATTGCAACGCAGTTATGAAACATTAAAAAGTTTGATCTCTCAGAACCAGGGTATTACATAAGAAAAATATCGATATTTGCGATATTTCGATATTGAATCATTTGATTCAATGAAATAATATTGAACCATGCAGAAAAAAGTTAAGGGCAGGTAATAGAGCCGAAAATTCGTTTACGAAAGATGCGTGTACCTACACGTATGGCAGCTGCGAGTCACTGAATACGCGCACGTGGCACATGTGCCGATCCTCATTCCTCGTCTTCGGCATGTGTTCGCAAACGATTCCGCTCATATGAGCATTGGCTCGAAAAATTATGAAAACATGTTTGCCCGATAGTATGGCATTTTTTTCTTTTTTGCATGTAGGTGGAAATGGATTTATGCACACAGGCCGACAGTGCCATAAAATATTAGTAGCATTCGTTGGTTCTTACGATCTTAATCTTTTAATGTTAATGATGATAAATGAGATGAAATCAGTTCCTGTGACAAATTACATAAGACTAGCAGTAAATGCTTCGCGCATGTTCACGTCTCTGGATTTTTCTTTTCTATCATTAAAAAGATCAATCAGTTAAAAATCCATTATGAAAAATATTTTTTAAATATTAAGTTTACAAATTTTCTGATAAAATAGTCAATAATTTCGAATTAATAGAGTTTTAAAAATAAAAAAATAAAACAATTTTGAATTGAAAACGTTCTAAATCAAACAATTTTAGAAAAGGTAACATTAGAAATGGGACAATATTTCGAATGGAATAAAAGTGTTTAAAATGGAATAATTAAAAATTTAAAAAATTTAATCATATAAGTTCTAAAAACTGAAAGCAGTCGGACTAAAAATTTTAAAATTATGGACAATTTCATTAGAAAGAAGTTGAAATTGCATCAATTCTAATCCAAAGCGTTTCAAATTGAACAATTATCTTTTGTATTAAAAAAACTTGAAATTGAATGATCTCAGATTAAAATTTCGAAATTACGACAATTTCAAAACGTTCATAATTGAATATTTAGGCATTTCCTCTTCAACCACCAGCTAACTTCAGTTCGTTGAGTGCTGAGGTGAAAGCAATGGACCAAATGCAAGGGACAAAAATTGATTTGTGTAATGTCTTCTTAATGAATAAATAATTATTTTCATTTTATTAGTTCATTAAATAGTTCTTAAAAGATTTAAAAAAATAATAAAAGAGTTTAAATTAAACTCATGTTAACCCTTAAACGGCCAAAACGCCACTACCGACACACTGCTTTTCAACGGCCAATAACTAAGACTATTCGACACTAGAAAAAATTCAGACACATATATTTTTATTGCTTAGGATCTCTTCTTTCCGACGGTGCCAATGAAATTCTTCAAAAAATTTATTTATTATCCCAAAATGCAGTTTAAACAAAAATAAACGTGATTTTTCGTGCCTATTTTTTTTGTGAACCATTTTCCAAAGCTTTTCGAGTCTGTAATTAACCTGGAATCTCACTAACCGGTGGAATAAATGTCTA
>NC_046661.1:113184310-113195871 GCF_010883055.1 Belonocnema kinseyi | reverse complement strand
TTGATTGCAACATGTATTGCTGCTTACATTGTTTCTCAAAATTACATTCTGAAACAGCAGGATCAAAATGATTTCAACGGATTGAATTCTGAAATGAAAAAATTCTCCATAAAAAAATTAAAAAATGTAAAAAAAATATATAAAATCCCTTAAAAAAAAGAGACTATCGATATTCGTCGACCTCCACGTTGGTGATAGTTGGGCAACGTAAACTTTGTTTGCGGCAGACGGACGATAGATATTCGTGAATCATTTTACTCTTACACGATGCTTAGAACTATGAAAATTTTTTATTGAAAAACTATGCGCTTTTCGGAAAATTTGTCAAGAATAAAAAGTTCTTGTAATCAGCCGAGAAATACGCCTGAATTTTGCCGGAGCGTTTTGAGCAAAATTTTGAATTTTGCAAAAATTGTTCATATGCAAAATCCAAAATTTTACTCAAAACGCTTCGAAAGAATTCAGGCGTATTCCTTGGCTGATTACAAGAACTTTTTATTCTTGATGATTTTTCCGAAAAGCGCATCGTTTATTGTAAAAAAATTCATGAATGTTTTCACAAAAATTTTGCCATTAAGACGCCATTTTGAAAATACTAAAACGAAAAATCGATCTTTGAACCATGGATTCTCAAAGTTTAGACATTTATTCCACCGGCTGGTGAGATTCCAGGTTAATTGCAGACTCGAAAAGCTTTAGAAAATGGTTCACAAAAAAATAGGCACGAAAAATCACGTTTTTTTTTGTTTAAACTGCATTTTGGGATAAGTAAATTTTTTGAGGAATTTCATTTGCACCGTCGGAAAGAGGAGATCTTAAGCAATAAAAATATATGTCTCAATTTTTTCTAGTGTCGTCTTAGTTATTGACCGTTGAAAAGCAGTGTACCGGTAGTGGCGTTTTGGCCGTTTAAGGGTTAAACTTAATTATATCATCTGATTCGAAATTTGTGATGTTTCAAGTAACTAGATATTGGTATGCAATACTTTCCACTTGTTCATCATTTAACAATATTATCACTTCAAAAGTTTTTTCAATTCACCTCGTACTGGTTTCTCCTACTACTAAACTATCATATTGACGTGACAGAAAAAGTCTTGAAACAAAAAATTCGCGAAACGCGAGCGGAAACAGAAGCTTCAATGTGGACAGAATAAATGAATGCATGAATGGTAGATTATTATATGATAATGATAATAATAATAATAATAATAATAATAATAATAATAATATATCATTTAAAATTTAAAGGCTGAGGAGCACAGCCCGTTGAAATTTTAGTAGGCGGATTATTGTAAATTTTTCTCATGAGAAAGTAGGACGAAATACTTAAATCGCGGTATTTTCTTAGTAAAGTTTCAGACACGTCATGGAGCATGATCAGTATGAAGCGAGAGTCGCCGACGTACTCGACTTCTTTTCCGCAAGTAGGCCTTTGAAGATAATGCGCGTTCCTCATTTTAGTCACGATTGTCGAAGAATCTTATCGATAGAAATTATCAATTCAATCCTTGTTTCCTTAAAGACTTTAATTCTATACTTCAGTAGAAAAAGATACCTTTAATTTCCATAATTTCAAATTCCAATTGGAATACATCACAATTTCTTTACAAAAGATGTAACTTATCAAGGAAAAGAAACTATAATCTGCGCTTCCAGAGAGTAGAAAATATATTTCTTTGTTGTTATAAGATATAAATCCCAAAACTGTGAAATCAGGATGATAAGGCCTCTTATCTTGGATAAGCTTCAATGGCACCTGTCCCGCACAGAATGGGGTTTGTGAACAAAAAGTGATAATCTGAGATAAGAGTCCTGATAAAAGATGATCCACAAAGCCAGGGATAACAGCGGTTCAGTTGTTCAATTTTAGGTGAAAAAGGTTATTAAAATGGTATTTAATTTACTATTGAAATTTCTTTAACATAAGGGTATCTCGTGAATAAGGCACTAGGGACCAAATTTTGATTGATTCAACCAAATATTTGATAGACTAAACAAAATTTGTTTGTTGAATCAAATAAATGTTCTATCAAGCAAAATATTTGGTTAAAGCAACAACAAAATATCGTAAGGTCAACCAAATATTTTGCTGTCATAAAAAACTAAAATGTCTATTTGAAGAACCTACTTTCTCTGTTTTTATTTCCTTACATTTTAAATTGGTTTCTAATGTATTTTTATCAGCTAACATTTTTCAGATAACCACAATCTTTTTTACTATTAGCTAAAAAAAAGATTGTAAGTAAAAAAGATAGAAATTAAACAAATTGTTATTCAAGAAAATAACAACATTATGAAGATAACCATTATTTTAAATATGCACATTGCGAATATGTATATATAACAGTTTTATTATTTTGTTACATATTTATATTGTTGACAATTGAACAATTTGATTTGAAAATTAATTTTTATATTGAAAATTTATAATTTTGGATTGAAAACTCGTTTCTTGGTTTGAAAATTCATCTCTTTTGATAGACATTTCCTATTTTTTGGTTAAAAATGCAATTTTTTGATTGAGGATTCAACTCTTTTATTAACAATTTAACAATTTGATTGCGTTTTTTTCTTTCTTGAGTGACAAATCTTTTTCGGTTGAAAAATCAACTATTTTGTTGAAAAGTCATCTTTTTTTGATAAATAAAACTGTTTTTGAAATATGAAATATTACATTTTTCGTGGAGAATTAATTTGTTGTTTTTGAAAACCCAACAAATAAATTAAAAAATTACATTTAATGATAGTTTTTCTTTGTCTACTGGCCTTGTATAAAAATTTAAATATTGATATAAGACCAGTAGACAAAAAAGAACTAATATGAAATAATCCTACCTATGTATATAAATTTGGTCAACATTATTACATCAAATAAAAATTGTATTTGGCTAAAAGTCGAACAAATTGGTTAAAAATTCATATTTTTTGTTGAGAATTCGTCATTTTAGTTAAAAAGTTATCTCTTTAGTTGAAAATTCGTCTTTTTTGTTTGAAAATTCATGTTTTTCGTTGGAAATTCAAGTATTTCGTTGAAAGATGCTCTTATGTTGAAAAGTCGTTTTTTTTATGAATTCAAATGTTTTTGATTTAAAGTTAAAATCTCTTTTTTAATATTAACTATTTTGGTATAAAATTCAACTATTCGGTTGAAAATTATCTTTTTTTGTTGAAAATTCTACTGTTTTGTAGATAATTCGTCTTTTTGTCTTGAAAATTCTGCAATTTCTTTGATTTTTTTGTTGGATGAAAAATCTTTTTTGGTAGGTAAATAAGCTATTTTATCTTTGTTGGCAGAAAATTAATATCCTTGGTTAAAACTGCACCTTTTTGGTTAAAAATTAAACTATTTGTTTGAAAATTCATTTACTTTGTTGAAAATGTAATATTTTTACTTGAAACAATAGAAATTTGAAGAGCTCTAATTTAAACTGAATATTAGTACCCATCGCATTAATTTTATTTGTTGTCATCGATTTTCTTCAAATCTACAAATTTCGAAAATAAATCGTTTAGAAAATATTTAAAATTGGTATCATAAAAAAGAATCGCTTTAAAAGCGTCTTGCTTTCTAATGTCTAATTCAAGTTCTGATTATCATTCTTAAAAAATAGGGGAAATAGGGGAAATAGGGTCAATATTCACGGTTTTAGTTGTTTTAGGGTATTTTTCAAATTTAAGAGGGAACAGAGGGATTAGGTAAAAAAGGGGACGGAATGTGATCCCTGTAAAATTGCAGATATTTCTTTTTTGACAAAAAGAGTGTGTAATTTTCTGGGGTAGGAGCATTCGCCACATGGTGAATTGGCGAACTTTTATTATTTCTTCAAAGGCAGGTAGCGTGAAATCACCAAGTGTCGCGTGACATGGATGAAGAAATTGATACAGGGTAAAAAAAAAGACTGTAAAAGTTGAAACTTCTCTATAGATATTTGCAAATGAGAATAAAACTTTTAGATATGATAAATTCTGAAAGATGCTTGGAAGTTAATTATGTTAGGTCTATGATATTGGGTAGGATCAGTTATTGCGTATCATGATGTATCAAATATAACACACAAAAAAACTATGACCATGGCCTCGCGATATGAGTATCGATGGCAGGGAGAGCACATGGTTTGCATCGGCATAGGAAGCCGCAGATGGTTCTTCCTTGCACGATTATGGTTTTTTGCCTGCTCGTGCCTGACCGACGTCTGCGGTATTCTGTAACTTTTCGATCATTTTTTTCGCCACAAACACTACCGCAGGACCAAGTTCATTGGACTCGCAACAACCCCCGAAAACTCCCTACCATCTTCTATAAGCGAAAATAACAAGAATTCACTCAACATTGCAAAGAAATGAGTGTATAGTGCTGGCCCTTTGATTGTCCCTAGAAGAGGGGCAATCTAGAAGAGGGACAACTTCCTAGGAACCTAGGAGCAACAGAAAGAGTTATCGAAAACGTTGAATTTTTGAACAAATACATTATCAGTCCTGCATGTAGACAGTCATTATTTGGATTTAGCATAACAACTGGCACTCGATATTTTCTACTTATACCAAAATTCATGACATGCAGTTGAACTTGAGAATCGGTTCATTCTGATGCACAATTTTCTGATCAAATAAAAAATCCGAAATCTGTATAAAAGTGTTGAACATAATTTGTTTGCTGTACCAGATTCTATAGATTGAATATTTAGTAATGAGGAATTAAGAAAAAGAATTTGATCCCGAGAAACATTAGACATCCGAAGAGGAGAGGTAAGTCACTTAGCACGGGATGGACCCTCTACTTGAATATAAGGCGGGATCGTAATTACGGTCATTACGTAAAAATCGTACAGTTGCTGTACTCGTAATGGCCTAAATGGGCTTGGGTCGAGTTTGAGGAACATCAGGTCAGCGAGGATCTCTTCTGCTAAAGAGCAAGACTAAAATTTCAAGGAACCGTGGATAAAGGTAGTTCTGAGTGATTTCGAACTGTCATTTTTCGGTCGGTGAAAGTCGGTCTGCTAATCGCGTGTCGTCGAGAGATCATCTCGCCCACTAATTAGAGCGGTAGCCATCTCGAAACTAGTCTTGTTTAGCTGCTTGGGAGGTCAGAGAATTTTAATCAATGCTCGTACATGTAGAGCATAAGACTCTTAAATATTTCCAAACAATAACAACCACAACCAAGCAAATTGTTTTAAAAAATTTCAAAAATGACCACGTACTAAATGTAGAGGAAACGGCTTTTGTTCCAAGTCTTCAATTTTTGTGCAATTTTGAATCTGTAGCCCAAAAATCTGAGAGAAAACAATGGAAAAAGTTTCTTACGTAAACACGTTTCAAAGTTAAAATTTTTAAATATAGTTTAAAATAAACATTCAGTTACTATTGAAATTTTATTTTCCTTACTTCCCAATTCTTTCTCTATTTCAAAAACATGCTTTTATTTCCCCGTTTTTCTCGTTTCCTTGAACAGACTCCAATTCAATTATAGAGAAATGGCCATTGGTCTCTAATCACAAGCTGGTCCCTCATCGATTTTTGGGGGCGAACAATGTAACGCGATTTCGGTATCGACGTTTCCCCCTTTTGGCCCCCCAAATTAGGGGAGCGATGCATTGTGCGAAAAAGAGTCTGGGGTCGATTGGACCAACCATCTTTGACGTATATCTGGACAAAATGATCATCGTCTCTGGCAAATAAATTAAGCCATTCGACTACTACGACCAGGGTTTGTGCACAAAGTGGAATAATAAACCTGAACTGAAACGCCCCTAGCGTCTCTCTTTTCTGTCCGCTTAGTCCTTAGTGTTCACCACGCTGGACCCAATCGGCAAATGAAATGGAATAAATATAAGAGGATCAGTAAAATAGGCGGGTCGAAAAACTTCCTAAATAAGACGGGAAGAGATTGCCCTCAATTGGCACTCGAGGTTGTTGTCCCGCGTGTCATCCTTTGCCTAAAATTGGAACTTTTCAAAGCAGAACGAGAACAGGAGTATTTTTTTCCTTTTTGGGAAGGATATTCGAGATTGATCCGCGATTGGATGAAGAAAGGAATCAATTGTGTTTGATCTTTGGGGTTTCTTGAAGAAACAGCGTGGGATACTTGGATTTCCAAAACCTATTGTCAAATCTTCAATTTCTCAGTTAAAGAGAAATCAATAAACAGGGTGTCTACCCGATTGGTGATTTTAAATTTTCGGCCATTTTTCTGTTATCCCCCGGTCAATTTGAAAGAGTTCAAAAGGTTTGAATGATTTCAAACGATTTTTCAAAATTTCAAGAGATTTGAAAGATTTCTGATTTGGAACAGGAAATTCTAGAAAAAAGAATGATAATTCAGGGTTTGAAGTTCTGAAAATGTTTGGTCATAGGAATCAAAATTCTGATTTGGACCAGTAAATTTTGTGAAAGAATTATAATGCTGATTTTGAAAATGGGGTTTCAAAAATTCTTTTCCTCGAAATCAGAATTAAAATTATTTTTCCAGGTTTCCCTTCAATCTCAAAAGTTTGTTGTTCTAAGTTAAATAATGATTCTTTACGAAAATTCCCTGTTCTATAAAGTCTAAATTATAATGCTTTACGGAAATTCCCTATTCCAAGTCACAATTACATTTATTTTCAAAAAGGAACTGTTTCAAGTCAGGATTTACAACACGTTCTATTATAATTCAGAAACATAATAACTTCCTTTTTCTAAAATTTGAAATAGGGAAGTTCGGGTCAATTTTTATTAGCAAAAAAAAGAATGTCCTAATTTTTTTTAAACTCTAATTTGCAACAAATAATTTTCCAGGGGATTTTGAAAAGGTGACTAATTCTGACTTTGAACATTGATTTTAAAAAAATTCATATTCGAAATTATAATTCTTTACAAAATTCCTTGATCCAAAGGCAAAATTATAATTCGATATATAGGAATCTTGATTTATATTTGATTTCTTCATTCCCCATCCCAACTTTGAATTATAAATCTTTGAAAAAATTATATACTAAGTCACAATTAAAGTCATTTCCGAAATTACTGTTCCTAATCAAAATTATATTTGTTTACAACCTTTTCTATTATAATTCAGAAATATATTTCATTAACTCCATTTTAGTACATTATTATTGTACTATTACGTCAAATCCCTTTCGGGGTAAACGTAACTCACTCTGTTCTAAATTTTATATGAATATAGAACACCAGTATTGCTTGTTTAAGTAACACTTTCGTTCCCCAAACATAACTCCGACACAGATTGTTGATCAATCCCTTTAGCAATCACACCAGGCGAACAGCTTCGCTGACGAGAGACTGATAATCCCATATCCTTATTCACTCGAGAGAAGAATCTCGGTCACTGAATCACATTCCCGATTTCCCGGTCAGGTAGATACCCTAATAAATGAAACAGAGACCGATTTAAAATATAAAATAAAAAAAATTGAAGGAAGCGTTTTGATGGAAAATGATATAAGAAGAAATAAGGAATTAAGGGGCTTTGGCGGCTCGGTGTTGTTTGCAAAAAGCGATTTCAATAAGCAAACGATTTACAGTACCTGTCTACTAACCGAGTAAGAGAGCTGTGTAAGAGGTCGTTCAAATATCCGATCGGTCGGTGTTCCAGTATCACAAAACGGAGCAACTGCAGCGGGATAATTGGACGGCGGGAAAATTAAAGGGAACCCTTTCTGGACCTCTCAGCAAGTGGAACGAGGCGGAATAATCCCCCTTGTTTTTAAGAGATTAGGTCGTTAAGTTCCGAGTCTCTTCGAAAACACTTTTCCAACAAGGCACCTGTTTACGTCCAGCCCATCCTATTTCACGACCTTCAGCAAAAATCAATCCATCAGTGAATTTCAAGTCTGGATGCTCTTCTGATATTTCAAAAATTATTTTTAAATACTGCCAAAATTCTCATATTCACTGGGTGACCGAAAAATTTTCTTTTAAATATTCCCGCACTTTTCCCTGCAGCATTTTTATTTTCCATGGCACCTTTAAGATATAATCTTTTATAAAAGAAATAAAACAATATCAGATTGAAAATTCCAATTTCAAATGTATTTATTTATTTCAAGAAAAAAGGTTACTTTTAAGCCAAAAGAGTAGAATTTTCAAACAAAAAAAGAATAAACTTCAACAAAAAACAGTTGCATTTTCAACCAAATAATTCGATTTTTTAAATGACAGTTTAATTTTCGACCATAAAATATGACTTTTGCACAGAAATTTTTCTTCCTACAAATATCAACTTTCATCCAAATAGTCGAATTTTTAACAACAAAATAATGTTATACCAAAATAGATGAATTTTAAACTCAAAATATAATCTTCAGGAGGAAGCAACTGCCAAAAAATAGAAATAGAAATTCAAGCCAAATAAATTATTGACAAAGAGAATATTAGATCAGGGTGGTCGCAACAAATCATTTTCAAAATTGCCTAATTTTTCCCTGACCACCTTTTATTTTCCCTGCTCATTAATAAACAAAGACCAGAATTTTAATCTTGTAACATTTTAAACTTTGAATACTTTATAGAAATTCCCTGATTTTTGCAAGATTTTTTCAATATCCCTGATTTTCGATGACCAATAAAATTCCCAGGTTTTTAGCGCTTCTTTCTTGATAGGTAATTCTTGTCGAATCTTCAGTTATGTCAGGAGGAATATGAATCATATTGGCACAGACATAGTTGACCTAGTTACGATAAGAGTAAACCGTCCACGTACCTGCAGTGTACGGCAGTGATTTGCATATCAGGGCTATCCACTTATTTTCAGATGTGTATAGATAACATTGTCTACGTACCTTTAATATAATTAAACTTCTAATCGGCCTGATTTCACTATTAATATTTTTTTTAAAGATTAAAATTTTTTAATAAAACGTGAAAATTATCTAAATATTTACATTTTTCTCGGTCATTATGATTTTAAGAGGTCTTCAAATTTGATCATTCTTAAATATGAAGTACTTAAAAAGATAAAAACTTGCTCCCGAAGCTCAATAAAAAAAATAATAAATATTTGATACGAACAAATTATTTGATATTTGAAGGGGCAACTTTGAATAAAAAGCGTTCAAATTGGATTAATTCTGAAATGAAAAAATTCAAAAAATTTTTATTCTAAATGTAATCGCTCAAAATTGTACAATTTAGAAATGAAACCCTAGTGCACAATTTTTAATTGAAGCATTGTAAACCTAAAGGTTTAAAATTTTTAATTTTTGAAACAGTACCATTTCTAATTGAAAGTTTTAATAGTTGAATTTGTAATTGGACATTTAGTAATTTTATTTAAAATTTTAATCTGGTTGACTTTTGATTGTCGCTGATTTTTAATACAGTCTTTATTTGGAGACTTATTACAAATTCTGTAGTTTTGAAAGTTTGAATTTGACAATGTAAATAAGCGGGTAATGACAGGGAAGTTGTTTAGGATTCTTGAGTGACCAGTGGCCACCCTGGATAGAGAAATTTGATGATTCTGAGTGTAGACAGATCCTAAATGGGAGACAAACAGTTATAATAAAAATTGCTTTCAACTTCTAATGGCGAAATCTTGTTTGGAACGTTTTTCTACAGCTATAGTTAGGCTATCAAAACGGTTCTAAAAAGGCACTCTTGCCAATTTCACGTTCACTTTCAAACTCCATTGGTCCCCCACCCACCCCATGGGCTTGGGCCACCCGCTCGTTACAGAGAGAGATGGAACATCCGCATGCCCGTCAAACGAGCCGACAGGGAAGACCTTTTCTCCCAAATTGCCATATTAACCTCACCGGCCAATGAAGCGGAATCCTTATTTGTCGTTTCAATTCATGGGTTTCACATGGCGGTCGGCTCCTGCCGGTGGTCCTACGAGAAATGTCAGATCTGGCATTGTGGCCCCACAATGGTAACGAACTGCCGACGAGCTTAGAAAAAAATGAGCTTAGCCCGAAAATGTGGGGGCGGCGCGGAAAAATAAACGGATTTGGGGGCTTGGATTTTTACTGGAAAAGTGGATTCTAAATTTGACACAGTGGCTCCTAACGACCCAAACGTGTTTGCACAAGTCAAATCAAGATTTACCCTTGAAAGATCTCTCTTTAACACCCCAACTTTTTCCTCGATTTTATTTTGATCGGATTAGTGACTTAAATTAAGGCAAGCTATTCCTCAGAAGTATATTCATGAAAGCTTTTTAAGAATTTGCTAGCTAATTTTTCTTGATGGTCAAACGTCACTATTTAGGATAATATGACAAGGATCAAAGGCAGGAATAGGGAGCAGTGGATAAACTGAGACAAGCCAGGTGTTTCATAGTACCGTGAATTACCATCGAACAGAACCACCCTCTGCTTTTGGCTCCTATACACTCTATAAGTCTATATAGTACCACGAAGGGCGACCACACTCTCTTTCCATCTTCAGTTTCTCCTCATCCTTCTCTTTTTATTGAAAACCCTTAGTTACTCGCTTTTTTCTCCCTCTGTCGACTACTCGTTATATCGGGTGACGTGGAGTGGAGGGGAATTTCCAGCCGGAAGACCAGACGATTCCCGAAGAACACTAAAGTAGGACCAAAAAATTAGCGACCCTCAACTGTGGTAAGTTATGTATAACTCATCGGGAAATGATCTAAAACAATTCTAATAAAGACAAACTGCATCTCAAAGGTTTACCGAATCCAAATTGTTTTCATAATTATCTGAACAAATTCTGGTTCAGAGTTATTGAATGAAACAGTATTCCGAGTTTCGAGTAGGAACTCGAATTTCTGCACTTTTACTTCAGCTTAAAGCTGAGCAATGCTCTATATTTATGAAATGTATTACAGTTTTTGAAATTTCAAAATATTACAGATCTTGTTCACGCAAGCATTTTTGTTGAAAGTCCTTACTGTTGATAGCACCATTAGATTCAGAATACCTTTCAGATTAGTCTAATCTTGATTAGAATTCGTTGAGGTTTTTCTCTGATGAGTTACAACTCACCAAACTGATCACTGTCATTGATCCGTTGTCACCAATTTCGAATAGGAATACTGAGGACAGGACATATATGGAGAGATTGATCTTTTGTTTCGACTTTCGGCCAGAAGCAGAGGCCCAATATTGATTTTTCGATTCTTATCTTTGTTGTACTTATGGGGGAATCTCTAGGGCCCCATTAGAGGAACTTAATGTTTTATAATACTTAACATTATTGCCGATTCTTATTCCCTGTAATATTCTGAACAGGATCATGTATTAAAAGTTACGTTAGTAGCATATTTTCTCGTTTAAATCACAAATTAAGAAGAAAATGCCTCTTTCCCATGTTAAATCAAAAGGCAACTTAATGGTCTTTGAGGCATGGGTTAATGTTAGAAATTTTTGCTCAAATTTGGAGGTCAGTTTTTGGGGCATTTTGAACAAAACTAGGGGAATGAGAACTAAAAAATAAGGACCACAGCTTAGCCTTAGTGGACACATCAATGGGGCTTAACCCTTAAATGACCAAAACGCCACTACCGGTACACTGCTTTTCAACGGCCAATAACTAAGACTATTCGACACTAGAAAAAACTGAGACACATATATTTTTATTGCTTAAGATCT
>NC_046661.1:113148401-113184210 GCF_010883055.1 Belonocnema kinseyi | reverse complement strand
AACTTTGAGAATCTATGGTTCAAAGATCGATTTTTCGTTTTAGTATTTTCAAAATGGCGTCTTAATGGCAAAATTTTTGTGAAAACATTCATGATTTTTTTTTACAATAAACGATGCGCTTTTCGGAAAAATTATCAAGAATAAAAAGTTCTTTTAATCAGCCAAGGAATACGCCTGAATTATTTCGAAGCGTTTTGAGCAAAACTTGAAATTTTGCAAAAATTGTTCATATGCAAAATCCACAATTTTGCTCAAAACGCTTCGAAATAATTCAGGCGTATTCCTTGGCTGATTACAAGAACTTTTTATTCTTGATGATTTTTCCGAAAAGCGCATCGTTTATTGTAAAAAAAATTCATGAATGTTTTCACAAAAATTTTGCCATTAAGACGCCATTTTTAAAATACTAAAACGAAAGATCGATCTTTGAACCATGGATTCTCAAAGTTTAGACATTAAATACCACCCGTTAGTGAGATTCCAGGTTAATTACAGACTCGAAAAGCTTTGGAAAATGGTTCACAAAAAAAATAGGCACGAAAAATCACGCTTTTTTTTGTTTAAACTGTTTTTTGGGATAATAAGTAAATTTTTTGAGGAATTTCATTTGCACCGTCGGAAAGAGGAGATCTTAAGCAATAAAAATATATGTCTCAATTTTTTCTATTGTCGTCTTAGTTATTGACCGTTGAAAAGCAGTGTACCGGTAGTGGCGTTTTGGCCGTTTAAGGGTTAACGTCACTCTTCATATTTCCTATAATAACTCTAAACCACATGTCTTCACAACAATTCCTAAAACACAATTACAGTCCGAAAATAATGCTGACCCATTTAATCTTTATTATAATCCGCTGAATTTTTTCCCTGGTGTGTTATAACTCTCAAGTTTCCGTCGCTTGTTAATTCTGCCTTCAGAACGCAATTTCCCTGTCTCTATTCTTTTCAATTTCCTCACTGCCACTGACCAGTTGTTAACAATTTCGGATAGAAATACTGGGGACTGAACATATGGAGAGATTGACCTTTCGGCAAGAACCAAAGAGACCCAATATTGATTTTTCGATTCGTCACTTTGTCAGTTTTGGGATGACTCCTGTGGAGATTGTCGCAGTGGGTGCGAACTTGTTTTGCTTTGGAAAAGGTGTAGGCGCTCTTTAGCATAGACCACACGTGGCGCTCGCGTCGTTTTAACCTTTTACGAATTGCCGACACGAACAATCGGTATCACCCGGTACGTGATCGAGGAACGGACACCCAAGAGTTCTAGTGAGTCCTAGTGCCTCGAGCCCTGTAATATTACACCGGCCAACTATCATGTGCATTGAACGCTTCACTCTATGCGCCAAGAACGCCGGCGCATTCTTTTCTTCCGTTTTTGACTTCCACTTTCAATAAGTTTCGGCTAATGGCTAATCTTTCAAAACCAGGAATTTGTCTTCAGAAGTTAGCAGCTGGTTATCTTGAGGCGTAGATGCTGAAACTTAGGATCCCAGAGTTCACGATCCAGGTCAAATATGATAGGTGTTACATTTTCAGAACTTCAAAATATCAATCAATAGAAAGAAAAATATATAAGATAATGTAATAGAGAAATGTATAAAGCAACCATTCTTTTTTAGAAAAGTATTTCAAATTTTACCCAAGAAGTTGAATTTTAAACAAATAGATGAATATTCTAAAAATAAGATTAGCTTTCTAGAAAAAAAGAAAAAATATTTCAACCAAACCTATGAATTTTAAACAAAATACATGATTTTTTAAGCAAACAGATTAATTTTCAACAAACAAGAAAATTAATTCTCAACGAAAGACGTAATATTTGATATTTCAAGCAGAAAATATTTTGATTTTAAATCAGAAATAGTTGAATTCACCCAAAAAGACGAATATTCAACAAAATGGTAGAATCCTCTACCCAAATAAGATTATTTTTCAATCAAATAGATGCATTTGTAACCAAAAAAGAAGTTTTTACCAAAGGAAATGAATTTTCAGACGGAAAATTAATTTTGAATACTTTTCAAATATTAACTCAGAAAACTGGAAATATTGCATCGAAACGTTAAAAGCTCTACAATTTATATTCTGCTAATATTAACATTGATATCATATTAATAATTAACTATATAATAATACACAATTAACTTTGTATACTTTTAAAGGTTTTTAATGTTTTCAGATACTTTTTATTTGGTCATCATTTCGTAAAACTTTACAAATTTAAACTTGTAGCCTATAAACCTGAAGATATTTTAAGGTGGAAAAGGTTGACTTCCGGAATATTAAAAAAGGAAAAAGTCTTGTTATAACTGATGACCAGAGCACATCCTAAATTTCCATTAGGTTGTTGACGTTACAGTTTCTCTTCATGAAATAGTGCTATAAGACGGACCTGCCCACAAGGCCTCTCAGAAAATTCCGACGTTCTTCAGGCTTCCATATCCATTTCGAGTTGGTGAGAATCAATATTTGGTGAGACCCGAACGTCTTAGGTACGCAAACGTGCTACTGATTGTCCGCAAAAATTAGTTCCATTCCTTAAAGAGGCTACTTAAATATATTTAAACAGCTTTATTGCCTAGACTTAGAGAAAATAGAAAGAGTCAATAGTAGGTCTTATAATCTCAATTGTCCATAAATTTGGCCCTAATAGATCACTAGACTGAGAGAAGGTAATTTTGAGAATTTAATTTTTGACCCGGAAATTTTATATTCTTATAAGACTGCAATTACAAAACATTGCTCCCCCTCTAAGGCTTGAATTTAAGAATTTCATTTTTTAGGTTTTTTAATTTGTTGAATATTTTTAAATTGAATAATATTAAATTCGAAAATATTCCACATGCACCATTGAATTTTAAACTAGAAACTCTTAAAATTGGAAATTTAAAATATTAGAATTGTATCATTTACAAATTTAAAAAATTGTATTAATTGAAAATTGAAATCGAAAGTTTTAAAAATGAAGACCAATCCATATGAGACCACATAAAATGTCACTTTAAAATGTTTAGTTTAGAATCATTAATCAATTAAGGCTTTCAATTGGAAATTGTAGGATATTCAAAAATTTAATTTTCGAACCAGGAAGTTGTAAATGGTTCAATGTAAAATTATTTAATTTTCGAAATTTTTAATCCTGATCTATTTGATTTTAAATACTGAAAGAATCTGATTTTTAAACTACGATTTTCAGCGCTTTTAATACGAAACAAACAGTTTTGAATTTTCCAATTGGAATGCTTAATATTTATAAACTTGTTCCTTACAATTCGAAAAAAGTTATAAGTTTAAAGGATTTTATTAAAAATTATTCAATCTCAAATGAAGGGTCCGCGGTCTAAACCTGTTAACTGACATTTGTTTCGAAATTGATTTTTTTTGTATTTTCTGGAGCATTTTTTATATGCAGTTAATATCCCGCAAGTGAAGCGGCAGTAATTCTTTGAATTTTTTAAAATGGATTTTTAATAATCGTGTTTTGGTATTTATAGCATTGGTCTCCGGTCTCAATTCCTAACACTCAGAAAATTTTTGCAAGCCCATCAATTTTCGGCTTTCGATTCCAAGCATTTTGACATATAAAAATTGCACGCAGCTTGAAGGACAACGCAGAAACATGTGAGCCCAGGGAAAACAATAGAAAACCAGCGGTAGAACACTGCAGATAACAGGTTTAGACCACTGGACCCGTTGTAGATAACAAATGAATAGCTTTCAATTGCTATATAACGTTTAATTTTGATTCAAATGCTATTAAAATAACGTGTTTATTTATATCTAGTAAATGAACAAAAACACTTTACAGTTTAAAAATATATTGAAAATTGCAAAAACAGTAACGATTTTCCTTCGGCGTGTACAATTTCTGAAATGTTAGTTAACAGGTTTAAACCGTGGACCCTTCAAATGTCAAATTTAAAATTGCTCAATTTAAAGATGATCAAAATGGAATTTTTGAAATTCTTAGCAGTTTCAACTTAAAATTATTTACTCATGAAAGACGATGTTTCAATCTTAAATTATTCGATTTAAAATATTCTGATCTTGAATTTATTCAATTACTGAAAGGCTACTTTATTTTTTAATTTCAAGCTATTTAAATTCGAGCATAGCAATTTCGATTTTTTTTAATCTAAATTATTTCAACTGTTTTTCTCTTTAAAATTCTTTAATTTATAATTTTTTAAATCCTAAATGTTTTTAAATGAAAGATTTTAAACTTCGAATTTGTAATGAAATAATAACTATTAATCTAATACCGTAACACAGGGCTAAGCGGTACTCATAATGTAAAGCGGGACACTCGCTTTTCATTCAAAGAAAGTAGTAGCAAGTCTCGTTTCTCAAGCCTATTACATTTTAAATAAAGTGAGAAATTTTTCTAATAACACTAAGATTTTGTTTAAATCCTAGAAAGAAAAAATCACTCTTATTTCAATTCTAATCTATGCGATTGTGAATGCCTTAAATTTATAGTTGTTTAAGTACATGAAAGCTTTCATACCTAAATTGCATAATTTTGAAGGATTTTAATTTGAACCTAAACATTTTTGAATTATCCAATCTAGGTTTTCTGCTTAAACTGGTTTCTTCCAATCTTAAATAAATAAATTAACTGTCATATCCCAATCTCGTCGTCTAATAGCCATGCTGATATCGAATAATTCGAGGACGTTTCTGATAGGAACTGATTAATGTCGAGAATAAGTGTCAGTGGGTAACGAATAGGAATCCGTTGTCGACCACCTTTCGGCGACGGGCGCCTAATTGGCTTTGGTGCCGATCCCAAAGAGAGTCAAACCTTCTATATCTACATCTACATCTTGGATATCTTTCACGTAAGTCCAAAGGAATGCAGGTTGACGCGATAAGAAAAAACCGAGGTATTGTTGCTCGCCTTCGACGATGTCGAAGCTCTTCAGAAGAAAAAAAATAAGGAAACCTTGTAACGATGCAGAAAATAGAATATCTTCTATTACCTCTTCGATTCATGTATTCCGCATCATTAGTTTTAAGGAAGATAATCAGTGGAAAATTTCGATTCCGGGTACGAATTTGTTTAAATTAAAAAGACGAGATTTATCCAGCTGTCTCCGAGTGACCAAGATGTCACGTGGGTGAGAAGAGTCATCCAAGTCAAGGATATTGTATGTGTTTTAAGAAATACGACATAGAGCAGCCGACATCCTCATCGTCATTTGTAATGCAAAGTTCGATTCTTGGAAACAATGTTCGGCACTATTGTCCCCTTATAATTCACCTTTCGTAGTCAATCGTTAAACTCGTATTGTGCCAGGAAGCCCAAGTAAAGTATTTTTATCGCCAAGCCAGGAGTTCTTACCAAGTGGCAAAAACTTTGCATGATAAAGAAACGAATAAATTAAAAACGAGTAGGAGATTTATACTTTTGGGTCATACAGAAACACGAAAAAGAAAGGAAATTCAAATTGATAATCTGGGTTGGTACACACCAGTGGGCAAGAGCACCAGACAGGCAATCTGAAGACCTGGGTTCGAATCCGAGTGGAGTTAGACGTTTTTGCACAACTTATGTTTAAACATATATATGTAAACAAAATATTGATTTAAGGCCAGTCGACTGAACGAACTACAATAAAATATAATTAATTATACATATCTTGTCAAGGAATGTAACATCAAGTGTTAAAGTTAGGAATTTTCAGGGAAATGGCGGCTTCCATAAACCACGGGGCCCATTTTCCGGAAATTTTTGACCACACTCTACCACTTACCCCATGTGTCCCATTTTTCTGAATTTGCAGTAGTTCTTCGCCTTGTTGTGGCAATAGGTGCCCCCCCCCCCCCCAACCTAACACTCAAAAAGTCAGGAAATTTTCGATAAATTGAAGTTTAATTTTAGGGATCTTCCACAATTTATGTAGAGTCCTTCCGAAATTTTCACCCCCCCCCCCACCCACTTAAAAAAATCTCACTGGAAATTTATAAATTAAGAGAACGAACATAAATATAAATTATGTTAATTACGGAACCTCAATGCTATTAGATTAAGGAATGAAAATGTTTTAATAGCAAGTAAGTATTAAAAACATTTTTATTTTTTATTTCTAATTTTTTGGATTGAGAATACAAGTTGTGGTTAAAAATTGTAATCTTTGGTAGAAAGCTTTATTAATTTATCGAAAGTTCAACAATTTTCTTCATGACTCATTCTTTTTGTTTCAAAATTTAACTACTTTGGTAAAAATGCAACTATTTGCTTGAACATTAATCTGCTTTGGTTGAGGATTAAACTATTTGATTAAAAGCTCATCTTTTTTATTTAAGTTTTGTTTAAAGTGGAACTACTTTGTTGAAAATGAATATTTTTGGTTTATGATTCATCATTTCAGTAAAAAATCATTTTTTTTTTCAAAAATTTAACTATTTGGTTGATAACTCTTTTGTTTAAAATTAATCTTTTTCGTTGAAATGAAAATACAACTATTTTGTTTCAAAATTACGTTATTTTTTTGTTCAAAAATAATTTTTTTTAAATTGAAAATATAAGGATTCCATTTTTGGTGTAAAATTCATCTTTTCAGTTCAAAATTCAGGTAATTGGCTGATAACTCCTTATTTTGTGTTGACAATTCTTCTTTTTTGTCGAAAATTACAATATTTGGTTAAACATTTTTTTTTATTTTTTGGTTGAAGATGCATCACTTTAAGTGAAACTTATCTTTTTAATTGAAAATTCATTTCTTTGGTTGAAGATTACTTTTTTCAACTGAAAAATTAACTATTCCATTTTATGTTGAAAATACATTTGATTAAATACAACTATTTGGTTCAACATTCGGCAGTTCATTTGGAAATTGAACTATATGGTTTACCTTCGTGTTTTCTGGTAGAAAATTAACCTTTTTGATGTAAAATTTATATTTTTTGTTAGAAAATCCACTAATTGGATCAAAAATGCATCTATTTTTCGAAAAATGCAATACCTCTAAATTATAATATATGCTAATCATCCTATCGGTATACGTATGTTGTCACTAAAAGTCTTTAAAGAAAAGTTTAAAAACAAAAAAGGCTGGCATTGACATTGTTGATCTCCTAGGAAAATGCGAAATTAATCAGGGAATGTCGAAATTAGGACTTTGTAGTGAACCTGATAATCGAAGATTGATTCGCAAAAGTGCCGCCGCGCCGTCAACGTGACTTCCTCCTGGAAACGAGTAGTTGGGATGCGTTCTTGAACGAGACGAGACGGTCGTAAGATCCTCGTCGTATTATAGGAACTAAAAAGTCGCCGACGGGGTATAAATAGAATTGTATTTAAATCCTGAAATAAGGGCAACGACATTCGTATTTGGACAACCGACAGACTAGGACGTCCGCTCCGCTTTCTCACATTTCCGAGGATAAAAAAAATCCCCTTAAAAAAACAAATAAAAAAAATCTAAGTACTGTTATGGTAGAAGAGAGTTATTGGTTTTATATTTCGACCTTGGCAATGAATCTATATCCCTTTGGAGATCTGGATCTTGTAATTTTCAAAAGGATCCGCGAGTATCGTTCAAATTGAAATTAATCTCGCAAGGTGCGCACATGTACAAATACATTTTTTTCAAAGAGAAAAATATTGATTGGAAAAACTAAAAAGAAATTTGAAAAACTTCCGGATTTTTCCCGGAACTCAAAATTCCAGCCTAATTTCCGATTTTCCCGGTAAGTGGCCAACCTGTCTCGAGCTTCTTAATGAATCTGTATCTGACAATTAAGAATTGAATAGTTAATTCCGATTGATATTTTTTAAACGTTACAAGTGTGAAAATTAGTGGTTTACTGGACTCGCTTTCGAGCACAACGCCTTCTCCTCGCTGGGAGATGGACGGGCGATCTAATTAACTCCAGAGCGTCTTAATTATAAACCGGCGTGTTTAATTAGCATATAAGGTTCCCCGCGCGAGTCCCCATTTTCTCTGCACGCTCATAGAGCACGAGGTACATATATACAATGAGGAAGTCAATATCCTCGTACCACGTTCTCAATCTAATTCATTTTTACTGCCCACGCGTTACGCTCGAGTCGCGTGATCGAACGAATACTATATCGAGAGCACCGAACCGCCTCAAAGACCCTAGATTGCATTATTTTTATTCTCTAGATTCGCCAATTTTTCAGCAACTCAAATTCTGAAAAAAATACCGATTTATCCCGGGTTTTAACCATTCTCAAAACCAAATTATCATAACTGAACAATTTATAGAAGCAATGTGACTTTATGATACTATGAACTGAAAATTTTTATTTGTTTACTGTTCTCAACTTAACATTATTTTATTATAAAAGATTACAATTTGAAATCAGACAACTTTAATGACAAACTGAAATTTGTTCAATTTCAAGAAATCGCAAAATTTTAAAATATAGTCAAATTTACAAAAAATTTAATATAAAGTTATTCAATTTTAAGTATTTTCTATGTCAATTTTTAACAAACAATTGCAATTTTTTAAATCTCGATCTTAACTACTCGATTTTAAATTTATGGCGAATTTATAAAAATTTCAGTATTGAAACACTTTTATTTTTAAATTATACAATTTTAAACTATCATTATTATCCTATCATTTGAACGCCATTTTCACTTAGTGCTTTTACACGAAAAACTAAATCGAGAACTAGAAAAAAGTTTTTCCTCCTAATAATCTGAAATAAAATGTCATAGTTTGTAAGGAATCAATTCAAAATTATTATTTTCCGAGCGCTACAAGTTTAAAAATTTCTAATTGATAAATTATTAAACATTTAACCCTAATTATTAATTCTAAAACATTACTAAAAAGGTTTTTTTAAACTTTTTAATTTAAAGTGATTTCAATTTGAACCAAGCAAATCCGAGTGTTTTAATTAAAAATTATTCCAATACAAAAAAGTTTTCTATTTACAATTTCTAAAATATTCCATCTTTCAATTTAAAATAAAATGTTCTAATTATGGAAGTTTCGTTCACAAAAATAATTAAATTGTAGAAGTAAAAAAATTGTCCAGTTTATAAGTTTGCAGCCCGAAATTATTCACTTATTAAGATCTAGCATTAAAAATGTTGATGCTGATCATTCTAAAAATTGTTTTGGGATATTCTTAAAAATTATTCAGATATAAATTCACTGTCATTTCATGTTATAAAAAATCCCGGTTTCCCGGCCGACCTCATCCTAAAGTCGTTTTTTTTATCCTCGTGTGCTTAAAATTTGCATGAGAAATTGGTGTAAAATTATTATTCATAATAGTTCCCTTGGATAATATTTCAAGATCTTTATGAAGAAAGAGTTATTGCCTATTGGAGTCTATAGAAACTTGATCGCGGCAATTTAGGCCAAATTATGCTAGAACTGCAGACGATTTTGCATGAGGGAGCTTCCACCGGGTTCGTGTCAGATAGAAATCTGACTTTCAGTGGGTGCATATATATTCTGGGTTAATCTTGTTCCTTCTGCACGAAAGGCGGGTTTCTTGATAGCGTCTCTTTCAAATCTTTGCATGAATTACATATGATGATATCTCAGTGGGGTTTTTGGTCAATAGAAAAAACTAAAAAAATAATAAAAATAATCCTTATTTTACTTGTTTAAGGGCGATCGAACTAATCTTTAAAATTGAATTGCAATATTTTAGTCCATATATACTAGAATAACATCTTCTATTAAATACTTCGGGTATACTCCTGTTATCCATCCGGTTTTGCAGCCGGATTTTTATTTGAAGCACTCGTATCACCTAAACAGTAAACATTTGGTCAGAGTAGTCGAAAACTGCCGAAACCCCAAACTCCTGAGCACACAGCCAGTTATCGGCACATTCGATTCCGCATTAAATCCTCCCGCTCGACAGTAGTTTAACGCAGTGAAAAAAAAACACGAATTATCGAGAATCAAGAACAGCCACCCATCCGAGCGCTGCCCGAATCCGCATGTGGTTAACAGTCGAGATCTCGACAAGTTGAAAATCTTCACTCAATCACTTCCGTCGGTCACGTAATTCTAGTATTTATGGTGTAAAATGGCACAATTAAATGTTGAGGTTAGGGCCTGATATCATCGCCCTTAAAGTCTTGCGATTTGTCAGGACTCAGGTCCAACTGAAGTTAACTGAACTGAATTTATTCATCCAGGGCTCAACCCTTTACGTCTCTGTGCTCTGATTTATACCTTAGCTTCTCTGAATTTAGCGCCATATAGTGTGTGGATCGATGATAGTAAATCAATTCAATCAGGAGGCTTACATTTGCGAATAATTCTTTTAGCTCGAGGCTATAAAGTCACGTGAGTTCGCGAAACATCGAAACTGGATAATAAATCACAGGCGCTGCATGTCGTGAGATAGTTGGTGAAACACGTCCACAGGTACCGATCGGTTCGTGTCGTTTGATCTGCGCCGGGCTCAGGTAAAAATGGTCTAAAAGCCACCACCCACGAATCCTCACTGAGTTGTCTGTGTGTCCTCTCTGTCAAACATGGCATAACTCCCGATTGAGGTGTCCGAAAATCTCGGATTTAACTTTCCGAAATCTTATTCAAGGATCCGGGACCGTCTCTCTAAAGAGTCTAAAGAGGAGCTACAATTTTGGATTCACGAAGAAAAATGGATGTTTACCAGCAACATTTAGATTTTTAGTGTGAAAATATTTAATATCCAACTATCATGCACCACGCAACAAAACCTTCTCCACATCGCAGGTTTCCATTGGAGACAAAACATAACTTTCTTCAAGCAATTCACACCATTTGTATTAATAATTCTGGACAAAGGATCAATAATCATTACTCTTTCACAAGTTCACGTATAACACAAAACATTGACTATAAGCTTCAATTAAGTGGTCGACAGATCTCGACAGAATCGCGAGCGGCGCATGCGTTCTAACAACAAGTAAAATATCTGTATATTTCAGAATTACAGTTTAAATCTTAGGCATAGTAAAATAGTAACAGGGATAAAACCTATTCAGTGCCTCAGTTGTAGGCAAAAGAAGGAATAAAATGAGATTTAATTTATTATTGAAGCCTTTTTTATATTATATAAATATCTCGTGAATATTGCGCATGTTTAAATTAATGTTATTTTATCTGTAGATACATTTTGAGTTATTATTCTCATCAATTTTTCTTTCTAGCGTATTCTTTTCAATATAGAAACCAGAGGACTCCTTCAAAGTATTTTTCGAAGTAAATTATAGAAAGAAATAATTTTAAAAACATAAAAATGACTATTTGAAGGACTCACTTTTTCTTTTTCCGTATGTCATTTAAAAGAACATTTTTCTTGAAAATTCATAATAATCCAGGTTGAAAGTTCAACTGTTTCGAAGCAAATCTGTCTTTTTTGAGTGATAATTCAACAATATACTTGATTTTTTTTATTCTTGAATAAAAAATATCTTTTGGTTGAAAATTGAACTTTTTAAAATGAAATTCCGTTTTTTGAGGTGAAAGTTCAACTGTTTTAAAGGAAATTCATTTTCTTGGCTTGAATATTCAACAAATTTGTTGATGAAAATTGTTGAAAATTCATCTTTTTTGGTCGAAAATTTAACTACTTGGTATAAAAAGTTTTAATACTTAACTTTATTTTTAAAAAATAAAAACTTATCTCTTTGATTGAGAATTTGCCTTTTTTGGCCGAAAATTAATGTTTTTAGTTGAACATTCAAATAGCTGGTTAAAAATGCATATATTTTTTTGAAAATTAAGTTTTGTAACTGAAAATGTAACCCTTCCATTTTTGGTTGAAAATAAATCTTTTTTAGTTGAATGTTCAGAGTAAAAAAATGGATCAATTTGGTTGAAGAACATTTTTCTCCGACGATCATTTTACTCTCGACAACATTTATTCGATTCGGATCAATTTGATCTTATTTTTTGGTTCCTTTGTCAGACTAAACAAAATGGCCGCCAATTCTTGGCACCAGTGTCATAACGACATAACCTAAAAATTGTATCTAACCACACGCAATTGACAACTGCATTTAACAGGTGATATTTTTTAATAACAGATTTCATTTATTTCTTTTTGACTTTTCAAGTACACTGCACGATCAGTACGAGGTTTAACATACATGTGTGTGAAGCAAATATACACTACCGCTATTGAAATGTAACAATACATTGGTGTAGTAAATTTAAAATACATGTGCCTTAAATTTAATATACAGGTTAGTATAGCAATGTACGTGGAAACTCAACGTACGGGTAAAATTTTTTTCCAAATTCGCTTTAAATATAGTCCAAATTTAAGGTGAAGACAGTTAATTGTAGGTTAGGTCTGTTATTTATTTTCTTAATTGAACTTTTCGAATGGAAATTCAATTTTATGTCTGGTTAACAGGAAGAAGGTATCATGTTTTACTATTTACAATCGAAAATACTACTAAACTTATTTTGAATTTGTGAAAAATGGAATTATCTGATTTTTCTTGTTAGTGATTACCATGAATTTATATGAAATTTAATATAGTCGCCCTTAATGGCGATTTCATATGCTTGATATATTAATTTTAATACTCATGGGTAAATTGAATTTAATATTATTTTTAACAGTGTAGTGCCCACATTTAATTTTTTTCTAGCATTTTGGACCGTGAAGCCAATTAGAAAAGTTTTTTTTTTACAACTACAGAATTGATTTATCTCTCGGATTTAGTTTTCTCCGACTGAATTATTGGCGAGTTCTTTGTTGTCCACAGTGTCCTTCAAATCTACAAAATTAGCATATAGATTGTTCAGGGAAATTTTCTAATTGTTATCAACAAAAAGAATCTCTTTCAAAGGGGGTTAAAATTCTCGATTTTAGGTGTTTTTTTTCTCAAATTTAAGGGGGAAAAAGGGACGGACTATGAACCTTGCAGTAAGGCCAAATTCATACGAGTATGTGAGGCGTTATTATCTGATCTTTTAATATATAATATAAGTTTTAACATCGAATTTTTTGCCCTTTGAAATCCGGAAAAAGGAGAAGAAGCATTAAATAAGAGATTTACGACTTTATTTTGAGTACTTGAGGCTAATGAGAGTGCTGTAAGCAAATTGGGGAAAATGGTTTGATCTGATCAGACAACTGAAATGAAAAAAGTCGGTGGGAAAGAATTTGGTTCATCTATTAACTAAATTGAGCAGAACGGGTTTTTATCATGTTGGTTTTCACCATTCGAGATCAGAAGCGATAGAGTGGGACGAACTCAACACTCAAGAGTCATAGGAATGCTCATTAGTCGACCCAGACTCCTAAATCGCCCTTTCACCTCGCCGAGCATAAAACACTCATCTGCTGCAGTTGACGCGGAATGGTGTCGGGCAAATCTTTTTCTTTCGGCGGTAATAAAGTTATTCTATTAGGGATAAGATATGTTTGAAAACAAGGCGTTAAATTCTATCTATGTCGAATTTTAGATGGGGCTTTAAATTTTAATCTCTAAATTGAGTCAAGTGTACTTTTAGGGTTTAAACTAGTTTAAACTTTAAAGGGACGAAAAGAAAAGAGGGTAGCAAGTGACAAATAAGACGTTGAAAATCTTAAGCCCAGCGGGTGGCGTCTGTCTGACCAGGGAACCCAATAATAACGGTACCCATTGTTGCACGACAATCCCACGCCTGGTACTGTTTGAAACAGGGCGTTACGTCGCATTGTTGTAAATGCACCGCGGCTACTTTTGCAAAGCAGACGACAAACCATTCTAAAATGTAAAAGCACGGCTTTCAGATAAGATTTTATTGCTTTCTTCAAAAAAAACTTGTCAAATGTTTGATTTGTTGCACGGGAAAAGTCGATGTTCAGTAGTAGATGTTCAAAGTATAAGATAGTACCGCCAAAAATGTGGATCTTAACACGTAATGTCTACTATATCTTTGAGGTATTATAGGCTCCATGTACATATACTGGCAATAACAGGGTGATTCTGAAAAGAGTCTGGAAATTAATATTGCTATTTCTCCTTAAAGTAATAATAATTATTTCAGTACTTTTCTTCTTATTTTACAAATTTAGTGTGATAGAAATTGATTAAGTTAGGTTCTAACGACTTAAATGAGCCGCGTTACTTTTGTTCTATTCATATTAAATTTGAAGGAATCAATTTGATATGGAACATAATGATCCAACAATGTCACAGTCTTCTTTATATATTGATACTTATTTTCTCATCAATTGAGTTAAACTACAGCACTTTTGATACCCTAGGATTTACTATTTTCAAACTATTGCTAAAGTGCCTCATCTTTATAATATCAACACGATTTTTTTATAAGAGCACGAAAATCATATTCTGCGTCTAATAAGCCCAAGTTTAAGGCAAGTGTCTACTGCATTTTTCTAAATTATTCGGATATTTTTAGTGTTCTTTCTCTAGATGCTGGCAAGGGGTCGAACTTGGTGCAAAAAAGTTGAAACTTACAAAAATTGAACTTTTCAAACTCAAAAGGATTTAAAATTAATTCAAAAAGGTTTTTTTTTAATTAAAAATTCAATAAACTGCCGATAATATACTGATCCAGCTGCTACCAATGATACATTGATGAATAATGATTCGTGAATGTTGCAACAGTGATTTAGATTTTCTTTAGGTGGTTCATGGAAAATCTTTAAAATACACTTGGAGGGATCCACACTCAAGACAAAATTAAAGCCAATTTTTAGCAATCTCTAATTCAGTTATAGCTCGCGAAAAAGGTGGCACTAAATGTGATAAAAAAAAAGTCGACAAACATAGGCGCACCTTACGCACACGGATTTAATGACGTCATCGTTTAAAGTTGCGATACCTGTATATCCGCCTCTATAAAACGATAGATGGAGCGATCAACTTTTGTCGTCTAGAAATTTTCTAGGTAACAGGTCTTCTGAGACTACTATAGCTAATCTCTAAATGAAAAAGAAAGAGTCGAACTGATGAAATCGTTCGATTCACGAGGTTTAAAAAAAGTGTAGGATGATGAAAAGAAAAGAAAAGGAGAGAAAAGATCAAGAGAAGGATTCGCTTATGTTCCCAGATCGCAAAAGCATAAAGCACCAACGAAAATACATTTTGTCGTGCATTCTCGGTACAGAACCTATACTCCATAGAATGATAGCTATTTCCGTTAGGAAGAAAAAAACCTTTGCTACTGTCTGTATAGCTTCTAAAGATAAAGCGTCTGAGGCGTTTCCACTCGAAAATCACTTTGGACCATGAATTCCGATCGAATCCAGTCCCCTTTGAAGAAAATAACGTCCGAGAATCCTGGACCAATGACATCCCAGACTTCGCAGCCCAAAATGCTCTCCAAACAGGGAAAATAAGGTAATTTTTCCAAGGGATATCTCTCTCTCTCTTATACTGAGATCCAGATGGAGATTTGAAACGGGGTTTCAACTGTTTTTGAACCACTGAATCTTGGGATCCCCGAAATCTCCCAAATCTGAATCTGATATCGTGATTATGAATCTTTAATTTTTTGATTCTATAGTAATTTTGATCAAATCAATATTTTGAAAATGAATAAGCCCCTGAGATTGTTCACAAATTCAAGTCGAAATATATTGAATTTTCCACAAAAAATAGTTTAATTTTAAACCAAAGACGATGATTCTTTTAGAACCAAAAAATGTAATAGTTAATACTGCAACAAAAAAGGACTAATTTTCAACAACAACAAAAGTTGAATTCTCAACCCAGGACCGAATTAGGAAAGAAAATCGGCCTGGGAAAAATGGTCAAACGATCCTGAATTCTTAAATCAAAAAGACAAATTTGTTACAAAACAAGATCTGTCTATCAAGAAAGAAAAAGCAACTAAATTGTGGAGTTTTCGAGTACAAACGCCAATTTTCACCAACAAAAAATTAATTTTGTACAAAGAAGTTGAACTTTCTACCATAAAAGTTGATATTTTAAGAAAACAGTTGTACGTTCAATTAAATAATTAAATTTTTAACCAAAAGAGATCAATTCTAAACCAAAAATATAATAGTAAACTTTTCAATTAAAAAGAATTCATTTTCAACCAAGAAAGGTGATTCTTCTAACAAATACCTGGGGTCACAGCTTAGAAGAAGATCGAAAAATATTCGAAACAATCTATCTGTAAAAATATGGTATTTTTAAATATTGTTAAATGATTCTTTAATTATTTTTCTATACAAGATTTCTTTTTAATTGAAGATTCTTAGGTCATTGGAAATCCATTACCGACGATATAAAAAGACCGACCAAAATTTGTTCAATTAACCAATTTTATATGCCTAAATATTTCTTAAAATAAAGAACTTTTTCCACTGAAAAAATACCATAATTTATCATTAAATCGTGATACTTTATAAGTCTAATTATATATTTTTTTCGAGATTTATCATTTCATGCTTACTATAATTAATTCTTTGAACTTATAATAGTTAAATTTGTGTTACGATCTTTTTTCTTTTGCACATTATTTATTTATAAGTCTATTCAAGTAATATATAAAACAATTATAATAATTCAAGTATATTATAACTATAAAAAAATCCAATTTTTATTTACAAAATTAATTGATAACAATTTATGTTTAAATTTAAAAGGTTATAATAATTATAATAAATAATTCTGTAAGTTGAAAATATATTAAACTTTCACCGCACGCAGAAGAATATTCTAGTTTTGAATAAAAAAATTTTGCAGACGTAAAAAGAACAGAATTTATTATTACAGATTTTATGTGTATTTGCTAATATTAGAGAATTTCCCACGTAATTCAAATATCGTATATTTAAAGAGAAAAGGGGGAATTTTTCAAAAAAAGGGGAAAAAGGGAAACGCGGGGGAATAACGCTGACCATTGAAATCCGCGAATAAAAAAAGCACCACGTGAAGAAGAAAAAAACAAGTTTATCTTCACTTATCTGGGTTTTTATCAAATTAGAAAGATTTCGTAGAGCAGGGTGTGAAAATTCAGTTTTCAATTTTGAGATATTTTTAGGATGTTGCAAGATGGACTTTGGAAAGGTAATAGACTACCTTGATATTCCTTGAATTGCATTCGTGATTCATGAAAGTTAGTATCACCGGAAATCGCACGGCGCTTGCTTCTTTTTAATTTTACCGCTTCCTACGTCCTACGTCTCGTGACGTCTTTTCTCCTTTACTTTACCTTAGAGGCCCACCCACGAATTAGCGTTGCAGAATAACGCGACGTACTTGCCTCGAGTGCACAATTTCCTCATTTGGACATTTTAATTAAGTTTCATTAAATTAGATCAATCTGCTGCTTCCTTTCCCATCCAAAGAGTATGAGAGTATTTTTAACTCGGGAGTAAAATTTCATTAAAGCTAGTAAGTATTTTAACCCTAGTTAACTTCAATTGAAGATGGTGATAAAATCCCTTCAAATTAGTTAACTCTATTGAATGATTGAAACATGGGCACATCATTATCACAAGATTCTTAATTTAATAGATTTGCAAATTGTAAATTCATTTTAATTGTTGAAATTTCGAGTATCCGATTCTAGAAATTAAGACTAAATCGCGAAAAATATGGAAGGTGGGTATGAAATGCAAGGTCAATTCCGAGGCAACTTGAATGCAAAATAAAGTTATGAAGTCGGTAATATCGATTGGGCAGTAAACGACCGTCCATTTAACGAGGTTAACAACCCTGCCTTGGGTGGCCCGATTCGAAGTGCAAGAAATTAATCGAGATCGTGTACTCAGGCTTTACGAGCAAAGATTTAGTACGCAGATACAAACTTGCCTCCTTCCCTCATAACTGACAAAACGGAGCCTTGTTTCTTAAAATTGAAAAAAAAAATCGACAAGAAATCTGGAATCTGTGGTTAATTCTGGATTATGAGCAGAAAAGAAGGTATAGTTTGGAAGCCTAATTTTTATTTGTGATTTTTTGTTCATGTTCTGATTTCGGTTATATAAAATTATGCATATGAAAGCAAGGTTTCACTTTGATCTTAAATGAATCTTTGGAGAATTTATGAATCAAAATTTAAAAAAAAAACATACAAATTAAAAAGTGAAAACGCTTATGATAGTTATATCAAAAATCAGATGCCTGAAAAATAGTTTTTTTAAAAATTATTTTAAGAATCAAAATAATATATAATTGGGGATACAATTTTAAATAAAAAACATCAATTTTAATAAAAAAAAGTTTAAAATTACAAAAAAACGTATTTCAATAATTTTTTTGCCGATGAATTTTTTCTTACTATCGCTTCTTAATATTTTTTAAAAAATGGTTGAATTTTAGTCATTGATAAAATATTTTTTCGGGGAAACGGTCTCTTAAAGATCTGTTTCCAATTTTGAAAACTAATTTTTTTGTGGCTGAAATCACCGAAACATTCTTTTTCAAACGAAACAATTTTAATTAAATAATTATCTTTAAAAATTATTTACTTATTTTTAAAATTGGAAACATTAAAACATTGAAAAACATTAATGTTGTAGGGAATATTTTCTCAGAAAAAAAGGAATTACTATATTTTTAAATTAAACCAATCTTTAAAAATGAGTGAAAAGCGACAGAAATACAAATTTTAATTACATTTACGATTGTTAAAATAATAATTTACTGAAAGTTTAAACATTACACAAAAAACAACGATTCAAACATTTAAATCTTCAAATTTAAAATTATAACTTTGAAACTGAACAACAATACATTTAAAACACTTAAAATGAAGTAATAAAAATTTGATGTAACTTATGAGTTAAATGTTCAAAATTGTCCACCTTCAATTTTAAGATGGTCATAATTGAACAATATCAATTCTTAAGGATCAAAAGTCAGTCACTCAAAATTTAAGAATATTAAAAATTGTTAAATTTAGGTGCACGAAATTGAAACCTATTTAAATATAATTAAATGCAATTATTATTATTTTATCTTTTATATTTAATATCGAGTTAAAAGCTTATGAAATGAAACAATGTCTACATTTTAAAGTCGGAAAGTTCGAAAAGGATAATCTTGACTAAAAATCGTCGATGAAGAAAATCTGAATATTTTCAGTTGTAAAAATTAAACACAATTTCATGTGCACAACAATTTAAATATGAGAAATTAAAAAATATAGACACAATAATAAAATTATAGATTTACCAATTTGAAACATTAAGTTTGCATTACTTAGATTACGTTTTTTTTCTATAATTACTTTTCATTGGATGTTTTTAATTTAATTTGAAATTGTACAATACAATGTTTTGAGCTATTTAATTGAAAATTATATTATTCCACAACTCTGACATTGAAATTGTATAATTTATAATTCTTTCAATCAACAATTATCTCAATTTTCATGCTTTAAAATATTTATTTTCCAATTATTAGGGCATAAATTCTCAAAATATAAAATTTTGAACGTTTAAAGTATGATATTCTTCAATTTTGAGTGATACAAACTAAAAATAATCCCCACTTTAACAAACCTAAGTAAAATATTATTCAAATTTGATGGTAGCAAATTCGATATTGTTTACTTTTAATGACTATTA
This sequence comes from Belonocnema kinseyi, assembly GCF_010883055.1. Classification (NCBI taxonomy): domain Eukaryota; kingdom Metazoa; phylum Arthropoda; class Insecta; order Hymenoptera; family Cynipidae; genus Belonocnema; species Belonocnema kinseyi. Next base: position 113,164,718 of record NC_046661.1, on the reverse strand, counting down.
TTTTTAAATCAGTGCTTCAATTGATAAATTGTTAACTTCTTCAGACTTGGAATTAAAAAGCACTTTATATAGTTCTAGTTTTAAATTTTAATAACAAATTATTCTACTTTGAATGCTTTCAATTCAAAATTTGTTAATTTAAATCCTTTTTAAATTTTAAATAAATATTTCAAGAGCAAAAGTGATCTGTCAAAATCGTCTATCGTCATTATCAAAAATCAACAAGGTTTCCAATATTTCAAGTTTACTCTAAATATAACCTCAAAATTGATATTTTCAACAAATAAAAATACTTGTTGTCACTTTCCAAAATTCATTAACCAAAAGATCACTGAACTATTTGGTATTTCTAATTGAATTTCAGGTATCGAAAATAAGAGTCTAGACAATAAGACCATACATAAAAAGGAAAACAGTTTTTAAAATGATATCTTAAACTAGATCGGCAGGATCAGTAAACAAAAATAAAAACAATCCCCCCAAAAAATCGTCTGCTCGACACCTCACGAAAGTATCTCTTTAACAGCCATTTTCAGACCCAAGTTTCTGGTTTTTTTTTTTTTTTTGAGTAAAAAATATGTATGTAAAATTGACCCTACAAAAATGTCAAAAAACTGACCTGCAAATCGAGCGACGAATCGAAGCATGCCAGCGGCTTTGGACAGGCAGTTCGCCGTAGTTTCAGTGGCAAGAATTCCAGCAGCGATCGGCATTCGCGTACTTCTCCTTTTTTTTCCACCTGTACCTTGGTTTCCTCCAGAGTCCAGTTTCCCCGGTTCGTCTCTTGTTGAGAAATCGCCTCAACTCGTTGAGAAATCCTCGAGCCGGGCGGTGACGCCTGTACCTTTGATACGTTAACCTAACCTCTCTGACACAGCTCAACTCGACTCCGAGCGACAGACACTGCGAATAATTGACACATACACAGTGACACACACTCACACCTTTGAGTAAAATCGTAAAAAAAGGAAATCGCACCACGACCTGGACGTCCTCTCCGGAGAAATCCCACGTCCGAGGCGAGGTCAGTCCTCAGAGGTTAGATCCTCAGTCCATGACGCGTTCAATTTCCGTTTCCGGTCACTCGCACTCATTAGGCAACTTTTTCTTTTTTTTCCTCTATCAACAAAACGTCAATTTTTTATGAAAAAAGGATTAACTTTTGAGGTTAGGTTAGACGTCAGTTTTGGGTTTAACGCGCCTGAGAGGTACCTTTCAGGTTAGGTTTTGGGGTTAGCCCCGTTTTTGGGGAGCACATTTAGTTTACTACTAATTGGATAATAATATTGATTCAATTTTTAATATGAGAGACGTTATGAATGTGAAATGTTACAGTGAACGACTCCACCGCCCGCGAGGATTGAGCGCCATTGCCACATCATTTGAGTCCAACGACAAAACGATAATAACTTGGGAACTTGCGAGCGCATAATAATAATATCCAGGTGGAAAGTCACTGTCCCAGGTGAAGGCCAAAAGTTTTCAGAAGTAAAAAATTTAGATTAAACGATAATTGAATTGTCAAGGGTTCGATGAATTTCAGTTTTTCAACTTTTTAACTGCTCCCTAACTTTTCAATGTTGTTTGTTTGGTGAATTTTTTAAAGTCGCTTGGCTGGTAAACTTTTTGAACTTTCTTGCCTCGTAAACTTTTTGAAGTTGCTTCCATTGTAAACATTTTAAAGTTACTTTCTTCGTAAGCCTTGCAGAAGTCGCTTGCTTCTAAAAAGTAGTTGGTTAAACTGGTGTGAAGAAAAGTTTCGTTGATTTTGTTATGTTTACATGTCACGATTTTGGTGGGAAGCATAGAGACAGGATTCCAGACCCGCACGAGTGCACGCTACCGAGTCGACTGACTGCATCTGCTCGTGAGACGACTGACGAGGGATGAGAGAGCCTCTCTCCGTGGCCGTCGATGTGGTGGCAGGCAAGCAAGCCTATGCCTATAGCAGCATATTGCCAGCCAGTATAGCTATAGTTACGATACTAGTATAGTGAGTGAGTATGGTTATACACACGATACGATACGCTCAGACTAGTCTGTATTGTAAACTTGCTTTCTTGGGTTGCCTGCCACCTGAATGCGAGAATTGGTCGCAGGAATGAGTATCGGTGTGTCGTGTGTCTCGCTCTGACTCGTGGGCTTCCCCGAGCCCGACTTCCCCGCGACCGCCTTTAACTCCTACACACTGTCGGTGAGTGACTAGAAAGAGTGCGTGAATGAGAGGAGAGAGAGAGAGCGAGAGAGAGTAATGCGTGTCTCGCTTTGAAACAGTGCGGTCTTTCTCAATGAGAGCGAGGCAGGGGCGGAACTGTACGAATTATGGGTGCGGGTTCCACAAAAAGAGTGGGTGAAAAGTGGAATTTAAATTAAAGTGAGGAAAGAAGAATTAAGAAGTATATATTATTATAATGTATAATAAATTTTAGACAATTTTTTTAGGGACTTTTTTATGTTTAATATTGATATATTTATAAATTTAGAAATTGAGGAATTAATGAACTTCAGGATATAAAATATTTTTCACTCGCCGTCTAGGAAACAACAAACTGGAATTTAGAAGCCGTCCATGAGGGATCAACGATAAACTACGTTAATAATTTGAGAGGGGGAGGGGATCACGACAAAAACTATGTTTCGTAACAGGTCGAGAGGGGGGATGGGGAGTCCAGCAGAAGTAACGTTACGAACTTAGATACTGTTTAGTACGTTTATTGATGATAAATCCCTGCTCTTTTCCTCTCCTCTTTTAATTTCTACTATCTTTTGTGTCATCTTTTATAGTATAAAATTTAACGGTTTGATTAAAAATTCGTCCTTTTGGATTGAAAAATCATACATTCATTGATGAGATACGAAATATTAAATCTTTCGTCGAGATTTCATCATTTTTGATTGAGAACTGTTTAACTTGGTTAAAAATTGAACTATTTTGTTAAGAATGCAACTAGTTTTTTAAAACATTATTTGTCGTCGAAAATTTTATTGAAAATTCTATCTCCATGGTTATAGAAACCGGCTTCGTTGCTTTAGGGGATGTCCTTAAACTACGTTGTCAATTTTGTACTATTTTTGACACAAGTAATGTAGCCCAAAAATTCTTTTAAAACCGGGGAAATAGGGTGGTTTTTTAAGTAAATAGCGAAATAATAGAGGCTTAAATTCTTTCGAATACAATGAATATATACCGCATATTAAATTCAGTATTTAACACTTTTAATTCCTAACCTGTGCAAATATGCACCAGGAAAATTTTCAAATAAGTATCTCTTGTCACTCGGTAGGTATAAGGTTCCTCCCCCCAACGTTAAATATGTCCATCAGGTACTGAGTCATGAGACGTAGTGCCCAGCTTCATTCGCCTCTTATTGTTTCGTGAGGTTCACTTCGAAAGTTGGACTTGGTGCAAATTTCCACAAGTGTGGTTTCCTAGGTTGTAAAATGGGTGTTTTGGAAAAAATGGAATTTCGCCTGCTAATCTTTTTTTCGACTACATTTTCTCTAGAGGTAAGTAAGGTTACGTAGTATTTTTAATTTTTAATATAAATTTACCAAATATCCTACCTTCGTGTTAATTACGTAAATTTTCTAAATTCTTTATTTTTTTATTGAAATTTTCTTGAAGTTTGAGGCTCTTAAGTTTTAATAGTTATACACAATTATAAATAATGGTAGTACATAAAATTAGAAGAACTAGTTTTCACTAGTTTTTTTTCTTTCAGAATGGCTGGCGCACCAACTTCTGGTTATAATTTGCGCAGCAGCCGAGCGGGTGTGCGAACACTAGACGCTTTATTTATTGTCTCTGGCATAGAAAATTTTGAGCAAGAATCGGATGATCAATTTATTGAAGAGCAACTCATACTGCATCTTTATGCAGTATGCGTTGGATACACTTCTTTTACGGAATCAGGTGTAGAACAACTTACTTTTAGCTCTGTATTAATATTTTACATTGATATTTTACAAATATTAATGTTTAAACAATAAACAATATTATTATTGATTGATTATTATATTTTATTGTGTTTTCCCTTCTAGATTAAGTATTGACTGATTTTTCTATGCTTTAAAAATATATTATTTTCAGGCAGCCATAACAAATATTTATAGTTTATTTAATGTGTAGTTGATAATTTATCTTGAAAATATGTACTTTTATCATCAATTTAAAAAAAAGTACAACTTCGGTAATTACAAAAAAATGACATTTCAAAAAAGTTCTTTTATAATTTTTTTTTCTTTTTTTGCTATTTAAAAATTGTTTATTTGAATTATTTTTATCATCATTGCATTTCTCAGTAATTTTTAACTCAAAAAATATAGATTGTAAGTTGCATTTAGTTTATTTCTGCACAAGTTATTAACATTTAAAAATGCGAGATACCAAATCGCACAAGTGTGGTAAACACGTGTGCGCAGATGGAGTGTGGTATCCACGTGTCAATGATGAATTTTTTACTAAAAGACAAATTTTTTAACAAAGTACTTGAATTAAGCCAAAAAATACAAGTTTCTAACCAAATAGTTGAATTTACAACTCAAAATATAAATTTTCAACAAAAAGTTAATTTAAAACCAAATAGTTTAATTTTCAAGTGAAACAGACGAATTTTCAACTAAAATGATGAATTAATTGTATCCATTTAAAAAAAAAACTATAGTTGAACTTTAAACCTAGTAGTTGTTTTTTCAACAAAAGGTACGCATTGTATCACTTGAATCTTCAAAAATAAGGATTAAAGAAATAATTTCTACCATAAAAAACGATTTTCAACAACAACAAAAACATAAAATTTTAGTTAAATTGTTCAATTTTAAATTAGACACGATAATTTTTTAATTAGAAATATAATTTTCGAACAAAAAATTATGTTTGATAACTTTAATTAATTGTTACCTCATTCTAATTGAAAAGTGAAAAAAAGATAAAACTTTAAAGAAAAAATTGCAGCTTTTCAGCAATAATCCTTGGAGAATATTATTATAAATAATAATAAAGGGTTTAAAAATGATTTCTGTTAAATTTAATTGATTATTGCCTCACTCTAACTAAAAATTCGGAAAAAAAATCGTCATTCTAATTCTATTCTAAGAGAAGACTGCTAAAAACAATAATAAATTGTCTAAAAAATGTATATGATTATTTAGGTATCAGTAGTATTGTATGCATTATAAACTAATTTCAAAAAATCATAATTAACGGCAAAAACTCTCACAACTTAATTTTCCACTTATGGTTGATTTTAATCCTATAAAACATAATTTGGGAGTGTTATCTAAAAAGTAATTTTGGATTCGTTTTCTATGGCTAAATTTGAGAATCAATGTTGGGTTTCAACTTGATTCGACTAATATTGACGATTCTAAATAAAATGTACTAAAACGTCTTTTTTTTTATTGGAAATACGTCTTAAACTTCATGGGGCTTGTGGAACCTCTAGATATCATTAAAATTTATTTTTTATTGTTATGTGAATTTAAATAAATTTGCGTTCTGCGTGTAAGTTAAAAAAAAATCCAATGCATTTTTGGAATACCCTATTGATTACTCGGTCGATTTCTAAGCGACTTTTCCGAGGTAATCCGCTCGCCTACTGTTCATCATAACAATTTCTTTAAAATTATTAGCATATAGCCTACATAATTACAATTTAGAATATTATTTTCATTAAACGAATAATTTATATCGAGAGAAATATAAATTTATATCAAATTTGATTAACAAAATAAATGATTTATATCGAGAGAAATATAAATTTATATCAAATTTGATTAACAAAATAAATGATTAAAAATGTATACAGTGTATTTATGACCACTGAATTAAACTTAGCTTTAAATTAGAATATCAAGCGACATTGTTATAATAAGAATTCACGACAGAACAAGCGAACGGATGATTCTTAGAAGATAGGAAGAAACGTTCGGAAACAGGAAGCGAATGGTATGCGGGTGTCTCGGAATCTCTGACTTTTTATAAGTAGAAAAAGTGGCCAGGTATGCGAAACTGCGTGACTAAAAAGAACATCTACAAAGGATGTGTAAACATTTTTTTCTTCAAATTTTTATTAATCCCATATATGCCTTAAAGCAGCTATAATTAATAATAATAAAAACTTTTTATTTGCAAAATATTTTTTTCGATCGATCAATTTTTGATAATTGAAAAAAAAAGTTTCTTGTCAGTTAAAAAAATCTCAAGAATTTGTTGTTTCTATGGTTATTACTAGTAAACACTCTTTTTCTTAAATATAAAGTTTTTAAATGTGCAAAAAACATATTTTTCTAGATTGAATTAAATGCACATTTTTTGGAAAAAGTTGAATGTGGGATCTGAAATTTTTTCAGCTTGAATGAAAAAAAACATGTCATTATTTTGTTTTTATGTACAAAATTTTTTTTGTAGTGTTTGAAACGTTCCAAAATCGTGAAAAAATTCCAATATCCCGAAATTCCTAAGTCACAACCATTTTTTTCAATAAAGCAGAATGATCACACGTTTTTTTGGTTCAAGGTGAAAAATTTTCAGGTTTGATATATTAAACATTTTCTAAAATGTATGTACTTTACTTAATCCCCAAAAGATGTTTTTTTGTACATTTAAAAACCGAAATTAAGCAAAAAAAATTTCTTCTGACATTATAATTTTATTTTAGTGTTCAGTAGTAATAACCGTATATATGAAAGATTGGCCAAGATTTTCGAACTAATAGGAATCATTTTTGTCAATCTTAAAAAATTAAAATTTAAAAACCCAAAGAACGAACAGAAGATATTTTCCAATCCAAAAAAGTTTTTGCAGTTGAAAAGTCAGTAATGGTAATTTTGCGGGGTATTCAAATTCAATAAAAAAAGTTAGATAACGAACGAGCATGAAGTTGCGAAAATACTTTGTAATTTATTTTCAAGTTTTGGATTTCAAAAATCCTGATAAAAAATTAAAAAGTAATTATTATTTTTAACGATTTAGTTTCACGATCCTAATTTAACAATTCTTTAGTTTTAAATGACGTTTGAAATTGTTTAATTTTTATAAGGCTTCAAATTTACATTCATCCATTTTGAAAGTTTTCAAATTAAAGTCATATATTTTTAAGTTTTTAGCGTAATTAAACTTTCAATTAAGATTTTTCAGCATTTAAAACTCTTCAACTTTGGTCGGTATCGTATGCACCACGGTGCATGATGTATTATTATTCTATTTTGCAATATTTACATTTTTTTTAAATTTACCAATCTGTAACTTTAGAAGGACGGTTGGGGGGAGGTCCCAGGGGGGAGTTTTCATAGGCGTAGCTTCGTGATATGTTTTAACCAATGCTGATAAACTTAAGAGGCGTTTCTAATTAAAATGATCAGATGTCAGTATTGGGCGCTATTAAGAGGGGGCGTGCCTTTTTCACGCCCATTAAGTAGGTAGTGATTTTCTCAAGTGTTTTTGTTAGCTTTTCTTTCAAGGACGTATTTGAGGTGTATTTCTAACTTTTCTTCCTGTTCTCGATCCTAAGTTGTGTGGCTTGTGAATGTTTAAATGTTCCTAAAGCACGTGGAGGGGGCTCGTTCCATGAGGATGTTAGTATTGGGCGTGACTAGGGGGCGTGGTCAACTGAAAAACACAGAATGGACAGGAACGTAGCCAAAGACTATTCCTAATCTTTTTTTAATAAAAATTGTTTCAGGGGGTTTATCATTTTGGCTGGACTCGTGTCCTTTGAAAAAAATTTGAATCTGAATAAAAATTCTGTTTTTTATTTTTGTTGTAAGGAGGTAAATTCCCTTCTAGAAATAATCAATTGAGATCGATAAGAAACAATATTACTAACATCTCAATCGTTCCGAATCGTTTTTCTTAATTGTGCCAAACCGATTGGCAACGATTGAGCATTTTGCATTTCCAATTGTTTCCAATCAGGTACTTGGAATTTGCCACATGATGGCAGCACTTTTGTCAGGCGGGAATTATTTAAAGACAGTTATTTACTTTTTCGGAATAATATAAATTTGAAACAGTATATATTATGAAACAAGTAAATAAACATTTTGTAAATAATTCTTAGCAAATGAAAGTAATGTTACGAAAAAATGTGCTAATAGTATTTTATGTTCAAAATATAAAATCAGATACACAATAAAAATAAAAAAATTGATTTTGTAATAATAAATGCAAATTATTATTTTTTTATGCGCTCTTGGATTGTTTTTTTTTTTGTGAAAATTTTTATAAATGGTTATAAGTTTTAAAATCGGTTAAGATTTGAAAAAACTAAGCGAATAATTTAGAAACGTAAAACTTCAGAAAAGTGATTAAAGTATTATTTTATTATTTAAAAATGCCAAGGTGTTATTAGTTGAATAAAATTAAACATTTAAAAATTAATGTTAGAGATAAAATATTTTTTTCAGAAAGAGGTCTCAATTTTTAATTATTTACAATTATGAACACATAAATTCATGTTATAATAAAAAAAAGTTTTTATTAATTCAACTTTCTAAATTTTTAGTTTATTAAAATATAGGTACTCAAAATGATGGGCAAAATTCTTTCTAAATTGAACAGTGAATTTACATCAATGTCGGTGATGTTATATACGGTAATCCTTAGATTATGACCTCCCTTTTGCCACTAATGATTGACGTAAAACCAACTTTTTCTATTATTCGCAAGGTAGCCACTACAATTGAAGAAAAAATCTGGAATAATTTCCTGGTTAACAAAATTTTACATCGGTCAATTAAATTCAAAGTTTAAGTTTTTGAAGCTGTAAATTTGGTTATTTAAAGTTTTTAAGACTAAATTGCAAATTAAACCAATCGAAGTGGAAGTTTTCTGATCATTGAGCGTTCTGAATATTTAATTAAAACAGTTAAAACAGCGATTTCGAACTCAAACGTTCATTAATATATGTAAAAATGACCAGCCTTATAAAAACTTTTGGTAAATAAAGCATTTGAAATTGTACAATATGGATTCAGAAGCCTTTAACTATGTTTAATTTACAATTATGTCATGTGAAATTTAAATATGAAAAATATACATTTTTAATCTTGTTACAATTTGATTTGGATTAGTAAAAATGCAGACTTCAAAAATAGCATTTTAAAATTCAGGTTTCTAAGCTGCTTACATTTAAGCTTAATAATTTCTTCATTTTAGCATTTCAAACTTAAAGTTTAAAAAAATTCGCAAATTAAAAATAAACTCTTATTCTTTGATATGCTAAAATTTCGATAAATGTCCATACGGTTACATAAGATTTGATGAAATTATAAGAATGACAACTGGATATAAAGACCAAAAATAAACTTTTTTCAGACTATTAAATAAAAAATTGTACTAAAACTATAGAAATATGTGGCGATTAATAACAATGTTTCAGGAAGGAGAGAATATAAAAAACGTCTGTGCTTATGGAAGGAAAACCATTTGTTGCGATGAATTCCGCACTTATTCAATTCAATTTTGAACCTAATGAAACCTAAATGAATCTAATACTATACATTTAATAATTACAAATCTTTAAAATAAAAATATTTTATGATTAGGCATTGCAAACCAAATTATTTGAAATATTCAAAATTTAATATTTTAAACATTTAAAACTATAATTTTCAAGAATTTTAAATGAAACTTAGTTATAAATTCAAAATTGTCAAATTGCGTCATCCTACTTTCTATAATGTTTCCAATCCTTTTCAATCGGGTATCCATTATTCTAAGTTAGGGGTTAGGTTTTCACTACAGCATTTTGATTTTGCCTTCCCAGTCAGCGCAAAACTATGAAAATCCCAAGAACGTTGCTAGGACGTCCTATGTCAGGCCAATCAACGTCTCTAAGACGTCCAATGTCTTAAAGATTACCGACAGACGTCTTAAAGACATTGACGTTCTCGGAACATCTTTCGTACTGACATTGGACGTTTTAAGAACATCCCTAGGATGACCATAAAAGACATGTTATAAAAGGCGTCTTACGGATGTCCCAAATACGTCTCTACGAGATCCTTAATTTTTTTGCCTACTGGGTTAATTATTCACAAGCGGTTTTTTACTTTGTCAAACAAATTTCAACAATATGAATTTTAAAAAAAGTAGACAAATGTTTCACAATTATATACCCGCTAAATCTAACTGCCTACCTGATAATCATACTACATCACTGTTACATCGTTAAACGGAATGAATTTTACATTTTGTTAATCCATATACTTTTAACTATTCATTCGGTATACAGCCTAAACATTATATTTTTTTGTACTCAAAACTTTTGTTAAATTACTAAAAATTTAATATCTAACCAATGACAACGTGCGCGTCATGTGTGTTACAAACGAAAACTGCAGAGGTCGTATTGCAGGCAAGTGCATTTACTCAAGTCAATCCGATTGGGAACAATTGACACAATTAGTAACAATTTAAACCGATTCAACTTTTGATTACTCTTAATCGTTATTAATCGTGTCCAATCGATTATTTCAAGGAGGGTTAAAACAGAAGTTGTGGAAGTTACGTTTTGGAAGAGAGGTGTTGAGTTAAGAAAAATACGAATTCCAATAATCAAATTGAAAGTCACTTTCCCTCGTACCCGTTTTTAAATAAAAGGAATAGTTTTGACGGCCCTGCGTCTGAGAGTTGTTTCTCCCTCATGCTAGTGAAGAGTAGACCTCTCTCTCGTGCAAATGAATTGCCTCACATTCACTTGCGAGGGCGAGTGCGTCGGAGAAGGTCGATTAGCTCCGGCAATACCCGAACTCGACGCTCGCACGACACGTTTCCACAAATTGTAGGCGGCGGCACCGCAAAAGGCAATATATCGGTGAAAAGAAAATAGTTGGAATTATTCGATTTTCAATTGAATGAAAAGAAAATTTCAGGTCAACATAAAATATCTCTTACGCATTCGTATTAATTAAAATAAGCGCATAAATAATTATTTGCGAGATTAGGAAGTAAGCTCTTATTTTATAATTATAATTTTTGGTTTTTAATTACAGTTTTTTGACATAAACCATTTACGATATTTTGTAAGTTAAAATAGCAATGAGATCTGATTCTCTAGGCTTTAAAACTAAAATTTCATTATTTTTATTATTATTCATAGAAAAAATACAGAAAAAAATTACAAAAAAATGCTTATTTTATTGATTTTTCTTTTTTTCTTTATAAAGATTTTCAAGTGTTTAAAAGGTTTTATGGTATTTTTATGGGATTTCAACAGATATACAAAGTTTCATAAAATTTTATAAGAATTCTATGAGTTTCGAAGAATTTTAGAAGAACGAAGGGTTCTCACAGTATTTCAAAGATTTTAAAATATATCAGGGGATCTCAGAGAATTTCAAAAATTCAATGCATTTTCCAAGAATTTCTTTGTGATTCGGGAGGTTTAGAAGGATTTTGTATTTAATATATAAGATTTGCGGATATTTTAAACTATGTAAAGGGCCGTCAGAAAATTTTCAACATTTTCAAATATTTCAAAGAAGTTTTAAGGTATTTCGATAAAAAAAAATCCCCGTCGATTATAATAATTTTAAAGGATCTCAAAAAGGTATTTTATTTAATTCCCCAGGATCTGAAAGAATTGCATAGGACTTGAAATATTTCAATGAATTTCAAGGAATATCATTAGATGTCACGTACTTTCACGGGATTTTATAATATTTCAATGGATTGTTAAAGAATTTTCTGAAAAAAATGGATTTGAAAGATTTTAAGGTATTTTTAATAACTCCAAGTAAATTTTAATAGTTTCGAAACATTTCATGGGATTTCAAAATATTTCAAAGTTTTTACAATATTTTACGAAATTTTCAAGGATTCCATGAGATTTTTAAGGGGTTTTAACGAATTTTATCAGATTTTAATGAGTTTAAGGGGGTTTAAATGCTCTAAAGGTACTTTAATAATTTTTCTAGGATTTCAGAAAAAAAAGACTTGATAAAATTTCACGTTTCTTACTTATCCTAATATTTCTTATTTTCATCAAATTTTTATATGGGAAGTTAAATAAAAAGATCAATTAATTAAAGAATAAGAGAAATATTAATTATGATTGGTTCTTCAACTAACATTATTTGTTGCAATTAACTTTTGTGTTGCAGGATGATAAGGTTTTACAATAACATTTTTATCATTTGAAAAAATATTCTTAGTGTGAATTAATCTAGTATTAAACATAATAAAACTATTTAATTAAGAAAATCGTTAATATTTTACAGAGTAATATTGAAAAGTTATAAAAACAGTCTTAAGAAATCGACGAAGTTCTCCTATTAAAGTAAATGAGTTTACAGTTTTAAATTCAGAAAAAAGTATTTAGTATTCAAAAAATTGAAGTTAAATTCAATATTTCACGTTGTATTACTGAAATTTAAATGGAGAATGATACTTATTTATAGAAAGCTTTCTTGTTTTTCACTCTGATAATTGCAGCCATAGTGATTATCTTTAACAATTCATTTTTCGACTGACCATAAATAAAAATGGCACAATACATTTATCAATGCTTCCTCTAATCAATATTGTCTATTATAATTTATTATTTATCGTCGGTAACTGCAGTAATGCGAAATATCGACCAGAGCCTGACAGTAGGCAACCCAATTCGCTAGACTGCCTGCACGAATTGTTCAGAACTGTTTATAAGTCTATTTATTCAATAAATAACTTTTAAAAAAGATATACATAATTTTCATTTGTTTTACAGAAAATAAATGCATCAATATTTAAATTATTTTCTGCGAGGAATAAACAAGTGATGAACTGCATTGGCATTTAATCAGAAATCGACAAAAATTAAATGGTTAAAATCACCAATCAAAAGAATTAAATGAGAAAAAGAAATGCTGACCTAATGATTATTTACGATTCCTTGTTTTCGATTGAGAAAAATATGCCGATGCCCCTGAGGATTTTTTGTATACGACCACTCTGCTCCACTGCCTTTATTGTCCAAGGAGCCGCTATTACCTATTACCAATATCTTTGCTATTAACCTACTAATAATATACAATTACTCTAGGCTTAAACTAAAATTCCTTATTTTATGTTCCCTTTCTTGTCTTATATTTACCTTTGTTCTTAAAATGTATTTTAATACTTCCACTGTTATTTATACATAGAATAATATGATTATAATACTTTTGTTGTCATAAATCATTAATTGTACGCTTGAATTCAAATAATTCAAAAGAATTTAAATAGTTCAAATGTATACGAGAAACTAAAAAATTAGTCAAAGTAGACACCAAGCGTGTACAAGGAAGGGATTCGTAGCCTATAAAGATGATAACTGAAGTCTTAAAAGAATCTTAAAACAATATTTTTGAATTTTCTAAAAAAAATCGTTAAACAAATGATACAATTAAAATTTATGAGAAAGAAATTGTCTAAAAAAATGTTTGAACAAATTTTTTTTTAATTTTGGTTTTTGATAAAAATGATATAAAACAAATTTGATGAAAAAAATGCTAACGCTTGTTACCTTTTCCCTTTCCTAAAGTTGGCGCTTATGTAATTTTGTAATTACAAAATATGGCTCTTATACCCTTTTACTCTGCCAAATTTGGGCTATGCCATTTTGCTTGGTCAAATGTTGGCGCTTATGCCCTTTCTGAGGCTCAAACTTCACGCTAATATCTTTCTATACGACGGACGGACGGACACCAGACCTAACGCATAAGGGTTTCAGCCTGGGGATACAAAACCCTAACAATAATTTAAAAGAATTCAAGATATTTAAGGAAATTCAAGAAAAAATGGAGGAATAAAAAAAGTCAAGAAATTTCCAGCAATTCAAGGTATTTAAGACGATTCTTTAATAATAGACAACTACTCTAGCTTAAGCTAAAATTCCTTATTTTATTTTTCATTTCTTCTTTGCTCTTAAAATATTTGTTAATACATCCATTGAATTGCTGGAAGAATTGATGCATACCGTATGTATAACAATAATTATAATACATATATTGTGTTGTATTTAATTCTACACCTGAATTCAATTCGTTAACAAGAATTAAAGTAATATGTCATAACTCGAAATATATGGAGGATAGCGGATTATTTTTTCAACAAGCATTTTCTCATAATTTTCTCCTCTTTCTTTCTTCTGTTGGACATTTTGCTTTAAATTGCAATGGGAATTATCCGTCCACGGAAATGAAACTTTTGGAACTGTTTGAAAAAAAAAACTGTTTTGGCAATTGATCTGTTCTAGAATTGTTGACATGTCAAAAGGGACGCCTTAACGAAACTTTCTCATTAAAAACATTGGAAGTAGGATTTTTTGGGGAATTTAACTTATTATTTCAACTTAATGCCTGGACTACATTGGGTCCAAGTCATTTACAGACCCAGCCCTTCCACCTAATCCTAATTATTCCATTCTTTTTTATTATCTGTTGTGTAAGATATCTTTTTTCTTTCTATTTTTTTTTTTAATATTGGGAAAATAGAAAAAAATTATTCACTAAAAACAATACAATGCTATTTGAAAAATGATTTCAAGCAAAAGCAACCTTTTCAAATTACCCGAAAAAGATATTTATAAACAATAAGCAATTATTTAAATAACAATGTTTTTTAACATGCACTAATTATTGCCTTAAGTGAAAAGTGAAAAAACTGTAAGAGTTAAGAGAAAATCGCAACTTTCTAGCACATACCTAAGAGAAGATACAGTGTCTCGGGGCTTCGTATGCGAACTTAAGAAAGTTCCGCGCAGGATACGAGGCGCCGCTATACCTACATATTGCGGGCTCCTGTCTGCACTGAAGAAAAAGACGTTTTGATGCAGTACCGAAAAGCAGTACGGCGCTGAAAAGGGATCGGCCTACGGAGGCGCTGATATCCCAAGAGTGTGTTCGCGCTGAGACCGAATTTATGAAGACCGGTCTTAAAAGGTTCTGGTGTAGTTATAAATAATAATAACTTGTTTTAACAACTAAACCAAGCGTTCCGGTAATCGTAACCTTAGTCCCAGTAATCGTGATGCCAGTTTTCATGATTCTCATTCAATTGGTACGAATGTCATTTCTATTTGCTAGTATAAAATGATAAAAAAGTGGATTTTGAGATAATTTTTCGGTATCCAAAATTGAAAAATGAATGAATGAATTAAATGAAAATGGCAAAGTTTTTTTACACGTTTGCATAAATTGAACCGCTGGCGATCAAAAGGGGACACGGCCTGATTCAGCCTGAGAAGTATTGTCCTGAGTGTCAATTTTAAAAATCTTTCTAATTTCAATTTTACAGACCGATACTCGTAGAGAATTTCAAGGCGCATCTTTTTTTCCTCTTGAAAAAATTTAAAGGTTTTGTAGTTTTTGAGATAATTGGTAAAAAGTGGATTTTTTGAAAACGAAAAATTCCAATCATTTTTCACTTTAATTCGTGCTAATTTAGCCAATTTTCATCATTTCCCGATTTCCCCAATACAAAGTACGTGTTTAAGCCTTCCGAAACTATCTAAGAAAGAAAAACGAGAATATTGTAATAAACAAAAAAGTTATTAATTTTTTTTTGAGGCAATGCAAAAAACATGAATTTTAACCTTCAAGCGCCTCGTTTAGCGAACGAATTTTAAGATACGGAAAGCTTTCAGTGAGAAAGTTGTTCATTAAGGTTCAAAGAAGTTTTCTGAACAGTTTTAGATCAATTGGATTAAAAGTTCAAAAATTATGAATGTTTTGATATCCAAGCGGTAATCTTGACGCTGCCCAAACACGTGCCTCGCCGGCTACGTGCGCGCTGCAGCGAACGACGTGAAGGTCAAGTCAATCTTACCAAAACAAATGCACAACAGTAACTTTTTTTGTCATCTTCTATGAAATTCTACAAATAAAGCATAGAATCAGCGAAGTGATTGTTTCTTATAATAGTTGAAAAAACATTTTTTTTGAGATTATTGAGATTTTTGAGATATTTTTGAGAATATTAATTAAAAAGAAAAAGATATTAAAATGAAACAAGGTAGAAAAAGAACTAGAAATAAAGATTCGTGGATTAAAAATAAGAAAAAATGTTACAGAAATCAGGTACGATTGAAAACCGTCAATACAATTTTTAAATAAATTTTAATCATAAATATAATATTTTATGACTTTTTTTATTCTTGATTTTTTAAATAATTCTTTTACTGAACTATATACAGGGTGGACACGCTGGGGCTTACATGCATGGCGAACTTGATGCTATCGGAATTGCACAAGAGCAGGGAAGAAGCCATTGTGCAGGGGTATTTTCATATTTCGCGCCTTTAAAATTGCATTCGGATCGGCCATTCGGCCAAGTCCGTGCATCTTCGGATCAAG
>NC_046661.1:113142960-113148301 GCF_010883055.1 Belonocnema kinseyi | reverse complement strand
TGTTTAACGCTTATTTGCGGCAAAAAAGGTATGTTATGAATATATAGAATATGTATTAAGTAAAGTAAATAAAATATTACATGGGTAAACTTTAAATTGACATTACCTACATTTACTTACAGCGATTTCGGTAAAAAAGTCAATCCGAACATAACCTCGAAATAATGACAGCTCGGCCCGGCTTGTTTATTATACTTTCGATTGTTTATTATTTGCCAAAGAAATGTTTTGTGGTTTTGTATGTTTATTACTGACAGTGCCGGCAGTAATAATTAAAACAATAATTACTCAATAATAATTTAACAAACATGACTTATTAATAATTTTAATAAGTAACACTTTATTCCTGAAATTAATAACTGATTTCCATTGTTTTTTTCCACAGATCGATCATAGATGAAATACACATCAGGAAATGCAGATGGATTTTGTGCATTTTAGTTGGTTCATTTCAATGAACATCATTGAAAAACCATTATCTCTAGACCTTATCCCAAGACTGGGGATTAAGCAGTCTAAAATTATCTCTAATTCAATCTGATGGTATAGAAAAGTACCAAAAAAATATCTCGAGGTAATTTATCTTATATGAATTTTTATTAATAAAATATTTACGGATTTTTTTGTATTTTACAAAATGTTTTCTCTGGACCTCATTCTAAAATTTGGTTTAGTTAAGCAATAAAATAAATTAGAGACTCGTTGGTGATCGAATTCTATCAGAAATTAATCTAGACAAAATAAATTACTCCAGAATTGTTATTCCAATTTTTTTTAGAAATTATTCTATTTTTGAAAAATGCTATCTCTGGATCTTATTTCCAAACTGGCATTCAATCAGCCTCGAAAATTATTTCTAACTCATGTTGATGGTATAGCTTTGTCAGAAAGATATCTTGAAGAAATTTAACTTACCTGAATTTTAATTAATAAAATATTTAGGGATTTTTTTGTATTTTAGAAAATGTTTTCTCTGGACCTCATCCTAAAATTTGGTTTAGTTAACCAATAAAATAAATTAGATACTCGTTCGTGATAGAATTGTATCAGAAATTAATCTAGACACGATATTTTAGGCCAGAATTGTTATTCCAATTTTTTAGAAATTATTCTATTTTTGAAAAATGCTATCTCTGGATCGTATTTCCAAACTGGCAGTCAATCAGCCTCGAAAATTAATTCTAATTCATTTTGATGGCATAGGTTTACCAAAAAGATATCTTCACGAAATTTAGCTTGCTTGAATTTTATTTGATAAATCATTCAGGGATTTTCTTGTATTTTAGGAAATGTTTTCTCTGGATCTCATGCTAAAATTTGGTTTGATCAACCACTAAAATAAATTAGAGACTCGTTGGTGATAGAACTGTTTCAGAAATAAATCTAGACAAGATATTTTAGGCCAGAATTGTTATTCCAATTTTTTAGAAATTATTCTATTTTTGAAAAATGCTATCTCTGGATCTTATTTCCAAACTGGCATTCAATCAGCCTAATATTAATTTTAGTTTATTTTTATGATATAGGTGTATCAAAAAGTTATCTCGAGGAAATTTAGGTTGCCTGAATTTTAATTTACAAAGTCTTTTGGGATTTTTTTTATTTCAGAAAATGTTTTCTCTGGACCTCATCTAAAAATTTGGTTTCATTAATTACTAAAATAAATTAGAGACTCGTTAGTGTAGCAGAAATAAATGCACAAGCGATATTTTGTGCCAGAATTTTTATTCCAATTTTTTCCTAAGTTCTGCTATAATTATCTATTTTATCATTTCTAAATATTAAATTTATACGTTATTGGAATCTTATCAGAAAATAAAAATCTTTTAGTGTATTTGAAATCTACTCGAAATGTTGTTTTAGTGTATTTGATTGAGTTAGCTTTGATGCTCAGATTATGCCGTTAGAAATGAATACACCATTTCCGTAAATTTTATTTCAGACGTCATCTTTTCAGTTGGATGTTGTACTATATTTATTATCGGTATCACCTGTGAAGGAAAGAAGGCTTTGGCAATTGTCGTCAAGAACGCTTCTCTCGTGCGATGCAGTGGAACGCCATCATATTGATAAAATTGTTTTACCTCTAAAAATTGTAAACAATTTTTTCTATGAATAAAGTAGTTTGATTTAAATAAAGGCGTTCTGAAAGGGAATAAGCACCATTTTGACGATCCTTTAGGATTTTGGGATTTTCTTGAAAAATCGAAAATTCAAATTTTGATTGCACAAAAAATAATAAAAAATTCCATTTTGTTCTCAAACTATGCAGAATACGAGAAAATATGAATTAACAAAAATTGTTATTTCAAAAAAGATCTGCAATTTCGTGAAAAATCACTTTGTGATAGGACGCGTAGTATTTGTTTTATTCGTGAAAAATAAGATTGAGAATAGAAAATCCATACAAAATTTGTGGAAAAACGACGAAAGTTATGAAAAAAGATGTTTAAAAACCTGTTTATAAATGTCTGTTGAAAATCGAGAGCGTAGCAAAGAATAATATAATAATATAAAATTCAAAGAATAAATATCCGAGTGCGAAGCGCGAGATAACCCGTTTTTGACCGCGAAGAGCGAGATTCAATAGCCGCGCACCCTAGGCGTGCTCAAACTTGCGAGCGAGGTTTCGAAAGTTCATAAGCACTATTTTGACAATTCTTTCGAAGAGGCAAAAAGCGCTCTCAAAAATTGAATTTTCTATTTAGGAAAAAAAAAGGATACTAACAGGCTCAAAATGTCTAATCTTCTAAGATACCCCAGTACAGAATTAAGGCGTACAAGAATTAATTGAAAATACTCTTTGCTTCATCATTTTATGCTTTGATTGAAAAAGAATTGCTGATGAAGATAATCGACTTTCATGTAGGGCACAGTTCTTGACATTATAAACAGTAAACATGCTGCCTCTCAAAAGCTGTTTTCTTCCCAAGTTTTAGGGTCCTGCATTCACTTTTATTTTTAGGAATGCGGACAATTTTAAGAAATTCTATTATCGTATTAAAAATTAAAAATAATTTGCCTCATCAAAAGTTTCAGACCCTCCGCTAACTTATTTTTTGTAGTCAACGCAGAAAATAATGGTAAAGAAATCAATTATTTTTATTAATTCAAACTCTTGAGCGGTCTTTCTACCGAAAAAAAATAATTATAAACGCCGATGATTGAAATACCCTCGAGCAACTTCCATATTCTTGAGAAATTTCGCCAGTAACATTTTCAGCCTGTTTAGAGTGGTAGCATCAATTTTTGGCACCCCTCACCCTACGAATTGCTGGCACCTTTTCTGATTTCATAGACAACACAGTTTTTTAGCATGTTTTGTCTCAATTGAATTCTACCACAATTTTTACGTCAAATCTATGTATTTATTATTCAATTCTATTAACTATGCATAAGAATAAAATCAACTGGTACCATGCATAAGTCTACTTGTATGTGCTATACTATTTTTAGACAAATTAGAGATCATGTTCAAACTGTTCTCCCTGGTGATCAATGCAGTATTGAAGACGTTTTGCAAATTCCAATCTAATATTCCTTAGCACAGCAGGAGTAAGTCTCGACTGGCATACCAGACGAATTTTTTCTTGCAATTCCTCCACTGTAGCGACATTATCGCAGGTATAAGTTTCACCTTTTAGAAGACCCCATATACTGTAATTTATTGGGGTCAAATCGCAAGAACGCGGAGGCCATTCTACTAATCCGCCCATTCCTATGAGTTTTCCGCCAAAAAAATTTCGAAGGATTCTATGAGTAAAGAAGTTTAATTTTTAGGATAAAATTGAGTAACATAGATGCTTTTGTGTAAATTAATGAGCCATTTTTGTAAGAATTCCTAATTAACTGATTTGAAAAAAAGAGATGACGTATTCTTGAATAAATATTGCAAGAGACAAATTTACAAATTGTATTTACAGGATCGTCTGCAGTAACGTGATGAATTTCAGGCAAAATTTGATCTCTCAACATGGTCACATATTTTTCACTATTAAGAGCACCCTCAATAAAAAATGGTCCAATAGCGTGGTCACCAAGAATCCCTATTTGAAAAAAAGTTAGAGCATTCAGATATTGCATATTGTACTATTTAAAATTTTGTTCACTTTGAAATAAGAAGCTCAAACTTTCCATTATGTTTGGAGATTTTTTGAGTGAGAAAATAACATTATTTTTTGCATTTAAGAATAATTTTAAGGACTGAAGAAGCCAAAAACTAAACTTTAGAATTTCCATTTTATCGAAATTTTCAAAATTTTTCTTAATCATCAATACACATTTTCCGTTTTACAAGTATCATACAAATTAACAAAATTTCTGAGTGAATAGAAAAATATTTATGTAGAATTTAATGTAAAAAATGAAATATTGAAAAAATATATATTATTTTCTAGAAACTAAACTTTCCACTTTCTATGGAAAACCTAAATACATTTTTTAATAATGAATATACCTAGCCAAACATTGACTTTACTCTGCCATTGCCTGTTCTTATCCAAAACTTTCCTTGGATTTTCTGTACTCCATGTTCGTAAATTTTGTCTGTTTCTTTTTCCATTTGTGTACCAAGTTGACTTGTCTGTAAAGCAAATCATATCTACCAGGTCTCGATTCCTTTCTAGCATTTGTTGCATTGTTGCACAAAATGCTAACCTTCGAGCTGCATCACCCGGGATCAGTTTTTGTACAAAATGCAGTGTGTATGGATGATACTTATTATTTTTGAGTATCTTCCGTGCAGTACTTTTGGGTACTCCGGTCTCCTCCTCTATGGTCCGAAGACTGATATGAGGATTTTCTTCTACAGCCGCACAGACACTAACTTGAGTTTCCTCCGATATTTGACGAAATGGTTTATCTTTTTTGTGTGGTCATCCCTCAAACAGCCATTCATTTATAAGGCCCTGGACCAACTCGTAATTGTTTGTCTTGATGGAACAGGCCTTCCCACAAATTCATTTCGAAATTGTTCTTGTGTTGCTTCAAAATCAAAATTGTCGCCAATACAACTGAACCGATCTAACTCTTTCTGCAATAGTAAATTTATGATTTACTTCAGCAACATTAGCACCATTAATTAAATTCCTATTATTTTCCATTATAGCTTAGGATATTACGTAACAAATGTATCAACGTACATAAAGTAAACGAATAATACTAATATGTCAATAAACAACTGAAAAGATTAGTACCACCTGTTGCTGGAGAACAAATAAATGGAAGAGTTGCCAAATTTAAAAAAAATTTTGAACGATAGGGTTAAAGCACAAATTTTAGGCACCCTTAGCCTTATTATTGGCATATCAAAAACCAAATGCATTTATTTCATTTTTATGCA
>NC_046661.1:113113558-113142860 GCF_010883055.1 Belonocnema kinseyi | reverse complement strand
CTTGATCCGAAGATGCACGGACTTGGCCGAATGGCCGATCCGAATGCAATTTTAAAGGCGCGAAATATGAAAATACCCCTGCACAATGGCTTCTTCCCTGCTTTTGTGCAATTCCGATAGCATCAAGTTCGCCATGCATGTAAGCCCCAGCGTGTCCACCCTGTATAATATGTAGATACTCTAAAATTATTATTTTAAATTTTTAATGACGAAGTTAATAGCAGTATTTGTTATTTCTTTAGGGAAAAGAATACATTACAAAGTCTAAAACTAAAAAAGACGGTATTGCTAAAGATATTCTAATCCCAGAGAGATCTTTCAAACCTATTGAATCCTGCTGTGGAGAAAAATGTTACCAAAAGTTTTCAATTGTGCAACAAAAAAAAGTACATACAAATTTTTGGAATCTCGGGAACTATAATGAACAAAATGTGTTTCTCAGAGGATTGTTAAAATGCAAGGATCCTATCCAAACGAATGCAGGTGAAAAACTAGGACGGTTAATTCATTGGATATATTTATTTCCTAATGACGAAGAAAATGTTCCGATTTGTAAGAAATTTTTTTGTGCTTTTCTATGTTTGGGCAAAATAAGAGTTGAAAATGTTCAAAAAAAGATTTTAAATATGCAGCCTTTAAAAAATTTGGCATGTAGAGTACGCGAAAGTTGTCTTAAATTAACAGAAAATTAAAAAAAAATGATTGAAGAGCATTGCGAATTAATTCCACATCACAGTTCACATTACAAACGAAATTCTACCAACCTAAAATATTTTGATAATCCTTCATTAAATCTTGTAGAACTTCACAAATTATTCGGAAAATATTATAAAGAAAAAACGGGGGCTAAATTGACAATAAGTCAAACCGTTTATTTTAAGTATTTTAACCGAAATGTTGGCTTCAGTTTTAAATTACCTAGAACTGACGTGTGCAATACTTGCTACAAAAACGAGACAAATGGAGAGGTAAATGAAGAAGAAATTAATCACAAAAACAATGCTGAAATTTATTTGAAGTTAAAAAAGCAAATACTCTCTGAAAATAATAGTCTTTGCTGTTAATTTGATTTTGCACAGAATTTGCCACTACCAAAAATACCCGTGTCCGCGCAGTTTTACCTACGTTTAGCATGGCTTTTTCTATTTAACGTACATGTACATACTACGGACCAGAGTTACATGTTCCCTATTCTTGAGGGAATTGTAAAGAAGGGTGCTAACTCTGTTTGCAATTTTATCAAATACGCGGTATTAAAAGAATTTGCTAAAGATAAGTTCAACAGCATAACATTATTTTCAGACTCATGTCCGGGACAAAATAAAAACTACACAGTGTTTCATTTTTTGGTTTTATTGTCCATTCATTTGCAAAGCGAGATTAAATATGTGTTTCCAGTTTGAGGCCATTCCTATTGCCATAGCGATAGGAATTTTGGCACATTCGCAAAAGCTGAAAAAATTAGAACGAATTGAAACTGAAGGTGAATATGTAGAAATGATTCGCAATGCTCGTTCACCTTCATTCACAATGGTCGAGAAGTGTGCAGATCTTCTGCAGGATTTTGAAAAATGTTTCAAAGGCAAAATGCGAAAGCCAAAAAATTTCCACATCAGCAAAGCGTTCGTTTTGCATATTTTTCCTGATGGAAAAGTGGATGTTTGTGACAACTATGAGTTGCAAAATCCAACCACTTTTTTCTTTAAACCTACGCTTAAACTAGAAAATCTTTCGAAAAGTCCTCCGCCCCAAATTGGAGTAAAACCTGCCAAAATAAAGGACGTAGAAAATCTCTTCCAGTATTTAAGCGCTAAAGTAAAAGAATTTTTCGAATCATATTTTTTAAAAGTACAAACTCAGAATCCAGATGCCGAAGAAACTGAAGAGAGTCACGAAAATGACTAAAAGTAGCTTCTAATAAAATATTGTTTGATTAATTTATTCTTGTTCAATAATATGCATAATATTATATGTTAAATGTTTAATAAATAAATTATTTTAATGATGACATCTGGAGTTACTGTTGTGCCTTTCATTTGGTAATATTGACTTGACCTTCACGTCGTTCGCTGTAGCGCGTACGTAGCCGGCCAGGCACGTGTTTGGACGGCGTCAAAATTACCGCTTGGATTTTAAAACATTCATAATTTTTGAACTATTAATCCAATTGATCTAAAACTTTCCAGAAAACTTCTTTGAACCTCAATGAACAACTTTCTCACTTAAAGCTTTCCGTAGCTTAAAATTTGTTCGCTAAACGAGGCGCTTGAAGGTTAAAATTCACGATTTTTGCATTGCCTCAAAAAAAATCAATAACTTTTTTGTTTATTACAATATTCTCGTTTTTCTTTCTTAGATAGTTTCCGAAGACTTAGACACGTACTTTGTATTGGGGAAATCGGGAAATGATGAAAATTGGCTAAATTAGCGCGAGTTGAAGTGAAAAAAGATTGGAATTTTTCGTTTTCAAAAAATCCACTTTTTACCGATTATCTCAAAAACTACAAAACCTTTAAATTTTTTCAAGAAGAAAAAAAGATGCGCCTTGAAATTCTCTACAAGTATCAGTCTTTAAAATTGAAATTAGAAAGATTTTTAAAATTGACACTCAGGACAATGCTTCTCAGGCTGAATCCGGCCGTGTCCCCTTTTGGTCGCCAGCGGTTCAATTGTTCGTTTCAGGCAAGATACATTGTAAATATGTATCGAAAAGAGGGTATCACAGAATAAAGTAATGATAAAATTTGTTGCAGGAAATTTTTTAGAGCGATAAAGTTTTGTTTAGCTAACTTCGCGTCTTTCAAAAAACATGTGTTTGTCATGGAAAAACAAAAGAAATTTTAACCGATATTTTTGTAAAGTTTATCCTGTGAAGTTAATTTTTGTTGCTCGTGTTCGTTGATTTTTATAATATTTTTTGCATTAAATGACTTCTATTACTATCTGTCCAAATAATTTAGATAACTCGATTTCTTTACAGATTATTGGAAAAATCTCTGTAGAAAAAATGTTTAAAATATGGGATTACAGATCAAGGTTTTGCCTATACTGATACAGAGTTTTAATGTATTCAGTCGATAAGCGATTATTTTCTGGCGAGTGAAAGTTGAAATAGAACCATCAACTTATAATAATTTCAGAATACTGATTTTTTAACCTAGAAGATCAATTTCCTGACATTGGAATAGTTAAATTTTGAACCACGGATATTAATGTACAACTAAATAAACGAATGCTTAATCAAAAATATAATAGGAGACTTTTCAACCAAAGGCAATTGATTTTTCTTGTTGGGTTCTAATAATTTAGTACACATTTAAGCAAAATAACGAAAAAAGGGTATGTTTCTCAAAAACAGAGAAAAAGAAGAATTCCTTGAAATTTATCATCAGGACGTTCGCTTACCCGAAACGAAACATTCACGCGAACGCACGTAAAATAAATGTTTTTTTCGAGTTCCAGCAAAAAAATGTTAATTTGACTAGACTAAAGAGAATTATGTGAATAAAATCACTGTCCTTATGAAAATTGAAATTTTATGTTTCCTTTCTTTTAATACCATCATGAAAAATCTATATTTGTATAACATAGGTGTATATCGACGATACTATAAACGTTGTCACCTACATTAATGATAAAAGTAATGGAAATAAGTGATCCGGGCTCTGTATTTAAAATACCGTTACCTCTGCATGCCACTGCTTCTTTCTAATAATTACATGTACTTTTCTATCCAAAGCATATAATAGTATTTTTTTTATCTCAGCTATACATTTATACGGCTAATGTACTCTTACATATCGCTTTTACTGGATGTTTAGTTTGATTTGAAATGAAATTGAGAAAAATATTCCTTACAAAGAAAAAGGCGCGCGGTGCACTCAAATGGCGAAATCTGTAAAGCACTCAAAACTTACAAATAACCTACGATAATTAGATTTTGAGGTGTTAAAAATGTACTTTGAAAATTGTTTAGACCCCGAAAGGGGTTTCGCAGTGGCAGGGAGAGGGGCGGTCAGTCTCTGGTCTTTCGAAAAAATTACGTTAACTGTTAAAAAGCGAGAGTGAAATAATGTAGCAGCGACGTGAAGAGTGCAGGAAGCCGACTAACAGCTGATGGTGTTGATAGCTCGACTGCACTAAGGACCCTGTAATAAGGGACGCGCCACTTGGGCAGCTGACTGCGGATTGGTCGAACGAGAAGAGAGAGACACATCCGTTCCATATCAAGATACTATACCAAAATTTACTACAGCTTTGCTCTTCGGTATGCGAATATTGCAATCATATTTCATGAGTTTTTTTAGAGATCGTGTCTTATGTTTAAAACATTTAAAATACTTATTTATTCGCAAAATCTTGAAAGTTAAAGATTCAAGGTTAAAGATTAATCTTATTTTGTTTGAAAATTTGGCCATTCAGTTTAAAATTTATATTTTTAGGTTGAAAATTTAACTATTTGTTTAACAGTTAAACTATTCGGTTGTAAATGCAACTCTTTCATTAAAAAGTCAAATTTTTAACAAAACCGTTTACACTGAAAATGAAAAAGTTTAATTTTCAGTTTAAAAAAATTAACGAATTTGCAACCAAATAGTTACTTTTTCTTTCAAAAAAATAAAATTTTAACGAAATAGTTAAACTTTTAAATAAGTATATAAATTTTTAACCAAAAACTAAAAAATATGATTATTTTAAAACAACAGCGGCTGAATTTAACCAAAAAGTGCATTTGAAGAAAATTTTTTAATTTTTAACCAGAGATAAGTTTTAAACTAAAATAATGAATCTTCAACCAAAAAAATTAATTCCTAAAAGGTCGTTCAATCTTAAAAAAATTAGAGGAATGTTCAACAAAAAGATTATTTTTCAACCAAAGAAAAAAAGAATCTTCAACTAAAGAATTAAATTTTCAACTAAAATGATGAATATTCAACCCAAAAAGGATCCATTTTTACTCAATTAGTTTAACATTTAACCAAGTAGATTAATGCAAACAAAAAAGACAAACTTTAAACAAAATAGTTGAGTCCTCAACAAAGGAGCTTTAACAAAAGATAATTCACAACTACCAAATTTCAGTTGTAGATGTGTAATTGTATATATGCATTTATTATCGAGCGCAAAGCTTTAGGACGAGCAAAGAAAAAAGAAAAATATATACAAAATTGTTGAGTTTTCAACCCAAAAAGGCAAGTTTTCCAAAAATTAGTTGAATTTTCAATCAAAAGGGATACATTTTTATTGTGTTCATGTTCACTAAGAAAATCTTGTTTCTACCCAAAGAGATGAGTTTTTAACCAAGAAACAATTATAGTCAAGACAGAAAAAAATTCAACTAAATTGTTGAACATGTTCAACAAAAAATTTGAAAAAACTGTTCTCTTATAGTTTAAAAATCAAGTAATTGGTTGAAAATTCGTCTTTTTCGTTAAACATTAATCTCATTTGGTTGAAAATTAATCCTTTGAATATACAATTTTTTTTATAACGAAAAAATAATTCTCTTAAAATTTAATCTAAAAACAACATAATTCCCTTCCTGATCGATTCAGCGACTTGAGGTGCAGAACCTGCCTGATGTTGAATGGATTCGATCTCCTTTGAAATAATTTTTATAACACTGTTTTTTTGGTGAAAATTAATTTTTTTAACAGAAAATTCAACTATGACATTTTTGGTAGAAAATCAAATTTTTTAGATAAAGTGAGATCTTTTTTAGTTGAAAAACTAACTATTGTTTAAAAATGTATGGATTTTGTTATAAATTCGTATTTGTTAGTTGAAAATTAATCTTCTTGTTTGAAAATTCACCTTGCTGATTGAGGATTCAACAATCTTTGGACAATTCTTATTTTTTCGGAATTAATTTATTGAAATGAAAATTTAACTTTCCATTTTTGGCTAAAAATTTATTTATATTTTTAATTACAATCTGTTTTGGTAAGTAATCGTTTCGGTTTAAAACGAACTTTTTTGATTGAAAATTCAACTATTTTCTTCAAATTTCTATGTATTAAAAAAAAATTAATTTGTATAATGGTAAAATCTACTTCTATTACTTTTGGTTAAAAAATGATATTTTTAAGTTAAAAATCATATATTTGTTTGAAACTTGCTAGATTGGGTAGAAATTTCATAATTTTTGGTAGAAAGGTAATACTCTTGGTTGAAATTCATATTTTTAATTAAGGATTCAGTTATTTAAAAAAATTCCTTTTCTGATTGTTAGAAACCAATTTCCTGAAAAGAAATTTCGATTCTAATATTTTTGTTGAAAATTGATATTTTAAATTGAAAATTGACCTTTTTTACTTAATAATTCAATTAAAAAAATTTTTCTATTTTGGTAAAAAATTAATCTTTTTGTTTTTAAATCGATCTCTTTTCGTTAAAAATTGAACTATTTGGAAACAAATTCATCTGTTTTTATACAGTATTTGGGAATTCAAAATTTTGTTGAAAATTCGTCATTCTTGGTAGAGAAATAAACTTCCTAATTGAAATTTCATCTTTTTATCGACGATTCTATTATGTTGTTAAAAAATTCTTTTTTCGTAAAAAATTAATTTATTTATGAGAAAATTCGATTATACCATTTTTGATAGTATTAATTCTAAATGAATTCTTGTTATAAAATTTCTAAACTTAAAACGTTTCTGTTAATATATTAATTATGTATGTAATTAAGTACCTTACGATATCAAAATAATTATTACAGCTTTAGGAGCATTTTCCTTTGGCGCTAACATTCGTATATTGTTTACTTCTCATAGTCACGTAGCTACATTTTTTTCTTTTTACAGTTTTTTCTACTGCGTGAGTTACACAGTGGGTTATTAATTTATTTACAGTGCGAATTTCTATTACTACTCCCCTTTATTTAATAACTTCATCTACTAATCTTGTGGATTCACGCTGCATACTTTAATTTGTTCAAAATTTTATTTTTACGTGTTTTTCGGGTGTATGGGATTATAATACTGTTTTTCTTTTAAATTCAACTTTTTTATTTCATAAATATTACTATTGTCTATTTTTTTAGCTTCAAAACTATTAATTACTTTGATTTTCCCAATCCGATTGAATAAACGATTCAGGTATATTATTTATTGTCTATTGAATCCCTCGCGCCTTCTACCGCTGGCTCCAACTTCCGTTCCATTTTCCCCCACCACATGACCACATGGCGCGTCCCTTACTACAGGGTCCCTATACCGCACTAGGGATCGTGTAGTAAGGGACTGGGTCCCTTCAAATCAAATTGGTATGCGAGTTATGAAAAATGCTGCTAACCTCAAAACGTACTTATATTATTTATTTATTAATAATTTCATCAAATAAAATATAATGTAATAAATGTAATAAAATAAAAAGTGAAGACCTTCTCGGGCATAGGGATTAAAGTTTTTGCTTTTTTATTTAATAAAATGAAAAATGATGTGGATTTATGTTTTATTTTTATTTTTAATTTATTTAAATAAGTTAAAGATACCCTGGGTATGTGGGGTTATTATTTTAATTTTTTAAAATAAAGTAAAATAACCCCATGCATGTGGGTTGAGGTTATTGTTTTATTGATTAAGTTAAACAAATCAGATTTCCCCGGGGACGTGGGTTAATAGCTTGTAATTTTATATATTTATTTCAATAAATTTATAGTTGTATTAATTTCATTTTAATGGATCTGCGTTTGAGTAATTTTAAAAATTGCGCCGAACAAGCAATATAAAAGGCGGCAGCCGGCCAGGTTACCACACTGGCCCTGGACCCTCTGTAGACCTTACGGGTTCGTACTACGAAAATGCACTATCGGTAAAAGTTGCATCTGGCTTGCTGGGAAAAATAAATAAATAAGAAAAAAGAGGTATTCGACCTTGTGCGCTCACTTTGTACTTTTACTTGTCATATTGTCAATAATTGGTTTTTACCATTCAGGTGGAACATCTCTAATAAGACTTATGTAAACGTCTAACCATGTACGCGTTGTATTTCAGGATGACGGAACGCACCGCACAAAGGGTGTGCATTAAATTTTTCTAATCTCTTGGCCATTCATGTTCAGAAACCATCGCTATCATTCGGAAAATGCATGGTGATGAGTCTATGAGTGATACTCAAAATAAAGAGTGGCTTAGGCGCTTTCAAAGCGGGCCTACCCTCGCTCTGGTAGGCCCGCAAAAGCCAGAACATCTCAAAATGTGGAACGAGCACGGCCGGCGGAAGCGGTGTTGAGTGTATGG
The DNA here is from genome assembly GCF_010883055.1 of Belonocnema kinseyi. Classification (NCBI taxonomy): domain Eukaryota; kingdom Metazoa; phylum Arthropoda; class Insecta; order Hymenoptera; family Cynipidae; genus Belonocnema; species Belonocnema kinseyi. The sequence goes on along the minus strand of NC_046661.1, from coordinate 113,134,617 downwards.
AGTAGGCTCCATCTTAAACTCCGGCGGGTGGGGAATTCCCCATGCAAGAAATTGTTTTTGCTCTTACTATAGTAAACCCATACGCACACGGATTATGGAATACTCTTGACCGAGTATCTACATGGACGTGCAAAATGATTTTTAAAAATATAATGCTGAAAAAATGATTGAGAAAATGTTAGGGGGAGGGGGTAATCAAATTCATTCCCCATCTAAACTGAAACTGTTCCGCCGGCCCTTTGAACGAGTGCGTGTGTTAATTAATAGAAATCGTCATTTAATAGTGAGAGAGATAGAGGAATACCTCAGAATCCCAAAATCTGTTGTTTCGGAAATTTTCAGCCAAAATTACCTATTTTAACTAATGTTTGGCAATGAGGCACAGGTTAAGATTTAGCTGGTATTTTTCTTTACTGAAGGGTGTTCTGATTCATTAGATTGTTTTATTTTATACAATTATTTTACTTTCAGGTAGTTGAACTTCTTTCAGCTTTTTGCTTGGGCTTATTCCATTTTTATGGTAAGATACGGTTTATTTTCTTATATCAGAGTACGCCAGAACCTCTTAACTAAGCCCTTCGTTAATACTATCTCGGCGTGCACACAGTCACACTTGGGATATCGGCGCCTCCACGGGCTGATCCCTTTTTCAGCGCCGTACTGCTCTCCGGTACTGCATAAAATCGTCTTTTCCTTCAGTGCAGGTGCTCGCAATATGTAGGTACAACGCCGCCTCGTATTCCTGCTTTATACCTTCGTCCAACTTTCGTAGATCCGTATAGAGCCCCGAGCTGTACGAAGTTAAGAGGTTCTACTGTATATTTTGAAAAATACTTCGATCCCTTTCCGAAAATCATCATGCTTTGTGAACACTTTTGAGATTAATTGTAGAGGTTATTAATACACTTTTTATTTAAGGAATTAAAAACTGAAAGCAATTTAAAATAATTCATATAATTCAAGACGATTGAAGGAATTTAAGTTATCAAGTAATTTAACAAATTTCAAGAAAATGAAAATAATTCAAGGGAATCTAGGGAATTTAGCAGAATTGAAGGATTTTGAAGAATATAGAAGAATTTAGGGAATTCAAAATAATTCAAGGAATCGAAAAATTTCAAGGAATTCAAAATATTTCAAGTAATTCTAAAGAATTCAAGGAAATAAAAATATTAGATTTCTAGGAATATCGATTAGCTAGTGACGTGTGACGTCAGAGGTTCTTCAAGACCCATATACCGGTGTACAAAAGCAGTGATATTTAAGCCCATAATTATTATCCGAAGTGATTTTTAAACAAATTTCAATATTTAGACATTGCCCAATATGTTAGAGCATCATCAAACACGCGGAGATAATGCGAAAAAAGAAGTAAATACACATATTTTACAGAAATTATCAAAAATATGCATTTAATTTAGTTAATTACATCTCAAAGATGGTATCTTTCTTTAATAAAATGCGAAAATACGTGACTCTACCAGTAGAACCAAAAATAAGATAAGACTGCACCCCAGTATAAAACAACATGACTGCCGTGGTACATACAATACTTTATCTGTAATAGGCAGAAACACCGCTCTTTTTTTATAAATGGTACTTGATTGTACCGCTTACGCACGAGTGTAGGGCGAAATTATAAGTAAAAAATTCACTTTATAGTTTGACTTAATTATTGTAAAATAAATTCTTCTCACTCCTTTGTTTCACTTTTTTTATAAATCTAACTCACTTCATTCTCCTTACTTTTACTTTACGTGCCGCGCGTAGCAGTAGAATAAAGTGCTATTTTGCTGCTGCTCGACGAGCAGGAAAAGAGCGGTTGTTCTGCCTATTTCAGATAAAATTATTTAACTCTCCGCACGAAATACCGGTCTGTGGGACCGGTATTTATCAGTTCGTTAGACGAATAAATTAGAGATGTTTCTTGCAGAAGGTGAAAAAACTTTAGGGGTCATTAACAAAATACGTGATACGTTTAGGAGAGGGTGAGGGTCTGCCGAAGTATCATTCTCCATGTTTGAGGCGCTTACTTGCATTAGAAAAATAATTAATAAAACCATTTTTTTAGAGAATATTATATAAGAATATTACCCCTTAAATTTTAATTTATATTCGTTTAAATGTATAAATAAATAAAAATACTTTTTACCTTTGAAGGTATGCTATTATTATGCTTTTTTCCTCTATTTCAAAATAGAGCGGTTTCTAAAATTTCGGAAATGACTCTATTCAAGGACATCGATGGAGTTGAAAGGAGGTTAGCAGAATTTATACGGATTATAAGAAATACAAGAAGAATTGAAGGAATTCATAAGAATTAACCTAAGTCAAGAAAATTCAAAGAATTAAAGAGAATCCAAGGAATTCAGGAAATTCAAGAGAAATTAAGGGAATGTAAGAAATTCAAGATAATTTAAGACAATTAAAGAGAATTTAGGGAATTCAATATAATTTAAGAAAGATGAAGATATTTCATGAAAATTTAAAAGAATTTAAGTAATTTAGAGGATTTCAAAACACTTTAGAGAATTTCAACAAATAAAAAGTATATCAGAGGAATTCAAAGAATTTCCGTTGAACTTAAAGATTTTAGGGAATGCAGCAGTAATCAAAGAAGTTCATAGGGATTCACGCAAAGTCAAGGGAATTCATCATAATTAAAAAAGTCAAAAGAATTGAAGGAATTTAAGGAATATAAGAAAATTCAAGGATTTCAAGCGATTTCTAGAGAATTCAGAGAATTGAAGATAATTTAACATTCCATGAGAATTCAAGAAATTTAAAAGAATTGAAAGAATGCGTTAGAATTACTTTAATATAAAAGTATTGAAGAAATTAAAGAGAATTTAAGTAATGTAAGCAGTTGGAGGGAATTCAAGGGATTTGAGAGAATTGAAGTATATTTTAGGGAATTTAGAGCATCTAGCAGTAATTATAAAGATTTTAAGAAATACCGCAGAATTGAAGGAATTCCAGAAAATTCATCAGAATTTAGTGAATTCAAGTGTATTCAAGGATTTCAAAATAAATCCAGGAATTTAAAAGATTTCAAATCATTCGACAAAATTACTTGAATTTTTTGTCTACAGTTCTATTCTTAATTTCTAAACAAAGGTTACTAATATTTTGAAAATATGCTAAATACTAATTCGATGTGAGTACAATCATTAGCCAAAATGAGCTCCACCTATCAGGAAGTAGCTTCCTTGCAAGAATGTATTTAATTTTGATAGTTTTAATAAAATTCACTTGAGGGCTACCATTGTGTGCCGAAACGTTTGTAATGAAAAATTGTTTTAGAATTATCTAACTCTAAGGTCGAAAGCGATTATTTCAGTTGTAAGTGTCTGATAATATTTAATTATTCAGTTTTTTTTTAAATTAGAAATTAGTGTGTTGAATCAACAAAAATCTGTTTTGCTGAAATCTACCTTGAAAGTGTGAATGTATGTTCATATACTTTTTATGTGGTATAGTTATTTATTCTTTGACATGTATACTATAAAATAGAACAGAAAATCCTTGGGCAAACTTCAAACGATCGTGATAAATACATTTTCAAAGCTATCTTAATAGTACAGCAATTAAGATTTCAGTCTAAAAATTTGACTTTCGATTTTTAGTGATCGACCCCCCCCCCCGCCACTTATTCGTTTTTCACGAAAAGTAAGTCCCTACTTTTTTATGTTCGGGTTAGATTTGAACAGAACTTTTGCGCAAAAACGATTGACATTTGTACGTTTTTCACTCTGAATACGAATTTCGATCAAAACAGGATTCCAACGCTCTTGAGAGATGACTAAACTTTAATTTATAAAAAGTTGGTAATAAGTGCTTCTTCTTTCCATTTTTTCGAAAATCTTACTTTTTCTATTGAAAATCCTATGTTAAATTCAAAAGTTCGGGGGTACGTGTTAATATTGACCGATTTGAAGAAAAATATAAATTTTTTTTAGAAAGCGAATGAATTAGGGAGATTGACCAACAAAAATCGAAAGTTTTAGAGCGTGAAATATAAAAAAATGTTTAGATCGTTAGAAAAGAGGATGTATTTATTGGAACAAAAACTAGAGGAGAAGCAGGAAGATAATAATAAAAAGGTAGAGGAGATGCAAGGTAGGATAAAGAAACTTAAAAGCTCGAACCGGGATTGTGGTGGGGGTGAGAGTGGGAATAGCGAGGAGAAAAGGCTGAGAAAAATAGAACAAAGAATAGAAAGGAAAGAGAGGGAAGAAAGAAAATTAAGCATAGTGATAAAGCGTATAAGATTAGAGGGGAAGGAGCTGAAGGAAGGGGTGGAAGAAATACTAAAAGGGATGGATGCGAAGGTAGAGATAGAGAAAGTGAGAGTTATTGGAAGGAAAGAGCGAATAGGGGAGAGAATGGTACTAGTAAGACTAAAGAAATGGGAACATAAGAAGAAAGTGATGACAAAGAAGAAGGTGTTATATGGAAGCTCGGAGAGAATAGAGGATGATTTAACATAGGGAGAAAGGAAGATGCAGTATAAGTTAAGGAAAATAGCGGAAGAGGAAAGAAAAAAGGGAAGAAGAACATTGGTTAAGTAAGGGAGAATACAGATAGATGGAGTATAGTGGAAATGGGATGAAGAATATAGCAGGATTGGAGAGAAAGGATAAGGAGTTTATGAGAAATTTGACACATTGGGATATAGTCATAATGGCGGGGAAGTGACTAGATGAAAAGGGATTGAAAAAAGTAAGGGGAGCTTACCAAAAGGTTAAAATTGGCAAGTGCAAAATGCAAAGATAGAAGAGGTAATGATGGGAGGAGAGAAGTGGAAGGTAGTGGGGTTTATGTGAACGGTGATATGTAGGAGAAAGCAGAGAAGACGAAAGAAATGATTAAAGAAAATAAAGAAGAGATTAGGCTGATAACAGGTGGGGATTTCAATGCGAGAAGAGGAGACAGAAGAGGAGGAGAATAACGAGAAGAGAAAGGAGGAAAATCCAATGATAAGGTACTAAATGGGGATGGAAAAAAGTTGTTGAAGAGCGTGGAGGAGTTGGGATAGTATATCTTAAACGGAAATATAGAAGCAGCTGAGAAAGGAGAATACACACGCCCAGGAGGTTAAAGGGGAACGGTAATTGATTATGTGATAGTGGATGATGAGGTAAGAGAGAAGGTTAAGAAACTAGAGGTGGGTGAGTATATTAATTCAGATTACCTTCCCTTAATAGTGACATTAACGGGACAAAAAAGCAATAGCAATGTGAATAAAAGGGGAGCAAATGTAAAAAGTGCAGAAAAAGGGGATTAGTCAAGGGAAGGAAAAGAACCGTTAAAGAAAATGTCAGAAATATCAAAAAGGGGGAGGGAAATGTGGACGAGGAGATGGAAAAAATGATAGGAGAAATTAAAAGAAAATTAGGGTGCACAAACAAAAATGAAGTTAGTAAAGGGGGGAATAGAAATGGGTGGGATGAGGACTGTAAAGAGAAAAAAAGGAGGTCAGAAAGGAATTAAGAAAGTGAAGAAAAGAGAAAAGTAATGGGGAAGAATATAGGAAAAAAAGAGTATACTGAGTTGTATTATCAAAAGAAAGAGAATAAGATAAGAATAATAATAAAAAGAGAATAAAAGGTTTGAGGAACAGGCGACGAAGGCTAGGGCAGTTGAAAAGGTATGGAATGTAGTAAATAGAGAAAGAAAAAGAAGAAAAAGAGTAAATCAATATATTGAAATAGTAGAATGTAAGAAATATTTTTTGGAATTGCTAGGAGGAGTAGAGAGAATAGCTATAAAGGGAAGAAAATATGGTAGAGAAAGAGATGAGGAAGAGGACATATTAAGGGAAGAAACAGTTAAGGTTTCAGGAATCATGAAGGATGGAATGGCACCTGGTATAGATGAGATTCCAAATGACAGGGGTGGTCAGAGTTATGGAAAGAAGGAGTAGTTATACCAATAATAAAGAAAGACAAAGGAGAGGAGGTTAAGGATTATAGGGGAGGGGTGGGGGTGACGCTGATGCCAACACTGTATAAAGTATATGTAACTATTTTGTCGGAGAGATTGAAGATAGAAGTTGAAGAAAAAAAGATTGAGTCACCGAATCATATATTGTTTAGAAAAAGAATGGGGGTGATGGACAACACATATGTTCTGAACTATCTAGTAAATAAGAGAATTAAAAGGGGAAAAGGGGCAATGATAGCAATGTTCGTGAACTTAAGGGCGGCGTTTGACTGATTAGACCGAGCCAAAATAGAAAAAGTTATGGTAAAAAGGGGATAAGAGAGGGATTAATAAAGGGAGTATCAGAAATATTTAGAGAGACAAAGAGCAAGGTAAAGGTAGAAGAGCACGTAGAAGATAGTTTCTGGTTAGTGAGAGGTTGTGAAACAAGGATGTCCTCTGAGCCCACTTTTATTTAATTTATTAAAATCAAACTTGGAAGAAGAAATGAGGAGAAAAACTTGGGGAGGAGATAGGATAGGGAAGAAAAAGATATATACACTGGCATACGCAGACGATATGGTGTTGATGGCAGAGGATGAAGAAGGGATGGCGGGATTAAGTGCAGGATTAGAGAAATACTTAGGTGGGAAAATGTAAATGTAGAAAAGATAAAGATAATGAGGTTTAGAAAAGGAGGGGGAAGGAAGAAAGAATGGACAGGGAGTTGGAAGGGAATAAAGTTAGAAGAAGTAAAGGAGTTTAAATATTTGGGATATATCTTGCAAACGAATAGAGATCATACAGCACATATAAGAGAAAGGATAAAAAAAATCAGCAGAGGTAATGAAACAGATATGGGGAATAGGTAAAAGAAGATTTAAAAAAAAATTAGAGAAGGAGAATGTGGTTATTTGATACGCTGGTATGGCTGGTATTATTATATGGAGCAGAGATATGGGGATACAAAGAAAGAAAAGATATTGAGAGTTTACAAGAAAGGTATATAAGGTGGACACTAGGGGCAGACTGGAGGAAGTCAGGATATATGTTGAGAGAAGAAGCGCAAAGGGATAAGTTAAGTATTAGAGCGGGAAAGAAAGCATGAAAATTTGAGACGAAACTGAGGGAGGGAAAGGGAGAGGAGTTGGCAAGAAAGTGTTTGATGGAGGTAGAAGAGAGGAGAGGGAGGGCGATCGAATTAACGAGATGGGTAGAAGAAAGGAGGCAATTCCTTAATGATAGAGAAATAGAAGGCGGGACTAAAGTAAACTATAAAGAACTGAAAAAAGGGGAGAGGGAAAGACTATTAATAGAAAGATAAGGGATGATTGAGGAATCAAAATACAATCAATGGTATAAGATGATAAAAAAGGAAGGAGTACCAAAGTATTTAGAAAAGGGATAGGGAGAGAGAAGGTGGATCAGAACAGCAAGATTTAGATTGGGAAACGAGGTAAGGGAGGGGATGTATTGGGCAAAAGAAGAGAACAGAAAGTGTAGAATATGTGAATGAAAGGAGAAAACATGAGAGCATGCATGAAAAGGATGTAGGAGAGGTATGGAAGATAAGGGAAGCTGGTAAGAGAATGTGGTTAAGATTCTAGGTGAAGATGGATTGAGAGAAGAATGCATGAAGGAGTTGGAGGTTGCTAGAGGAGCGAATGAGAGAGAATGAAAGAATGCGTATGAAAAAAGGCAAATGGAGGTATAAAAAAGTGAAAGAAAAAGGAAATGGAAGTCGCTTAGATTAGAAACGTAAAGATTGTTAGTAATGGTAATGTAAAAGTTCAGTAGCTCGTTATTTTTTCTGAAAATCTTGTGCTCGTTGGCCTAACCTGTAAATTGACCGGCGACGATTCCTGCGCGACGCGCGAGGCCGCTTGTTCACGGGCGGCATTTAAATTCCTTTAAATTTGTTGCCTCTTTTGTTTTTACTGGCCAGCTTTTTCAAACCGATGGAGGTATGACGGGGCTGCTAGTTCCAGATCGGTATTAGAGGTCACGGGTGGTTCGCGAGGGTGAATTTTTTCAGAATGTCTCTCAGAGCAAGCGACAAAAATCACGCGACATCATCGACCCCGCTTTAGTTTCTCTCCCCGATAGGAACGATAATTTCGACACAGATGCACAGACAGAGAACCTCAAACAAAGACACATTCACTCAAATCCTCTAACTGAGACACATCTCAATCAACAAACACTCAATCCCCAATCTCAAAACTTCAATTTACCATAACAAGACTCTAACGCCATAAAAGGCCCCTTCACCCATCTCCAATACAGCGACAAGCAAAGGGGCTCTTGCAAGGTCATCGTTCAGCGTGATCATGTTTCTGGATGGACCAAGGAAAACCTAAACCCAATGACCAACGGTCAACCCTCCAGCTCTCATTACAGAGAAGCTGTCTTACACGTGGAAAGTGAGGGATTTGGCAAATTGAACGTAACTTTAAAATCTTTTAAAAAAGCAAATAAATTTGTAGATGACTCCGCAACTCTCAAACGTAAACGCTTATTCGCTTTCATGCGAGCCAACTTTGTTTCCTGCCAAGGGGTAATGAAGAACATCCCTCTCGATTTTTCAGAAGAAGAAATTCGCGACAACTTGGAATTTCTGCGTCCGTCGAGGGGTAGGACTTCCGTACTGAACGCTTGTTGTCTCAACCATAAAATCACAAACAAAGAAACGAATCAAATGTCATATATCCCATCCACCTCAATCCTTGCCCCAAAACAAACAATGACCCTAAATGTGTTTACTTTGGCGGTGATCACATCCCCAACTCAAAAAATTGTCCATAGCTTCAAATCCATAAAGAATTCAGGTTTTATGCAGCAAAGAACGGTATTTCCTTCTCTGAAGCAATAGACGCGATTCGACCCAGGAAGAGAAACGGACCAGTCCCCGAGCACTCTTCTCCATTTCTCAATTTCTCAACCCACCCAGAACTCAACGATGCGAATACACCTTCCATTTCCAAAATCACTTCTTTCCTTACCGAAACTCGCTCTTATTCTTAAAAGGCATCTCGTCCGAAATCTCATTCCGGAACCAAGATAAGCAGCGTATTACAGAATCCAACCCAATCCAATCGAGCATCATCATCATCAACTCTAGACTGCTCCTCCTATTACAACAAAAATAGGACTCAGAGCTCATTTCCCAATGGATTTGCCATACATCCTCCAACTCCCCACACGTTAGTAGACAAGAAAATGGGCTTCCAAAATAGCACAATCTCAATTATTGCTAGTATTATAGAAGCCCTATCCGGCCTTATTTTATTCCTCAGATCTCACTGCTCCTCCAATGAAGAGGAAAAACAAAACTTGCTCAACCGTATTCTGACTAGCGTTACTTCCCTTGCGACTTCCTTACTTTCAACTCAAAATGGCACAAATAAATAAATTAAGAATCGTGCAGTGGAATTGTCGCGGAGTTTAAATAAGAAGGGTGACCTTCAAAATATTTCCGATGACTACGACATACTTTTATTATCTGAAACACTCCTTAAACCTGAAAAAACTTTTTATTACAAAATTGTTATCTTATTAGAAAGGATAAACTTTCTCATAGGGGCGGAGGCCTCGCGATAGCCATCAGGGAAGGAATCAACTTCTCCAGAATATCTTCAATAACTAATATAGAAAATAGGCTTGAAACTCTAGCAGTTTCTATTAATTCCTCCGAAGGAGAATTCTTGATCGTCTCGTTCTATAGAGTTTCTTCTTCGGATAACGTCATTAAATTTAATACCTGGTCTATGCTTTATAACCCAGTCTTAGCGATTAACTCTGAAACAGTCTCCATAGGGGGTGACTTTAACAGTCACCGCTCCTCATGGGAGAGCTCGCACAGTTGCCTTAACGGTGTTGAGCTCTGTTCCTCATTAGACCAATGAGATTTCATGTGCCTGAACACTGGCAAAGGCAGCTTTGCCAGCCGTCCAGGCCAATCTCCTTCGGTATTAGACCTGTCATTTGTTACTCCTACCTTATTCACTATCTGTTCCTGGGATGTTTGGGATGATTCCAGAGCAAGTGACCACTACCCGGTGGTCACAAGCCTTGGTCTCACCATTCCCATTTCACCGTTTTTCTCGCACAAATATAAACTCAAAATAATAGATTGGCTTAACTTTTCAAGGAATTTATCGGAATTTGTTAAAGACAATGAAGCAACATTTCTAAATTCATCTTTGGACCCCTTCTCTAGTTATCATCGGTTTATTGAAGGTTTAGACAAAGCGGTCACTTCTGCCTGTCCCCTGTCGCCCTTACTAGATATAATAATCAAAATTCAACTCACCCAAGCAGTAAACGTTTTGTCCCAGCCCCTTGGTGGGACGAAACATGCAACAGTGATGTCGCTGAAAGGAAGCGAACCGCCAGGGCGTACAGATATAGCAAAACTTATCCAAATTACAGTCAAACCCTTCAATAGCCCTTCCTTCTATGGCCCTACCGATACTTGACGCCGCGCCTCAGGTAGGTGTAATAGGAGCTGCGCGGGTGCGCGGGGTCTGCGGTTGTCATTCAGTCAAGCACTCAGGCGTGAACCAACAAAAGCGGATCGGGCTATAATGAGTTAGTTCCCACCCATCGCCAGCCCCAAAATTGGCGCTATAGAAGAGTCTTACTGTATTTAGAAATGAAAAGAACAGAGGCGAAAGCCAAACGCACTTTTAAGGAAGCACGAAAGAATTCCTTTAGAAAATTCTGCCACTCCTTAGATAGAATGACACCTACTTCCAGAGCCTGGAGGGTTGTCAAATCCTTTAAAAATAGATTCACTCAACCGGCTGTGGCATCTTGTGGCATCGAAGAAACGACTCCTCCAACTGTTTTTTATGACAACTTCCCATCAGATTTTAGGTCAAAGGAATTTCTCGAGGCTCCTTTCTTTGAAGCTGAGTTAGAAATGACTATTTCCTCGCTCAAAACTAAATCCTCTTCAGGCTTAGATAAAGTAGATTACAATATAATTAGGAATTTTCCAGAAACAGCAAGATTGACTCTTTTCGAAATCTTTAATAGTATACTTAGCTCCGGCCTATTCCCCTCGTCGTGTAACAATTTTCTAGACATATTCATTCCAAACCCAACTCCCGGCAAATTTCTACCTATTTCACTCGCATCTTGCCTTTTTAAACTTATCGAAAAACTTAGATATATGAGACTTATCTGGCATCCTGAACACAACGTTATTTTATTACCTTCACAATTCAACTTCAGAAAGGGAAAATTTTGCGCTGACAATTTGGCTATTTTGGTGATAGAAGTCTGGAAAGGCTTTGTCAAAAAAGAAGTCATAGCCGGCCATAGCTAAATTCGTATACAATTCCACTGCATGTAAAAATATTTATTTCCATATCAATGGCGAATTGGTCGGTCTTAGAACTAGTACTGTGGGACTTCTACAGGGTAGTATTCTTAGCCCAATATTATTCACAATTTATACCAGAAAAATTTATTTTTTGATCCCTGCTGATTGTATTATTATTGAATTTGTGGACGATATAGCAATACTCTGCACATTTAAGGACCCAGAACAATCTGTCTCTTCTCTTCAAAGCTGTGCAGATATTCTTTCAGATTTTCTCAACGAAAGAGGTCTTGGAATCTGCCCGGAAAAAACCAAACTATTACTTTTTTCAAAATTGAAACTAGAGTTCACTAATGATTCGCTTTCTCTTACGTTAAATAATGTTCAAATTTATCCCTCAGAAACAGTGAGATTCCTCGGAATTATATTGGACTTTGCATTTTCATTTGATACCCACTGTGCTTATTTGACCGAGTTATCGGCTACAGTTATCGGCTAAAGAAAAAGCACACCGATAAACGTTAAGTTAGCAGAAACTTGTGAACCTTCCTTAAAAAAACGCTTTTGTTATTTAGCAAAGAAATATATTTTAAGATCATTTTCCGTCCTTAAACCTTCTATTTCCAGACAGCCTAGAGGATCTTTGAAACTAGACAGAAAAAACTAATAGTTATCGCATTAGAGACACTTTTGTATTTTTTAGAGGTTTTGACAAAGTCGCCAATTTTAAACATGAAATTCGCAGGTCATATGTCCATCCATATTTTGAATTACCTTATACAAAACACTTATTCGTGCCTCAGGAAGAGCTTAGTTAGGGTCGTTTACTCCAAGACTGCCCGTATCCAGAGGCTCTTTTACGAGATCATGCGAATTTCAATGATCATAACTTTACTGAATTTTACACGGATAGGTCCAAGTCGGATGTGGACGAAACCGTAGGATTTCCATTCTATCAAATCCCGTGTCATTTTTGTTATTAGGAACCAACTGTCGAACCTTTCCAGGCTTGATCACAAGGTAGTGCTGGTTTGGATCCCTGGGCACAGGAGAATTCGAGGAAATGAGCAAGCAGAGCAAGCCGCCAAATCGGCTGCTTGTGACGGCGCTCTCCTTCGAGTTTCTCTTCCCAGCTCTGATTTTTTGAGCTTACCTCGAAAATCACTTTTAAATAGCTGTAGAGATTACTGCACTAAAGTAGGGGAAAACAAGGGTGTCCATTACACTCAAAGTTTTTACCAAGATAGGCACAAACCCTGCTTTGCTTCTTTCGTTGCATCGAGAGAGTGGATAGTCTCTCTGTGTCGCATGAGAAGCAACCACTGTTCCCTTAATGCTAGTCTGGCCCGCAAGAATATTATAGACTCAGATCAATGTTTTTGCGATCCAGACATTGACGAAGACCTGAATCATGTTCTCTGGACTTGGCCTCGCTTCGATAACATTCGAGGCACCCTTATTGGAGCACTATCTAGGACCCTAGGGTGTCCTCCACCCTTTTGCAGCTATCAAATCTTGGTACATTCCTCCCTCCGAGTCGTCTCACATATTTTAAAATGTTTGAAAGATGCGAACCTAAAAATTTTATTTTATTTTTTATTTTTTTAATTTTTTAATTTTTCATTTCATCTTATCTATTTTTCATTTAAACTTTTGTCTAATAAATCAAGTTCGGTATTCGCGGCCATGCCTATAATTTCCACACTTGAAATTGCCCCCCGAATGCGCGCGGGTTCAGCACACGTGCCAGAGCCCATGGCTAATTTTCTCTCACCGTTGGGAGAGCTTTCCGTTTTTTTTAGATTTCCCATTGAGTTACATGACCCAACATTAGTTCGTGACCATATATACGCAACTGTTAAAGCAAATATAGTGTCAGCACAGATCGCCAATAAGCTGATCTGAAAGAAGAAGAAGCCGAAAATTGTTGGTGCCCCGAGTCATATTTAATTTTCTTATTTCAACCTCGGATATTTGTGTGACATTTGTCACTGAAATGTTGTATAATAACCCAGTGGGCACAAAATTTGGCGACGTCTTTACGACATCATTACGGCATCTTTACGACAACTTTACGACATCCTATGTCCATGTCGTTTCGGTGTCTTTGCGATATCGTAAAGACATCGTCAGATCATACGACTTATTTACGATCTCGTAAAGACACCGTGACGACATGGACATAGGATGTCATAAAGTGGTCTTAAAGATATCGTGACGACGTCGGAAAGACGTCACCAAAAGTTGTGCCCAATGGGAACTAGGGGAGAGAGCGTTATGGTGACCGGCTCAGAATAAAATGTCCTATAAATTATGATTGAAATGTGATCATGATGATCTTATCAATCAAAGTGGAGTATGATGCGTACTTCAGTTATTCCATCTTGCTTCCTGAAATATATACGGTGCCATTGTACCCTAGACGTAATGTTGCAAGGTTTAATTAATTTTAATATATTCAGAGCGTTAAGACAACCAATAAATGATATCATAAGCTTTAAAAATTACTTCGCCTATTAAAAAATAATGTTTTTATTTTTGGATTTCAACATATGCTTTAAATACAGTTAAACCTCGATTTAATGTCAATTTTAGGACTAAGCGTGACATTGAATCCAGTCTCCAAACTATTTTGTCTTTCTCCTGTTCTTTTCTTTCTTCTTTCTCTCTTTGTTTCGTGACGCTTGAGTGAGCACCGTATATCCTCTCGCAGCTCCTCTCACCTATTCCAACCGCGCGGCGTCGATTCCTGTAAACATAAAATGGAGGATCACGAAATCCAGGTTTGACTTACATAATTTTTGCTAAAGAATTTTCTATCTGTTTTACCAAAACTGTTTCTCATCATTACTCTTGATGATGCATATTTTCAAATAGAAATTATATTTAAGCACTATTTTATCAACCAACAAGAGCTAGTTGATGTAAAAAAATTAATTAAAATTGGTTGAAATTTGATTTTGAATTACACTGCCTGTGATTTCCGGTCAAGAGCCAGCAATTCTTCATCGATTTTAAACCTTTTTTTTAAATACTCTTAACTATATTCCAAAGAAAATGATAAGATCCGATTTTTAAATATTTTTTTAATTCCATTTTTGTGTTGCCAAATAAAATGAAAAATTTACATTTTCGTAACTTGTTTCATCTATTTATAAACCTTAGAAATGAACTCAGAATCAATATAAACAAGTGTGCTGTCACCTAATACAATCAGTTAATTCATAAAACGTTTTGGCTACTTTTTATAAACAAATTTTAAGCCAACTCTATAAACAGGTGCACTGTTTTAACACTATTCAGCCAATCCTTTACAGAAATATATTTTGTCTGAAAAAGGCAGAAGAACCGCTCGTTTCCTCCCCGCGGAGCTGCAATAAAATAGCAGTTTATTTGCATTGCTACGAGCCGCACGTAAAGTGACACGAAGAAAGAAAACTGATTAAGAAGCAATAAAAAAGTGAAAGAAAAAAGTGACAAGAGATTATTTTAAAATTAAGTTAAACGATGAAGTGAACTTTGGACTTATAATTTCGCCCTACATGCGTACGAACTCGGTGCAGTCAAGTGCTATTTTACAGAAAAACAGCGCTTATTCTGCCTATTTCGGATAAAGTATCGTATGCACCACGTCAGTAAAGTTGTTGCTACCACTCCGTTCTTTACCTTACTTTCCATTTTAATCACGGATCCCTCCGAAATCCCCTCCTCTCCTCTCACCCGATCTACTTTTTTTGCATCTCAGCAGAAAAATTAGTTGCATATCACGATTCGCAATATGACCAAAAAAGTGGCGATTTGTTAAATTTGACGATCCCGGTGCTCGTCAATAACAGGAAAATGGTTGAAATCGCTTTAGATTCATAGATTAACGTTTTTTAAAGCTCGCTAGATATAGAGAGTAGGACTAAAATAATATACGCATCGCGGGCCAAACAGACTGGGTGAAGGAATCACCGAAACAAACCACGATTGTTTCCAGCTGAGGCTCACTGGGAGTATTCCGACTCACGTTTGCCTAATTCGCTGACGTGGTGAGGGGCTGATGTGTGCTTGCACTGTCGATGTGTCAGCTGCAACATGAGATCAGAAGCTATTTCTGCCCTCCCCTTCACGCATGATGCGCTGGCAAAATTACATAGCACCTACAACCCCTCAACCCCCCCTACCCCAGAAAGAGAATTGATAGAATGATGGTCGAAGGACGCTCAAAGAAATGTTGGCCACACTGTCCAACATGCAAGATGCTACGGATAGACAGAGAACTGCCAATACCGATATGAAAAGCAGAGTTTCAAAGCTGATGGAAGCTTTAGAGGTTATCCAGCAGGAAAGGGGGACGAAAAATGAAGCGCAAGTGAAAATTTTGATTCCGGCGAGGAGAAAGGCACAAAAAAGAAGCCTATTCACACCGAGACGCGCGAGCAATAAAAGAGAAGTCTCGGGTTCAGCGGAGAATCTGTGTGCCACTCCAATGGCAAAAAGGATCAAGGATCTAGTGTCACCTCTGGCTAGGACGGAAGTCACCAACAGAAAGATAAAGAAGGTCGAAAAACCTGCGAAACCGAAAAATTCCGAAGCACTGGCTATACAGCAGCAAAGAAGACAGATATACAGGGAATTATCAATACAGAGGATACGGACACGGTGATTACCTCGACCCGTAAAACAAGAACCGGATGGGTCTTGGTTGAACTTGAACGCTATCGTCAGCGTCTACTTCACTCGAAACAAGTCGATTGCAGACTTTCAGGCTAATATAGAAGGTTTAGAGAGGGTAATCTAGGATACGGAGGACAGAATACTGGTAGCCGGCGACTTTAATGCGAAGGCAATAGATTGGCGATTGCCAAAGTCGGACTCTAGAGGGAAACACATAAAACACAGAAGAGGATTCATAGTCCTAAATACTAGTGCATCAACATTTAAACGACCTGAACAGAGAGATACGACACCAGATATCTCCCTAACGCCAGAAAATGCGGTGAGTTTGATAGTAAATCGGAAAGTGATGAAGGACTTTAAAGGCAGTGACACCAATATATAACTTTCTAGCTACAGGTTCAGAATAAAGACCCGAGAGTATACGAACAGATAGGCCGAAGAGGTGAAAGCCAAACGAGAACCGAAACCCGGCTTCCTGATGGTCGAAGGTAATGGTTCAGCTTACGAAATTCTTCTTTTTCTTACGTCGAAAACCCCAGCAAGCAAAGAGGAAATCTGCCGAGATCGCCCGAAAAATCATGGAATTTCTTCAAATGAAGAAACAGCTGGGGAAAACCATGAAGCGCAGAAAACGCGTAGGCTGGATGGCCAGGGCAAAGGAGGTGGACAACGAAACATAGGACCTCGGCTGCAGGATCGTTGTCTGAAAACTGGGAGCCACCATAGCATGACTGAAAGTTATGGGGAAACGATGAGGAATATCGTTGATATGTTGTTTCCGACAGCGAATGTGGAGTAGGAAGAGGTGGAAGTGGATATCCTAATGGACATCCGATTGCTTGAGGCAGGAGAGCTTTGAAAAGACGTAAGCTCCCTTAAAAATAAGAAGGAACCGGGAGTAGATAGTATCCCATTAGAAGTGCTCAAGACAGTCGTACGATACAACCCGCAGTTAATGTTGGATATGTACAACAGCTGTCCCTAAAACAGAAGCTTCCACAAGAAATGGAATGAACAGAAGCTGGTGCTGATAAGCAATGGCAAAGGTGATCTGGGATTTCCGTCATCCAACAAGTCTTTGTGCATGTTGGACACTGCCGGAAAGCTGGTAGAAAAACTCTTAAAACCTCGCTTGCTATCAGCTATCCAAGCGGCTGGAGACCTGTCCAATATAGAGTATGGGTTCAGACGACAAAAACGCCTTCAACACGGCTCCGTGGAGCCATATAATGGACGCACTGCGAAACAACTTTAAGGTAATGTAGTATCTTCTCCGGGTGGTGAGAAATTACCTGAAGGATAGAGTGCTACTGTATGACTGCAGCGATGCCCCACGAAGAAAAGAAATCATCACAGGAGCCACACAGGAATCTATTCTGAGGCGAAACCTCAGGAATTTTTTTTATGAAAGTATCCTTCGCATGGAAATGCTGAATGACACATTTCTCGTAGGCTGTATGGACAATATTGTGGCGACCATTATGGCACGGAATATGGAAGAGGTATAAATGAAGCTCGAACAGCTTTATGCGTCGGGTATGTAGCTGGATTGAAGAGCACGGCCTAAACCTGGCTTTACAGAAGACGAAGATCGTGGTTCTTACGACTAAGAGGATTTAGACTAGCATCTAGTTACAAGTGGAAGGCGAGATATTGAAACGCAACAGGCGGTCAAAAATCTCGGTATATTTCTCGATACAAGATTCAAATTCTGGGTGCATATTCGGGAAGCAGCGAATAAGGCAGCCACAATAATGCTGAGCCTTGGCAGGCTCATAGCGAACGTTGGCGGACCTACAACAAGTAAACGTTGGTTATTATTGCCGGTCACCATGTCTATCCTATTGTACGGAGCCGAAATATGGACGGGCGCACTGAGGATAGACAAGTACAGAAGATGCATGGCCGACCTACAGCGCATAGGAGGGAGATCGACCTTCTAGCCCACGAGAAAAAGGAGATCTTTGAGAAGAAGGCGTAGGTGGAGAAAATCGTCCCAAAGTAAAAGTGTCGAGCACAAACCATGCATCAGTGGGAAATCATTTAGGAAAATGATTACCGGGGCAGGTGGACGTTTAGATTAATGAACGACCTCACTCTTTGGATTGATCGAGGACATGGACACAAATGGTAACGGATGCTTTTAGGCATAACCGCACAAAATTGGCAAAGCAAGAAGCTCTAATTGCAGGTACTGCGGCCCGTATGGAGATGACGCGTTACGTACGTTTGTCGCTCGTGACGGATGGATCGAAGAGAGGATGATGCTGAAAACCGACAATGGATCAATCAGCGCAGAAAACATTATTGCCAAAATGCCAAGCAGCGAGGAAAGTTGGAAGAAATAACGGCTTACGCCGTAGGTATTTCTATGGGAAAATTAGAAGAAAGAGTACCTTGTATTGTATGTATATTGTATGTCAGTCTGTCTGCCTGTCTGTCTGTCGGACTGTCTGTTGTCTGATGACGCGGCAACTTTCGAAGGAATTTTATAACTCAAATTTTCTTTTGCAAACTGGTCTGGAGTCCAAAAAGACAGGTACATTTCGTTAGACAGCTTTTGCTCCGAATATTTATGGTTTAAGCCATACGAAAAATCAAACTGAGGAGCGTAACAATTTAACTTTCCCACGAAAATACGCAAGATACAATGAATAGGCAAAAGACCAAAATTATCCGTTCTTAAAAGTTTTCAAAAATTGCTCTTAACTGTTTTTTTAATTATAAAAACGAAGCAATCAAAATACTTTTGTCTCGATACCAATGCATATTAAGAATTGAAATAATATAAATGTATTGAAATAATACATTTTCTAGGTAGCTGAGAATAAAATTTAATGTTAAATAAAAACTAAATATTAAAGTAATCATGAGAAATAAAATTTGTACTTTATTTTGCAATATCGGAATAAGCAATTCCAGGCCGAGGTACAAAAATAAGTGTATATAAATTTGATATAATAGTGTTGAACTTAATGTAGAAAAAATCACATTTCTGACAAAATCCAGTGCGGGGCACGAGATACGTGATGAGAATATGTTCGTTAAAGCCAAAGGCGTTTAAACAACAGAGAATTCACAATCGCTAAATTGCAGTTGTCGATGCTCTGACATTTAATTGAAAAATACAAATATACCCGTGCAGCGGGCAGGTTTTTGAAAATCAAATCATTTTCGTAATAATTTAAATCAGCACCAAAAAGCTTAACTAGAATTAATTCAACCTTATGTGCATAGACTTCCGCCTTATAATTTTTATCTACGTATTTCCATTTTGTAATGATGACTTGAATGATGAAATACAAATAAGCATCTTAAAAACAAGGTTTTATCGATTCAGTTCTTCCTTATAAATAGATAAAATAAATAAGAATTACGCAGTTGATAGTACAAGCCTCTAGAGTGTATATACTGAACCATTATATAGAAAATTTATTAGTGAAAAGTCACAAAAGTTCAGCATAAATCACTTTTTTCTATTTCAAGAAAATGCGGCTCCTAATTGTGACACTGTTCCTAATTTCATTAGCAGTGTACTCTAATTGTTTGGGTAATTATAATATTATCATAAACCAGATCATTTTATTAGAGTATATACTTACTGAAAATAATTGATTGCATATGATTAAGTCAAAAATACATAAACATAATTGAAATTTTCGATATTACTTGAGATTGAGCGATTAATTTCTAATCTTACATTTTTATTGATTACTGGGCCAATATTTTTTCTTTTATAAACAAGAAAGTCGCGATTAATGAGTGGAGACTTAAAAAATTGCACCATCGCTCAGTGACGCTAAAGCGTAGGCTTTGGACCCACTCCGTCGTCTTGCAGGTTCGATTCCCGCCTCGCATAAAATTATTATTATTATTATTATTATTATTACACCATTAAGCCACTTCCCTTTCGGGGTAGGCGTGACTCACTCGGTAGGGGAAAGGAGTAGTGTGTGGAAGGGATAAAGATTTTTCAGATTGATCCAGAATTCTCGTGCTATTTAAGTAAATAACACGTTCGTTCCGCAACACTGCTCCGACCCAGGTTGCTGATCAATCTCTCTATCAATCACCCCAAGCGAAGAACCTCACGAAGTCGTTATGTAAGGTTCCTCACTTGGGTCCATTAGTAGCCAACGTCTTTGTTTCAGGCGTCATTCACTCTACTGACACTCTTTATATTAACTATTTGCCGCCATACTTTCCTGTCATGGCATACTTCTCTAGCTGCTTTTATGTCCATGCATTTTTTCATGCAGGCTCTCGTGTTTCTGTGACTTCTTACGTCTCTTCCAACTAGGGTCTCATTCACACATTCTAACCATTCTTTCCGCGGTCTACCTCTGGGCACGCTGCTATTTACTTTACCTTGATACACTTGTTTCGTTAGTCGTTCATTTGGCATTGTGTCAACATGTCCGAACCATCTTAACCGATTTCTTTCCCATGTGTCTACTAGTGTCTCTTCTGCACCACATTCTTTTAGAATTATCTCGTTACTTACTTTGTCCATCAGGGTTTTCCCGCATATTATGCGCATGAATCTCATGTCAATTGCGTTAATTTTACTCTTATCTTTTTCTTGATAAGTCCATGTCTCGCTACCGTAGAGTACAGTCGGTACAAATCTAGAATTATGTATTGCCATTTTAGCTTTATTTGATATATTTTTACTTCTGATAAGAGGACCTGCTCTACCAATAACCTTCTTACTTTCATTTCTTCGTCTATCTAATTCCTCATCTATCTTCCCGTCCCTAGTAAATAAGCTACCAAGGTATACGAACTTATCAACTTGTTCAATTCTCTCATCATTTAATAAAATATTGCATAGTGTTTTCTCCCTCTTTCCTTCGAACACCATAGTTTTTGTTTTATTTGCGTTAATTTTGAGGCCCATGCTCTTCACGCTTGCATCTAGTTTATTCAACATTCTTTGTAGGTCTTCGATAGACTCTGCCATAACAACCTTATCATCTGCGAACGCTAATCCACGTACCCTTATTGTTTCGAGACCCACACCCCCTTCGTCGAAGAGAGCCATTCTTAAACACTTGTCCATAAATAATATAAATAACCATGAAGACATAACGCATCCTTGTCTAACTCTTTGAATAATATCGAAATAGTCACTCAGTTT
>NC_046661.1:113110406-113113458 GCF_010883055.1 Belonocnema kinseyi | reverse complement strand
ATTTTTGAATATATTTTACTTACGGTGCTTAATAAGCTAATCCCTCTGTAATTATTGCACTCGCTTTTATCTCCCTTTCTCTTGTATATTGGTACGATAATCTATTCATTCCAATCGTCTGGGACGTCTCTCATCTCGAAACATAAATTTATCAATTCGCACAATCTGTGTGGTAAGCACGCGCCACCTTGTTTAAGCATTTGAGCGTTAATACCGTCTACCCCGGCAGCCTTACCGTTTTTCAAGTTCTTAATTATATCCCTAACTTCAGTGACACAGACTTTTTCAATTGAGTTTTCCATCGCATCGTGTTCAACATCGCAGTTGTTGTGTCCTATAGCTTCATCTCCGAATTGTCTCCTAAAATAGTCTCTGAAAGCTGCTAGTGTTCCGTCTGCATCATAAACCATTTCCCCGCTACTATTTCTCATGTTGACAATTTCTGTACTTTTGTTTCCTTTCATTTTTTTGTAAAGTAGTTTCCTGCTTTCTTCAAAGTCGTTTTGTATTTTTATCTCTTCTTCTGCTCTAATTGTATCTTTACTTTCTTTAACTAATCGTTTAAGTATCCTATTTTCGCGTCTATAATCATTTCTACGTCTATGTATTCCCTCATTGCTAAGACCTGCGATGTTTAAAGTTCTCTTGTACGCTTCTCTTTTTGCTTTATGGGCAACCTGAATTTCATCATTCCACCACGCATCACCACAAATTCTTCCTATAACTGGTAAATGACTTTTGAAAAATGCCGTTTTTTAACAAATACTTTGATTCATTGCAAAATAGCTATTAAATATAAAGCAGTTATCTAAAACTGATCTTTAATAAAAACTCCAATGCTTATAAATATATTGAATTTGACATAAACAAATAAGTGAATGAAAATGATTTCATGGAGATTGCCAGCTATTAATCATTTGATTTGCACTAAACTTGAACAATTTACAAACAAAAAGAGTTTTAAGTCAATTAATGAAAGCTAATAAATAATTGGTTATTTTATAAACAAATTTTGAGAACAAGTATCCATGCCAGGTATATAATATATATAATACTTGAAAACGAAACAGAAGTATCATATCTGGTAATCCAATAAAAATTAATAATTTTTTAAGCCATCTTAATTAATAAATGCACTGTTTATCTATTTTTGGGTGTACAAAATGAATTAATTTAGAATACATAATCAACAATAAATAACTAAATCCTACATTTTTTGGAAAATTTGCATGACAATAAATATTCATTATTGTTCACAACAATAAACATGCATTATTTGGCTATTTTTTAACATTGAAACTTTGTTTTTTAACGTAATTAACAAAGATAACAAGGATTAGATGCTAAAATATAGCCAAATAATGACTTTGTTCATTAATGTTGTTTGAACAAATATAAAATGTTATGGATACATAGGAATAAGTCATTGCTGAATAATTGGCTGTTAATGCCGTTCAAAAAGAAGATCCAACCCAAAAATTCAATAAATGACGTAAGTTTGATCGTTTTGGAAATTTCCAAAGATCCTTTGGGCTCCAAATGTCCCTTTTGTAGCATTTCAGTAAGTGTAATTAAAATCGAGTCCCTACTTGCAGATTCTGATAATCCTGACTTATCAGAAATGTACTATTTCTAATCCTCTTAAGGCTCTATTGCTTTGTGGATTCTTATTGCTTTGAGAATCAGTCAGGATTAAATTCTTAAAAACTTGGTTAGCCTGAAATTTTTAAATTTATTGTTGTAGAAATAATATTTTAACAAATATAGTCACAAGTTAGTATTTACGATAACCTCATTGTTATCTGTAAAAAATTTTGAAATAAACTTACTATTATTCAGTATTATCGCACCTGCAATCATACAATATAAATAATTCTATTAATTATTATAATGATCATTATAAACAGTTATTATGAACATATTCTTGACTGCGATGCTTAAATTTTGAAAAATAATTTTGTGTATCGACAATTGGTTGGATCGTTTGCTATATCGATTTATACTTACGACTTACGAACATACTTCAACAATTGCTATTGTTATGAACAATTTTATCAATAATTATACTATTTTGGTTATACTTTCTAGGTCTCACTTCTCCATCCCATCGGATCAATTTAAACTATTTCATAAATAATGATCAATTGTGAAATATTATTAAAAGTAAACAAATTTGGTTATTTATAATAAATTTATTAAACAAATGTTCCAATTGCACTGTTTTTCTTAAAAAATGGATTTCTAATTAAACATTCATGGAAGCAAACCTGTGTAGATGCATATATGGGACATTCTTTAAATATATTTGTTAATAACAATTTAATATATTTAGTTTTAATTTGGTCCGATGGGAAGGAAAAATGTGGTCTAGAAACAATATCCAATTTGGAATAAATCTTATAAATAAGTGTTTATAACAATATATAAATTGTTGAGACACGGTGCAAAGTCTTTAGTATATATCGATCTAGTAAACCAATCTAACAAATTTTAGATGAAAAAATGAATCCGTATAACAGTTAAGCACCACAGTTAATAGTTTGTTTATAATAATTGTTCATAATAATGAATAATTAAGTTATATATTAATGGGATTATTTATGTTCTATATGTACAGGTAAAATAATACTTTAGAAAATTGAGTTTATTTTTGCATTCTTAAGATTTCGTATAAGCAAGCAGAAACCCTTATATGTCCAGTCCAGTGATCCCAGATCTGAAACGAGATGCGGTCCAATACTATGACAGGGCTATATCCGTGTGAAGATAGTAGGAGACGCTGTAAATGACTGAGTTGCGCGCGCAACCCATTTCTCCTCTTCTGAATTTGAAAACTCGAAGATGCACGATTGCCGTTAGGAGCAACTTCGTCGATTCTATTTATATATCTATCTGCTTACAGCTAACTGCTTTGAAATAAATTCAGGAGATTGGGATTTCAATATTTCCAGATTTCGATGCCGACGATTCTCATGATTTGAATAGATCGCGCGCCTCTTGATATGCGTATATTTAGAGGTTATGTTATTTCATGTATAAAATATAAATTATA
>NC_046661.1:113099753-113110306 GCF_010883055.1 Belonocnema kinseyi | reverse complement strand
TCGAAATCTGGAAATATTAAAATCCCAATCTCCTGAATTTATTTCAAAGCAGTTAGCTGTAAGCAGATAGATATATAAATAGAATCGACGAAGTGCTCCGACAGGCAATCGTGCATCTTCGAGTTTTCAAATTCAGAAGAGGAGAAATGGGTTGCGCGCACAACTCAGTCATTTTCAGCGTCTCCTACTATATTTACACGGACATAGCCCTGTCATAGTATTGGACCGCATCTCCTTTCAGATCTGGGATCACTGGTCCAGTCGGGTTCCCGTGCGTCCATCGTACTTTTTTCCAAGAAGGGGAAGTGATGGGAACTCACAGCTCATGAAACGCAGGGAAGTGAAAGGAAATTAAGGGAGCAGAGGAAGTGTCGTGAAACGTGGGTAAAGTAAGGAGAGGAGTAAGTAGTTGAGGAAGAGGTTGTGAAAAGGAGAAGAAGCGATGGTTGAGGTGGGGAAAGGGGATGTAGGGGAATACCGAGGGAGTAGGAGTGGACAAGCATGAGAGGGAGAGGTTTGAAATACTTATTTATGCCTCAATAGTGTACGAAACCCCTTTTTTATGCGCAAGGCGCTCACTTTAACTTATTTTTTAAGAGATAAGGGAGGAATGGATAATGTGGTGCCGCGGGAAATGTGACGCGGTCGCTCAAACACAAATTTGCGTATTTTGAATGGGTGAGGTTTGGTTCAGTATATGCATTGATGAATGCAATGTCGATAGTACAAAAATTAGGTTAATTCAGATGACTATTTAATTTTTAATTTAAAAAGTTTGTTTTAGTTGTTTTTCATCTTTTATTACAGTTTCGAAAAAACCATTCAAGCTTTTAGTATTTTGCTTAAAATTTATTCAAGCGTTGATAATGATCTCTGGATTCTTTCGAAAATCATATTTAACTTTATATCCTGTGTTTTATGTTAAGCTCGCCACATAAATAAAGCTTCTAGAGAATTATGAATAACCGACAAAAACTCTGATTTATATTATCTAAAATATTTCTTTGTAACAATCAAAACTTTTGTTTAGATCAACCAAAAATTCCACATTTCAAGTGTTTACATCTAATAGTTTCTGTTTTTTATTACAATATTCCGTTTAGAACCCACTGCAAAAGCTGAAGTGTTCGAACGTCATAGAGGTCTTCAGGCTATTAGTCGACGAATTGCTTTTTATGCAAAAATAAATGGTAAATTAGCACATATAACCAACAAAATACTTCATGAATTCCACGTCACGGAGGATGGTTTTATTATTGGAGTGTCAATAAAAGGTTTTCTTCGTCCAATATATGATATTGCTAAAAATATGGTTATTGTTCGCTTAAGAGACGGTGCCAATACACTTTTAACCCTAAAGGATTTGCAGATATTAGGGTATAATTGCGAGTATGCTCCTAGACGACATCGTCAGATAGAATATCAAAAATATTTAATTTCCAGTCGAGCCGTTAAGCAACTAAGACGGGAGTAATTCAAGTCAAGCAGCATGTAAAACCAAAATAAAACATTGTCTGCGTTCCAAAGTCAGATCAAAAACTTATAAGCGCAATTGATAGTAGTACTAGTGAAAATGAAATGTATGTTTTTTAATCAAATAAAGATATGGGTTTGCATCATATAAATATTCAGTTATTCACATTCCAAATTAACGCTGTAGACAAATTTTCAGGTTAAATTTAATTTCCTATTTCTCCCCTTCTTTATTCCGTCCACTACCTCAACCCAAATCCAAACCACCTTTCCCTACATCTCTTTCACACAAGCATATTTCCCTACATTTGGACGGACAGGCTGCAATTCACAAACGAATACCTGCGATACCTTCCCCCACTACTGTGCTTGTCGGCGACGAATTCCCCTCCTGCGCTACAAGCGGAAAGCGTGGTCGTTATATTCTTCGACGCAATGCTTCTTCTTCCTTCTTCTTCTTCTTCTTCTTCTTCTTCTTACGTAAATCCGCCAGCGCTCAGCATCCATCACATATGCAGTGAAAAGAAGCATTTCATCGGCAAATATACCAATCACGCTTCTCGACAGCAGCGCAGAAGGGAAATTCGTCACCGGCAAGCACAGCAGTGGGAGAAGATGTCGCAGATACTTGTCGGCAAAATGACAATTGCCCATATTGCCTATATAAATATCCCCTTCCCGCCCTCTTGCTACGACTTTAAACTCTTATATGTTCTCTACCAAGCCAGCAGCAGAAAAAGATAGGCGGTACTGAGACCAACCGCAAGCAGACACCGATTAGAGGAAAGCCGATGCTTCAGGACCCGGAGAAACATCAACATTCAGATTTCTCTCAAGTCCAAAGATCTGATGCCGAGCTACGTAGAGATTTTCCCGAAGAATCCGACATTTAGACCATCAGCTGTGGCTTGTATAATGCAGCGAGAGCTTTGGCCGATGCAAACCGTAAAGCAAAACCAACGGCTGATCATAAGACCAAAATACGGATGTATGAACTAACCACAAAGATAGCCTGGGCAAGACAGTAAGCGTTTCGTATTCGAGGATCGACAGTTCGCGCGCAAATCAACAGTTTTTCTCTGACCCATTTCGACTCGTCAAACACCATCTAGTTACTGTCGAACTTCCGGCCAAACCAGAGCAGGTGAAAGCATTTTGGATAGAAGTCTATGAAGTTCGCCATTTACTGGCAGGAACTCAAAGAACATAAATAGGTTCACGGACCTTTGCAATGCCCTCACACAAAACCTGAGGCAGAATGCCCACCCATCACTTCCGAGTAGGTAAAGAAAGTATTAATAGGCATATAAAACTATTCCTCTCCGGGACCAGATGGTATCAAGACCTTTTGACAGAAGAAGTTTCCTTCAACCCATCAGCATCAGGTCCGCATTTTCACCTCATATCTAAAGTCGGAAAATCCTATTCCGAAGTGTTTAGTGAAAGGGCGCACTGTCAAATCAATTTCCTGCCAAAGATGGGCATGTTAGCTGACCCGAAGAATTACAGGTCAATAACTTGTCTAAACACACTGTATTAAATCTGCACTGCTGTCCTAAATGATAGGTTTGTTCGGATAATCGGACCTGTGTGGCATTAAATTTACGAACAACGCGGCTCAAAGAAAGGCGTAGCAGTATGTCGGGAGAACCTGCTTATTGATAGGTATGTCTGCAAGGATGCTTATTCTACTAGCGCCGCCTGTCGACAGCCACAATCGTAAGGTGCATACAGAGATTGATGTCGCTCTGGAAAACCAGAGTTACTATCTCACCTGCAAACATCCTGCGGCAACTAACAGCGTTACCTTTCACAGAGATGTCTTTCAGGTGACACCATAAGACCACTCCTCTTTCGCCTCACATTATTGCCACTATCTCTCGCACTTTGCCATTCCGAAGGGTATTTTTGCGGCGAACGTGGTAATTGAAAGCATGAGGTCTCTCATGTGCTTTACATGGATGATTTTCAGATTTATGATAAAAATGGAGAGCGACTGCATCTAGCTCTAGAGATTCTCAAGGAATACCCTGAGGATGTCGGAATTGATTTTAGCTTAGAAAAAGTGCGCCAAGGTCTATTTTAAGCGAGAAAAACCTTTAGGCATGCCAAAGACCTCTTTTCTCGTCAACAAAAACACTATACGACACCTTCGAGCTGGAGAGACCTAAAAATACCTCGGCGCACCGCAGAGCATCTTAAGTCTTCTGTTCTGCGACTCTACATCTCACGCCGTCAAGGTGGTAGCAGAATATTGAATCTTGAATGTCTTCACAACAGGATTAATCTGGGTACAGCACATAGAGTCGCCAATGGAAGAGACCCTCTTCTTAAAATGGTTAGGAAGCACGAAGAAGTTGACAAACAAGCGCTTCGGTACAAAGCAGCGAAGGAGGCTGCTGAAACACTTGGCCTTGACTTCAGTATCAGGGGTGAGCAAATGCATTTCCACTTTAGCATTTCATCGCTACATTTTGAGCGAAAATATTTCCGATGATAATTGCAGAGCGTGTCATGCACACCCCGAGCGTCTAGGACACATACTATCTAGTTGTCCAATTCATGCGGGAACGAACTACATCCAAAGTCACAATGCGGCACTAAGAATGCTTCATTATCATCGCTGTCACTCTTATGGCATTAGACTTAATATAAAGGAATTGAAAATGTACTATTCTGACTCATGGTCCTTACCGAATTGCCATTCTCATTAATCGATAATCAAACATATCTTAAACCAGTTTTTGAACGACTGGGGGAACTTTTTATATATATATTTTTTATTTATTGAAAAATTACACCCTACACTACTTGAAATAGAAAAAAACCGAATTTCGAAAAAATAGTCGTTACCGAGTTGTCATTATCATATCTTCAAATTCATGTATACATTTGTGTATATAGATATTCACTATTGATGCAATATTGCACAACACTGAGAAAACTATATCGCATGAATTACATTATATACCGTAATTCCTGCACTATATATCGTAATTATCGCATTGTAATAACGCAAAATCGTGATATCGTACATTGCAAGTTTTTACATTATATACTGCATAATTGTACAATCTATAACGTAAGAATTTCAGTTTATTAAGCTATTACATTGTATTTCTTCTTTTGTGATCTCGCGAGGGTTCGAGTAGTGAACAAGCGATCAAAGAAAAAATTAAAGACAAGGTTTCCATCGAATCCATGTGAAAGATTGACCGAAAAAAATAACCTTGCCAGATAAATTTTACATGAACTGAAGATATTTTCCGATTTTTAACGTTGCCTGGATCATCTTTTATCTTATAATCGCTCCATTTTTATTCGAGGTATAGTGACAATTACGACGCCAGCACTTTTCAGCGTTGTTTAACTTAATTAAATATGAGAGAAATGGGGATTCCCATACGAGGTTAGATATATATTTTGCGCTTTTGCTAAATGGTATCAAATAAGTTCTAATTCGTCTACAATAATGGGATTTATTTCGGAGGAGATATATCAATAAGTAAATTTTTTGTGTTTTCTGATGTTGATTCTACATGTTTCACTGAAATTTGCTCACTTCACAGCGTGACGCGGTCGACGAGTTCAGAATTATTTTCCTAACCTCAGTGAAACCTTCGCCAAAATACGTTTATTCATTAACCATTGCTGCTAAGGACGCCGTAGCAGATGACAGCAACAAAATATAACTTCATTTTTTTCTGTGATATTAGTGCATCATAATGTCGTACAAAGCTCCGGGACCTGATTTTACGTTATCATATTGCGCTTTCTTGCAATATAGAGGTTTTGCGATATCAGTGTGCGATATCGTTTTCTCCGTGAATGTTCAACGAAACATTCATAAATAAAGTGTCCATGTGTGGAACCGTGCGATGCTACATTTCTACATTTTAAATTTGCTGAAAACTCTGAAAAGACATATGAATTTCTCTAGTCAATTGTCAATTGATGTCAATTGGTGAAAGTATGTAATCTGAATCTTGATTGGCATAAGACAAATTAAGTGTTTTCTTTTTCTATTTTTAACCCATGCAAACGGGATCTTATTTCTTCCAAAGTGATATGTAACAGAGTGAAATAAGATGTGATTCTATGAGTTGTGTAACTATTGTAATAAAATTGTAGCCTGCAGATAACTGTTTTGTTATGGATTTCTTTTTTTTAATTCCATTATAGCGCATTTCTGAATTTTTTAATTAATATAATATTCCATTTTTTTAAATTGTATACCTTTGTTCAGGTATCTCATTAATTGACCGAAATATTCTACTTTTAAGGTTCAAAATGACTTATTCTACAGGTTTCAAGAATTTTCTTTTATTCTTTCCTTATTTCTTTTTCTTCATCAATGGCAGATTTGTTCTTTTATGTAATGGAAGCTTCTAATAAGTCCCCTAAGGGTTTACATTTTTAATGTAACTTCTTCCCTATTCCTTTATACACCCCCCACATACTTAGTTTGTGGTGGGAGAGGGATCTACAGTTTAAGATGAGTTCCGAACCCCCAAGAGCAACAGCTTTAAGTATTTAGAGAACCTTTTTGTCTAGAGGTACCGGTCCCACCCCTCTCCGTAGATGAACAATTCCCTTGCTAGACTAGTACACCCACGACCATCATCCCACTTTAATTTTTTTTTGAGTGAAAAAATTAATCATATATTCTATGAAGATTTTTGCGATGTATATTTGATGAAAATCAACGTATATTTAATGAAAAAGTTTTTTTAATTTTTGGTATGAAAAATTTCAGTTTCGAAAATTGTTTTTAAATAAAATTATTTTGAAGATTAAAATGTAGTGAATTTTCCGTTATCATTAGAAGTTTTTGCAAAATCACACTGTAGTAAAAATTGTGATGAAAGGATTTCTCGAAATCTCATTTACTGATAAAATTATTTAAAAAGCTTTTGAAAATATAGGTTCACATTTAGTTCAAATTTTAACGGACTATTCATTTATTGATATTTTTACATTCTCATTTATGAGAGTGTAATGAGTTACGTCATGAAAACCGTAAATTATTTCCTCTTTAATTAGGTTTCTCGTATTAGTTGAGATTAAAGATGTCGCAGAAGGAAGAAGAAAGAGTAGCCAATAATAATATATGTAAGTAATTTATTATAAAAAATTACAAAAATAGAATTGATATACTGCACGAAGTTGATGGAAGACGAGTTTAGTCATTAACCAGCACCTTAAAATAAAAGGATCAGATTTATTGTAGGACAAAGAGTTGAAACAAAGGGAATTTTAGAAATGACTATAACTATTGCTTACCGGTTATCAATATCAATGGAAGAGTAGATAAGGTCCAGGTTGTCACAATTAATTGCCACTTTGACCTCTGTGTAGTGGTGGAGAGAAAGGGTGTATAATTTGAATTGGATGTCCCAAAAGCAGGTTAATCCTTATTTGGTTGGTAATTTTGGGTCCAAGGGTTATCCGAAAGTGGGAAATCCCAGACTCGAGTTTCCCAGTGCACAATACTGTCACAAGGACGCACACACTATCACACGAAAAATTCCGGTTTGAGACACTGGACTAGATATCTCGAATCGAAGAAACCCGTAGAAAATAGAGAAGAAATATAACTGAGCCATCTTAGTACTTTCAGTTTTTATTGGGCCTAGTGCATGTCTCTGCATACTGGAAACTCGCTGTATAGTCTCACGTCATGAGTTTATATAGATATACTATACGGCTTACAACGTGTTCAATATATCTATCTATAGCCAGCTTACAATTTGTTGACACAATATTCGTACTACAATTATTAAGTATTTATTAGTATAATCATACATATATATGAATATATAAATAAATATATTAATAAATATATTAATATATATACGCCACGGGAAGTGACAAATGTAATCATACAAATTGAAATCGTGCAAATTTGAATTTTTTTTTACAAATTTGAGAAATTATGGTAAAAGTCTTACAGATGAGTCACAATGTTGCAAATTATCCAAATAAAATGTTCAATTTTGATGAAAATTAGAAAAGTTATACACTTTTTAAAATTGTTAAAATTGAAAAAAAAAATTTTTATAGATTACCAAATTTCATTCAGTTTTCACTAGATATTAAGTTTTTTGAGAAACTACCTCAGTTAAACTTTTCGCGCTCGATAATGCATACAGTCATACACCTCGCGCTACTTACTCGGGCTTTGTATGTATCCCAAATTCGAGCACAAGGCTTTTAAATGAAAGGTCAAAGCATCGACAACTATTATTTGGTACTTGTGAATTCTCTTTTGTTAAAGCTCCTTCAGCTTTAACAAACACATTCTCATCACGTATCTAATGCTTCGCACTTGATTACGTCGAATATTCGAACTTACCTAAATTATGTTCAACTCTATTCTATCAAATGTACAATATATTTATTACTATACCTCAGTCTGGGGCTGCTTATTCAAATATTGCAAAATAAAGTACAAATCGTATTTTTAATGATTTCTTTAATATTTGTTTCTTATTTTGCATTACATTTAATTCGTGGCCACCATGAAAAATGTATATCATTTAAATAAATTTATATTATTACCATTCATAACATGCATTAGTATTGGAAGAAAGGTATTTTCATTGTCTTATTTTTACCATTACAAAAAAGCGTATTTAAAAAAGTAGAAATTATTAATAAACATTTCATTTAAACTTGTGTCGTTTTTCTATATATTATATTTTTTATATTCAATGCAGACATAATTTAGGCGAAAATTGTTGTTAAATAAAATGTTATTCTACCTTGTGTCCTTTTTCCAAAAAGTTTATTTTTTACTTTTAATATATTTTTATAACTAGTGCTTATAAGAAACCTTTAGATATTTTTTGATTAAAGATCTTTTCTCTTTTAATTTCGTTCGTCTCTTGTTTCGTTTTTCCAAAAATGTAATTTTTGTATTTTTAATCTTAATTTTTACGTTTAAAACAAAAACTATGTGTCCTATCAAAAATTATTAATGACAAATTTGAATGAGTTTTCGCTATTTATTGGAATAGCAACTTTTATCTATTTAATTTTTTCATAGCTTATGTCGTTTGTCCAAATCTTTTATTTTTGATGTTGTTTTTACGCCTAAAAACAGTAAATGATCTCAAGGTAGAAGAATTGCGTGAAACTATCGACGTGAAGAAACTAGATATTTTATGTGTGCCCGAAACAAAGAAAAAGGGATGCGAAACTAAAGACATAAAAAACGGCGTGTTGAAAGGCGGATTTGAAATATGGTCAGGAGTAGACTGTGAACCACATGGTAAACAAGGAGTAGGTCTCATTTTGAATGAAAGAGCAAAGCGGCATCTCGGAGACCATGGCTTCGTGTCTACCAGAGTGCTGTGGGCTAGAATGAAAGTAGGAATCAGAAGACTATTTATTATAGCATGCTACGCGCCGGTTGATAGTGATCCTAGAGAAATAAAAGACGCCTTCTGGGGCACTTTAAATGACACAATAAACATCTGCGAACATTAGGAAAGAATAATTCTACTAGGAGACATGAACGGTTGGGTGGGCATCCAAAATCAGGATACAGAAAGAGTATTAGGTAATTTTGGGGATCCAAGAACAAACTATAACGGAGATAAATTAGTTGGTCTATGCTTAGAAAGGGGTCTGTTTATTACAAATACTTGGTTTAGGCATAAAATGATCAACGTGTACACCTGGTCTAAAGGAAATAGCCGCAGTATAATTCACTTTGTTGTTGCGGATGAAAGACTTAGAGAGTTAGTCAAAGATACAAGCGTCATGAGGGATCCTGAATGCAATACTGATCATTACCTTCTGATCTCAAAAGTTAACTTAGGTCGGGGTTGGAGAAAAAAGAGACCCAAGAAAGCAAAACAAACGCGAATCAAAATTGAGAACCTACAGAAACCGGATGTGCGAATAGATTTCCAAAATAAGATAATCGAAAGCATAGATAGGGCAGCATGGGAGGACCGTATAAAAAACAAAGATTTAGAGGGCGCCTGGACAATGTTACGGGACATCCTTGTTAGATGCACGATCGAAGTGTGTGGTACCGCAGTTGTAGGAAGAATGTCCGGTGATGCGTGGTGGAATGATGAAATTCAGGCTGCCAAAAAAGCAAAAAGAGAAGCGTACGAGAGAACTTTGAACATCGCAGGTCTTAGCAATGAGGAAATAAGTAGACGTAGAAATCATTATAGACGCGAAAACAGGATACTTAAACGATTAGTTAAAGAAAGTAAAGATACAATTAGAGCAGAAGAAGAGATAAAAATACAAAACGACTTTGAAGGAAGCAGGAAACTACTTTATAAAAAAATGAAAGGAAACAAAAGTACAGAAATTGTCAACATGAGAAATAGTAGGGGGAAACGGTATATGATACAGATGGAATACTAGAGGCTTTCAGAGACTATTTTAGGAGACAATTCGGAGATGAAGTTATAGGACACCACAACTGCGATGTTGAACACGATGCGTTGGAAAACTCAATTGAAAAAGTCTGTGTCACTGAGGTTAGGGATATAATTAAGAACTTGAAAAACGGTAAGGCTGCCGGGGTAGACGGTATTAACGCTGAAATGCTTAAACACGGTGGCGAGTACATACCACATAGAGTTTGCGAATTGATAAATTTATGTTTCGATAGCTTATTAAGCACCGTAAGTAAAATATATTCGAAAATACTTATTCGTAGGGTAATGAAAATAACAGAAACAAAGATTTGGGAAGTCCAAAGTGGGTTTATGCCAGGAAGGTCATGTACGGATCAAATATTTAGTTTAAGGCAAATAACAGAAAAAAGTTTGAGAGTAGGAAAAAAAGTTTTATGTGCATTTGTTGACCTAGAAAAAGCTTTTGACAAGGTAGATAGAAGTAAACTTTGGGAAGTTCTGAAAGAGTATGGAGTCATTGGATGAATCCTACAAGCTATAAAAACAATATATACAGGTAGCAAAGCGAGTGTAAGAGTGAATGGGAAGCTTAGTGACTGTTTCGATATTATCCAAGGAGTTAGACAAGGATGCGTTATGTCTTCATGGTTATTTATATTATTTATGGACAAGTGTTTAAGAATGGCTCTCTTC
>NC_046661.1:113098623-113099653 GCF_010883055.1 Belonocnema kinseyi | reverse complement strand
ATGATCAAATAAAAATCCAACTCTAACCAAAAATGCCTTCGACATATTGGGCAGTATAAGCCTGTGACAACATTTCGCCACAGAAATGTTTTTATAATAATACGCGTCCTATCCAAAAGTGATTAATGAGAAATTTATAGATATTTTTAGGGAGCGCAATTTGATTTAATTAATTTTTTTTGTATCTTGCATAGTTGAACCGCAAAATGGAATTTTTAATTTTTCTATATTCTTTACGATAAAAATTCGAATTTTAAACTTTTCGAGAACGTTTTTCTTTTTTGACTTTTTTCATATCATAAATTATTCGAGTTTCCGAATACTATGAATAGCCGTACATAGAATTTTTACCCTAGAACGCTCCAGGTAGCTGGCTCATCCTCTAACCGTCCACCGGGGTTGTACGCTACCCCACAATTTGTACCGTGGCATAATTCTTTTTATTTCTAGTATAACAATTTTAAGGTCTGGCATTTTTTTCGTTTTTTTTAATGTGGAAAACAATGTTCATAATAATATTCTGGTGTGGAATTCCGAAAAGCGCTTACCTCCTATTAAGTTGAAACTCCGTATGCTTATGTATTTTTAGGTGCTGATCACGAATATGATAGTGAAAATATCCGCAAACTTTATTTTCATGGTGAAAACCATGAAAAGTCCACAAAAATCATGTTTTTTTTACGTTTATCTCAGTGAATAGTAAAAATTTATTTAAAAAAAGCTTCAACTAAAAGTTGTAGATCCTTTGAAAATACGTATTTTATGTTAAATATGTTTTCACCCTACGACTGATGGTTTTCAATAAAATAAGGAAAAATATCAGTACGGAGTGCAGAGTTGCTTAGGTC
Organism: Belonocnema kinseyi; assembly: GCF_010883055.1. Lineage (NCBI taxonomy): Eukaryota > Metazoa > Arthropoda > Insecta > Hymenoptera > Cynipidae > Belonocnema > Belonocnema kinseyi. Next base: position 113,098,805 of record NC_046661.1, on the reverse strand, counting down.
ACACAAGATACCCTTTTCAACGTGTAATGGGGGGGGGAGGCACACCTATGACTGGCCACAGAAATAACTAAGGTAACACACGACCCCCTTTCCAACGTCTCATGGGGGGAAAGGCACCCCTGTGATTGGCCACAGAAATAACTTAAGTCACACACGACCCCCTTCCCAACGTTTCATGGGGG
>NC_046661.1:113083768-113098523 GCF_010883055.1 Belonocnema kinseyi | reverse complement strand
ACTTAGGTCAGACACCCTTAGCAACGTGTCATGGGGGGAAGGCACCCATGTGATTGGCCACAGAAATAACTTAAGTCACACACGACCCCCTTCCCAACGTTTCATGGGGGGGGCATTCCTGTGAAGAGTCACAAAAATAACTCAAGTTACCCACAATCTCCTTTCCAGCGTTTCATGGGAGCGGAAAGGCATCCCAATGACTGTTCACAAAAATAACTTAGGTCAGACACCCTTAGAAACGTGTCATGGGGGAAGGCACCCCTGTGATTGGCCACAGAAATAACTTAAGTCACACACGACCCCCTTCCCAACGTTTCATGGGGGGGGGCATCCATGTGAAGGTTCACAAAAATAACTCAAGTTACATACGGCCCCCTTCCCAACGTTTCATGGGGGGGGCATCCCTGTGAAGGTTCACAAAAATAACTCAAGTTACACACGACCTTCTTTCCAGCGTTTCATGGGGGCGGAAAGGCATACCAATGCCTCAAATTTGCGGATATTTTCACTATCATATTTGTCATCAGCGCGTCAAAATACATAGGCATACGAAGTTTCGAATCAATCGGAGGTAAGCGCTTTTCGGAACTTTATATTCTGTTAATTTTGCGATAAATGTTAAATAATTTGTTAAATATGAAAAAATACTTAAAAATTTCACAAAAGTGACGTTTTTTCATCAAAAATAACGTAGTGTCTTAACAATATGACCGATTGAAAAGAATAGACGGATTTCAGAAGAATAATAGTCACACTTTAAGGGTATACAAGCCGCTTTTGCTTTTTCTTAAAAAGCAAAATTATTTGAACATAAGAAGCAGAGAAATAAATGTAGAATGAATAGTCATATCGTAAGTATTATTTCCTCATTTTTGAGTATTTATTAACATTTTGGATCATTTATAATAAATCTGAATTTTAATAATCAATTTTGCTAGTATTTTAAAAGATTGTTGCCATTTGTCCGATAAATTACTGAGAAAATTCTAGAACTTAAACCGTCCACTGGGGTAATGCGCTACACCAAGCGATATTCACGTCCGCACAGAATTTACACAAAACACAGATGATCTCGCTTGTTGACCGAGGTCAATTGCCGAATTGTTGAAATGTATTATAGTGAAGGTCCCGGACCAAACTGCACATGCCCTTAGCTAGAAGCGTACCTTGAACTTTGAATGGGGTAGCGTACTACCCCGGTGGATCGTTTTAGGGTACACCTTGAAACAAAATTGTCTTAAGTATTATGAAAATGCGCTCACTTTTTGAATTTTCATCCTAAGGATCTGTATAACGAACTTGTTCTTTCTTTTAGGCCTTAAAAAGTGTGCCAAAGCAGAATCAAATAATATCAATCTTTCGAAAATGATCTTGCCTACAGACTTTTACATTGCTTATTTATTCTTTACAAAAAATGTTGTTAAGGGGATTAGTCTTCTAACGTTGTATCATTTTATGGTAAGAGTCCAAAAAATAATTTATAAAATAATCACCGCAGAGGAAACAATTATTGTTCAATTGCTTGTTAATAAAAGAATAGGTAAACAAATTAATTACAACAAATTCTCGATTTCAGTCACCCAGTTCCACAGTGGTCTGGAATAGGAATTTACTGTTCATAATCGCCCACAGGTCGTATTTCTTAACCGATTTAAAAGTTTTTTTTTAGAAATTCTCAGCAATTGATTTTTAATAGAATTGTGGTTTGCTTTTTTTAAAACTTTTTCACAGAGCAACAATATATAAACAAATATAGTGATGAAATTAACCTTTTTAGTTTTGTGAATTTTTATCTTAAGAAAAAATACAGATAGAAACTCACTATCAGCCGGAATTATTGCACATGCATTCATAGAACATAATTAATTTTAATAATATTTAACTTAATTATTATAAACAATTTCTATAAACAAATTCTTTATAAACGAGTTTTTCTCATAGCTGAATTGATTTTTCTGAACAAAAGTGATTCACAATTGTCTTTAAAGCCATTTATATACTTTAAGCTTTATCAAACATAAACAATATAGATTGCTTATAACAATTTAGTTAAACAAGTCTCCTAATCGGCCTTTTCCTTGTAAAAAAAAAATGTTTTTTTCTTCAATAATTATTAGAGTGACATTTAATGCGGTGACTAACCAAGGAAATTAAATAAAGAATAATTTATATGATTGTTATAAGCAATTTTTTTAACAAAACTATGATTTATTTTTTTTACATGCAAAAAGGACGGTTTTCCACTGAAATTATCCGACAATAAACCAACAGTGATTCCAAAATTGGATAAGAGACATTAAATAATAATTTGCGTATTTGTTAATAACAATTTCTGTAGTAAACTGTCCATAGCAATAACGCTGTACTTGCTTTTTTAGAAGTCACCTATCTTTCATTTGTTTTATGTAACTTCCTGAAAAATAAATGAGGAACAAGTGAAAATAAGGTACTTGCGTATTCAGAAGTCCTTTTTGCATGTTACAAATTATGACTCTTATGAAAAATATTAGCGACTAGCGTGAAATAAATGATTTATTCTATAATAAAAAAACACTAATAAGAATATGTTTATAAAAATTGTTTATAATAATTAAGTTTATTATTATTAAAATTAATTATGTTCTATGAATGCATATGCAATAATTCCGGCTGATAGTGAGTTTCTATCTGTATTTTTTCTTGAGATAAAAATTCACAAAGCTAAAATGGTCAATTTTGTCACTATATTTGTTTATATATTGTTGCTCTGTGAAAAAATTTTAAAAAAGCAAACCACAATTCTCTTAAAAATTAATTGCTGAGCATTTCTAAAAAAAAAACTTTGTAATCGGTTAAGAAATACGACCTGTGGGCGATTATGAACAGTAAATTCCTATTCCAGACCACTGTGCGTTCTCGGCCTTCGCAGAACTGCTGGCTCCATTAGTTTATCTGAGAAGCAGGATGAGAGCTGTTGCAACATTAACCAATCCAAGACTGCTTGAAGGAAGCCCCCGACACTGTACTGAAAGCGAGAGTTTGTTGTACGTAATAATGTAAGTGATAAAGAAAATAACTAAATAATTGACTGATTATATAGACTCTAACTCCGGGGTGGTATAAAAGAGACTTCATCTTACAAAACAATTTTCAAGTTTCTTGGATGTAGATTGTCTTTTGATACTCTCAGTCATTTATCAGTCAATCAATTAGTCAATTATTTCATAAGTTTCATCACTTACATTATTATGTAATTAATTTGTTTACATATTGTTTTATCGTTCACAAGTAACAATAATTGTTTCCTCTACGATGATTAGTTTATTAATTTTTGGCACTCACATACAATAATACGTTATAAAACTAATCCCTTTCATGTCATTTTTTATAAAACATAAGTAAAAAATATAAAACCAGTTAATTTGTATTTTTTTCATTTAATTTTGACAACAGATATTCTGGAAGTGATTTTCAAAAAGTAAATACATTACCAGAGAGTGGACGAGCGTAGTCCGAAGTTGCGCACGGACCGTGGCCTCGACTCCTTCGTTGTGGAGAACCGTTGCATGGGGAGAAGTGGTGGGAGAGCAGCGCGAACATTTGAATGTCTGTGGCTGTGATTAGCAGACAGCACAGAGTAGAATGAAAAGAAACTAGAGCGACAAATGATACGTTGTCATTAATCCAAATACAGGGTTGCCGCTGGACATATAAATCGGAAAATGACATTGAATTTATTTCTTGACCGGGAATTTTACAAATTTTTAGAAAATAAATCTGTCCAGCTTTGATTTCAATCGCGTTTTAAATAATCAGCAAAATTCTTATATTTTTCAATTATGATAACATTCAGTTTAGAATGCGTAATTCGAAAATCTTTCACTTTAAAAATGTTCTATTTTAATTTTTAAGCGTACATTTTTATTTAAAGAATTTTTAAATCCAGTTTTGAAGACTTAAAAAATAAAAAATGTTTGAGATAGATGGATTAGGATTAAAAAAATTTTTTTAGTCGATAAAATGTGAATATAAATTAATTAATAATTTATAAATTGAACTGTACTTTAAGTAATAAAAAGTAAATAGTAATTGATTTTACAAGCCGATTTGGAATCAGTTCATAATTTTAGAATTTCCAGATTGAAACTTTAAAAATTAAACTATTTAAATTTGAAATTCTTATTGGTTAGACAAATGTAAACACCCGATTGAAACTTTAAAAATTATTTTTAATTTTAAAATAACTCTAAAATAATTTAATCGTAATAAAAGGCTTAAATTAAAATTCAAATGTCGTTTCAGTTTAAAATATTCCATTTCTGAACCATTCAATTTAAAATTTTCTATTTAAGAAAAATAATAATTATCTAATATTTAGAGATATTTGACTATTCATTTAAAATCCGCAATTACCAATTAAATACACAAAACTAAACTTTGAACGTTACAATTTTAATTACACTATTTAAAAAATTGTAATTTGTTCTAAGAATTGTGAAGGGCTTTAAAAGAATAAAACACATTTCCTTCTGATTCGTAGTAAAATTGAAATTATTATTTCTTTAAAAATTAATTGAAGAGAATCTTTAAAAAGATTTAGAAAGATTTACGAAACCATGAAACATGAATGTGGAAAATTTTAAGCGATATTTTTAAATTTTACATAATTTTTGATAAAGATTTAGGGAAAATGCGAATCATTCTAAAAGAAATTCAGAAGTTCTTAAAAAGTTTTAAAAATAATTTAAAAATTGAAAAACGTAAAACAACATTAAGTTTTTTCGAAATTTTGAAATAAAATTTTAAAGTGTGTTAAGGATTTTAAAAGTATTTAAAATAAAAATAATTTAACTTTTAATTTAAGAAGTGAACTTACTCGACATTTTTCTAAGCACAGCAGGTGTTAACTGGTTATTTATACATAACAATTCAACAATTTGAGTAACAAATTAATTTTTTTTCAATAGTTTTATTGAAATTATAACGTTCAAAGTTTAGTTTTTTGTTTAGATTTGTTTTTTTTTTATTTTAAATAAACAGACAGATATCTCTAAATATTAGATAATTCTTATTATTTTTCATTAAAAAATTTCAAATTAAATGGTTTAAAAATGGAATATTTTAAACTTATTATAAAATTTTAAAATAGTTTATAAAGTTTCAATCAGGTCTTTACATTTGTCTAACTAATGATACTTTCAAATTTAAACTGTTTAATTTTTAAACTTTGAATCTGGAAATTCTAAAATTATGAACTGATTTCGAATCATCTTGCAAAATCCATTATTATTTACTTTTTAATACTTAAAGTACAGTTCAATTTAAAAATGATTAATTAATTTAGTTTCACACTTGATCAAATGAAAATTTTTTACTTATCCTAAAGCATCTATTTCAAAAATTTCTAATTTTTAATTTTTTAAGACATTAAAACTGCTTTTTAAAGTTCTTTAAATAAAAATATACGCTCAAAAATTTAATTGGAACATTTTTAAAGTGAAAGATTTTCAAATTGCGCATTTTAAACTGAATAATATCATAATTGACAAATATAACAATTTATTTAATTATTTAAAACACGGTTGAAATTAGAGATGGACAGATTAATTTTCTAAAAATTTGTAAAATTCCTGGTCAAAAAATAAATTCACTGTCATTTCCCGATTTCCAGGTATTTCCAGGTTTTTGCATTTATGACAAAGTATCATTTGTCGCTCTATTTTCTTTTCATTCTTCTCAGTGCTGTCTGCTCATCAAAGCCACAGGCATTCAAATTTTCGCACACAATTGAGCGTCCGGATTGCCTACGCTCATAGCACGTGGGCTCTGCCGGTCTAGTAGGCAAGAAAGGGGATAACGCGTGCTACGGGTCGAGTCAATTGGATAAATAATTTTAAAACTGCCGTCATGTCCAATCAACTCAGCCCGTAGCAACGCGTTATCCCCTCTTTGGCCTATTAGGCTGGCTAAGTCCAATCGCCAAGGTCGTCGTGCAATCCGACCCTCAATTGATAGGGTGAAGCATATTATTTTTTAAACTGTTGAATAATTAAATGGTTTTAAAAAAATGACAAAGAAGTGAACTTGTAATGAAATGCAAATGGATATATGCAACCAAAATGCTCAACGACGGTCGCAGTATATTTTCGAGTACAGGTAGGGCTTTCCGAAAGTAAGGGGCAAAGTTTCATGGTCATAACTCGTGACCTATATGAGGTAAATAATTTTGTTTTTTATTTACGCAGAATTTAGTCCTCTATAATTGATTTTCTTAACGATTTTCTGTAGAAGATGCACGGAATAAGCAGTTCAAAAAAGAAACTTTTTTTGATACACGGAGAGAAATTTCAAGCGATTAATTGACGGAACTGCTCCTTGATTTTGTCACATCTTTGACGCGAGAACTAAGATCTTGCAACCCTTAATTTAAAATCAAATGCCGTTGCTTAAAATCAAGGGTTTCGAGATGATAGTTCTCGCGCCAAACATGTGATAAAATCAAGGAACAGTTCCGTAAATTAATCTCCTGAAATTTCTCTTCGTCTACAAATAGCTTAAAATAGCAAAAAATTATGTTTTTTTGAAGAGTCATAACTCTTCATTTATGAAGACTAGAAGATTACATTTTTTTAGAATCAATCATAATTTCCTGCCTTTCAGATTTTTCTACCGTACCACTTGCGTAGCTTCATCGAGAAGCGAATTATTTTGAAAAAAACTGAACACAAGTCATTTGCTTATGACCTATTGGAAATAGGTCATTATATTTTTTAAAGAATTACTCGAAATTGCATCTAATTTAATTGAAAGTTTGGAGATAAGATTGTGTGATTAATTCTAGAAAATAATAACTTTTAACTACAGTAGACTCTACGACACTTCTCTCTAAGACACTTTTCGATTTCCGATTTCCCCTTCGTTCGCTCGCCCCCAGTTCTTGCCTCATTTCACCTACAAACATGCAATCCGAACAAGGCAGCATACCTTTTGTTCTGTCAAACTATTTACCAAATACGATAACCTATATTGTGATATTTTTTAAATAGAATTTCAATGGAGCCGCCAACAAAAATACGTAAAAAAAGTGAATTACTCACTGCTGGAACATTTTAAAACGAAATTTTCGGGAGCTTAACTTCATAAAATTACTCATTTGGAATCCTGAAATTTTCATATTGTCTCGATTTCGAAAAAGTACTCAAAAAATTTCAAACTTAGGATCGGTAATTAATCTTGAAATTTCAGAAATTTGCGTTCTAATATTAACAATTATCTTCTTCAAGATCCAATTAGATTAAAAATTTCCAAATTTTAATTATGAATTTCGCGAAATTCATAATTAAATTAATTACCCCCCCAAAAAAGTTTTTGATACGGCGCCACTGAAAGGAAGGTTTCCTTTCACCGAACATACTTGACAAAGTTGTACGGCGCTTGAGAGCATTTGAATTCGCGGCGCCTCACGTGGCGCTCGCGTATCGCAGGAGAGAGGGTATTCTGACACTTCGTGTTCGCTTCCCCTACAGCCCCGAAAACGAGAAGTGTCTTAGAGTTTACTGTATTACCAGTCGAACATGGTTAAAGCTAGCAAGCTTATCATTTAACAAATAAAAATAATTCGTGTTGAAAAAATTCCAGAAAATACCGTCATGAGCATTAATTTTACATAAAACTGCTGTTTTGCATTTTTTGGGGCATTTTCCATAGAAGTCGTAGATAATTTCTTTAAATCTCTTGAAAACGATTGAGCTACCTCGAGATCCCTCGATATACTTTAAAAACTGCAGATATTCCTTAAACTCGTTTAATATTCCTTGGAATGTTTTGAAATCCTTATAATTGCTTAAAATCCTCCAACTCCAATAAAAAATCCGCTATAATCCTTGAAAATACGTCAAAATCCTTGAAAATTGGTTGTAATCCTTGAAATTTCCTGAAATATTTTGATATCTCTTCAAACCTTCAAAATCCATAAATTATTTAAAGACCAATAATATTGTTTGAAAGCCATTCAAATTCTTCGAAATCAATTAACATCCCTTATAATATTTTGAAATCCTTTGAAATTTTATTGAATTGTTTTAAATCTTCATAAGTCCTTTACAACCCGTGGACATTGTCAGAATGCCAATCGAAGTCCGCGGAAATCATTCTTAATTCCTTAATATCTCCAAAAATCCGTAAAGTTTCTCTAAATCTTTTAAAATGCCTCCAAAAATTGAGATTCTCTCTGAAACTGTATGTCTAATTTCTTCAAATTCGTCACATCTTTTAGAATCATTTGAAATCTATGGAACCTATCGTAATCCTGTGTAATCGTTTTAAAACCTGAAAACTTTTGTACTGCCTTGGAATTTCATGCAATGTCTGAAATCTTTGTAAATCTCGGTAAATTTTTTAAGAATTTTGAAATTTAAAAAAATACCTTTTAGTCCTTTGAAACACCTAAAAAATTCATTGAAATATGTTAAAATCCTTTCGAATCACTGGAAACTTTTAAATACATTGAAACCTGGAATTAAGAACGACTTCGGGCATGATTTGTAGGGGGCCTTAATCCTAAATCCAGGGAATCCAGACGTAAATGTTGAGGGTCGTGTGAACCATTTACAATTGGAATACGTAATATCACGCTACATACTCGAGGAGGCAACCGTACACTGCCCCCTTGCCGCTATCCTGCTGTTTGTCACGCATGACTAAGCACTGCCCCTATTTCTGTCTTGCGGATCCCCTCATCACAAAACTGTCAAGCATATCAATTCTAGGAATATAGTAAACCCAGTGTATTTATTTCGAGGTTCCAGTGTATTTTGAAATCCCTTGAAATTCTAAAATCTCGTTTAAAGTAAAAATAAATTTATATATAGTCGACATACTCAGTAAAGTATAAAATCATACGTAAATAGAGTGGGGGAGGGGTCACACAAATCTTACGAAGGAGGGAGGAACAGGGAGTCTAAAACTTCAAAAATCAACCTAAGGTAATTAATAAACGTTCCCTTTCCGGGGAACGAACAAATGCAGGTAACTTTGGGCCACCCTAGTCCATATATAAATTGAATAATTTTTTGTTACAGTACCAGGTTTAATAGCTGAAGTGTTTCAACGCCAAAGACATCTATAACAATTTAGGCATAGTATTCATTATTACAGAAGATCATTGTAGTACAATTGATCCAATATTTTAACTTGTTTTTAATCAATATGAAGTATAAAGAAATTGTTTTATCATTGGAACAGGAATTGTTGAATGGGTAATACTCTTTTGACACTCGAGGAAATTCAGCGAATGCCGTATTACAGGGATCCGAATCCTCGTGAAGAAGATATGACATTAAAATAATTTATGGGTCGTATGCGACATAGACGCCTAAGAAATTCAAATCAAGAATATGAAAAAATAAAATACACTATTGACTTGTTTCAAAGTTCGAATTAAGTTTATTTTTATTATTGAACCAAATAAATGGATACATATTCACATTCCAAATACGTGCACAGTATGTACACATCTGCAACCTTTTACTTTTAGGATATCTATTTAATTAACAGTTAATTAAGAAGCCCATGTAAATAATTTTGTAATTGAAAAAATTTTTCTTTTGCTACTTTCATACTTATTAAAATTTAGGACTTGACCCACCTTTCTTAGTGCTTCTTATTTATTATCCCAAATTTTCAACTTGATGTGGCGCTTTATGTGAGAATAAGTTTGGAAAACAAAAAATTGTCGGTAAGGTAGGAATTTGCTCACGTGTCCAACTTGTCACATGGGAAAGAGGCCTCTTGAGAAATTGCCGAATTTGTTTCAATTCAAGTGTTTAGATGATTAAAGAATTATTTAATGTTTTACTGTTTCATTTCATATATTAACCCTTTTAAAAAGTAGAAGTAGAATTTATCTATTGTCAGTCTGAAATTCAGTGTTTTAATACGTTACCAATAAAAACTAACGCATTAACTTCGTCGTTATTTTCCAAACTGAAAATTATATTTCCTTTCAGGTGAACTAATAAAAATATAATACCAATAATAGAATATTTTTCAAATGATAAAAAAATATTTGTACACTAACAATGCATCATGTTATTTTGAACATTAACCGAAACAGGCTGAAGCAAAAATGCAAAATATTTTAAGAGTCACACTAATTTTCAATGAAACCTGTTTAAATTAGTAACTTTTCACCCTAAAATGTTGCAAAATCAATAGTATAATATTCAAACTTTTATAATTCGAATATGTCAAATTTCACGTATGAGAATTGAAACATCTAGTGCATTTATTATTAGAAATAGTTTTAAAACTAAACAATAGGATGTTTTACAATAAACTTATTTTTATTTTTAGGTGATCGTATTGTTACAGTCTGCTTCCCATCTGGATGAGAAAATACTCTCCGAAAATTTAAGGTACAAATATAAAAAATTAAATGATTAAAATTTTATGTAAAGTGAGTATTTTTTAAATTAGAAGCCATATTATTTGTATTTTAAGTCTTTTCAAAAGAAGGAAACTGAAAATTGCTCAAAAATGTTTTTTTGCTTCAAATTTCTCAAAAAATTAAATACAGAAATCATCTTAAAAGAATTTGTTGAAAATCGTATTTTTTCTGGTAACGATGCCTTAAAATTACATTTTCAGATCCGTTAAAAATAAAGACTTTTGTGATCAAACTATTTTTTATGATATTCACGAAACGCATTATTCTAATATCTTCATGGTTCAACAAATAAAAATGTAGTTTATTATTTATCACTGCTTGAAATCTAAAAATCGCGTGTCACACTGCATGAAATATTCTCATTGAAAATTGATATTTACAGAACTAAATAATTTTTGTCGATATCATTTTTTATCGTCACACTCATCAACTTAAAATCTCAGGGAAATTTGAAAAAAATATATTTTGCACTCGAGACAAAAATAAAGCTGACGTTTTTAGAAAAAAAAAATAATGGGGGTCGCCACCCCTAAAACGTTTTATTTTGTGTTTATGATAATATATACTTTCCATGCGCACAAAACATTGAGAAATTAGTTTTATAACGAACGAAGTAAAATAGAGTTCATACAACATGAATAAAAAATTACGTATGTATAAACCATCCCCTAATTGTGTATAGAATTGCAAAATAAGTCTAAACTCAATTTAAAAAATCCGAAGAAAATACGTGTTACACACAAAAAAAAGAGGATGAAGGAAGAATGATTTATGTATTTTTAAGAAAAAGAGGGCAACCACCTCTAAATTGTTTCACATTATTAACTTTATAATTAAACCTTTACGCATTATTTTCAAAGTTTTTTTAAATTTTAAGGTATGCGATCTGTTGTAAATGAATCACCTTTTTCGCAGGATAAAATTTATCACAGAATGTGCAATAATAATACTATTATTGCACATTCTGTGACAACGAATATTAAACCTTTCATGTTGTTCATGTTGGAATCATTTTAAAGTTTTCAATTTTATCAAATTATATATTATCATCTTTACTGAATATTTTTACAGGACACATTATCCGTTATCATCTATCATATTATTGTACATTTTGTGATAACGTTTATCATGCGAAAAAAAGGTGATTTTGAATTTAAATTTTAATATAATTCCAACAATTATGTGCAACACTTTTCAGATTCAGTTATTTTGATGTACATATCAAAGGAATGATATTATGTAGCTTTATTCTTTGGTGTATAATCAGTTAACCTCGCTTAGGCTTTACAAATATCGTCATAATTCGATGTTCGTAGTGTAAGAAATCATGATGTTTTAAACAATTTTTTGACGAATATCAGTATTGTCAAAAGTTCAAAGAATACATCTTCGATATAGTGTCTAGAATTCAAAATATTGTAAATTTGACCTGCACGTATTATTTTTGTCCATAAACTGTGTGTGCTTTCTATTATTATTTTTATGATTTTATTTTTGTAAAGATAGTTTAGGGATATAGTTATCCTATTAAATGCTCTTTTTTTCTTACAAATACACAAATACCTTTATCCTCTTTTTTGTGTGCAACACGTATTTTCTTCGAACTTCTTTGCTTGATTTTAGACTTATTTCGAAATTTTATACATAATTGAGGGGTGGTTTTCCCCGCTTAATTTTTCTATTCATGTTGGATGGACTCTATTTTACGTTCCTTCGTTATAGAACTATCTGCCTAATTGTCTTCGTGCATAGAAAGTATATATTATTAAGGAAACAAAATAAAAAGTGTTTAGGGGTAGCTACCCCCGTCAATTAAAAAAAATTTTGTCGAAGCACAACTTTATGTTTGTCTCCAGTGCAAAATATATATATTTTAAATCGTTCTCCTATTAATTTAGCAATTTTTACCACATTTAAAAATATGTAGGAGTTGTTTACCCCTGCGTAATTTTTGTATTCATGTTGGATGGACTATATTTTACTTCCTTCTTTATAAAAATAATTTCCCCATTTTTTTAGTGCATGGAAAGTATATATTATCATAAGCACAAAACAAAAAGTTTTAGGGGTAGCCATCCCCAATAATTTTTAAATAATTTTTTGGTGAAACATATCAACTTTATTTTTGTCTCAAGTACAAAATATATTTTTTTCAAATTTTTTTCTGTGAATTTAAACATTTTTAGCACAACTTTAAATATACGTAGGGGTGGCTTACCCCCTTTATTTATTAATTTATTTTTTGTTGAGAAAATTAAGTTATTCATCTTTCATCACGAGGAAGCTTTTCCAGTAGGTTTGATCGAGATCAATTTGGTTTTTATACACAAAACTATGCAATCGACACTTAACACCCGTATCTTTGAGGGGCTGTTGCACCCCCTTAAAGTGTTTTTCCGGAGATAAAAAAAAAGTGTCGCTTAGTTTTTCGAGTGCTAAAACCTATATTAGGGAGAATCAAATCGGCGAGGGACTCCTGGAGTATCTTCCTTGTCAGTAACTCAAAATCTCAGGGATGAAACAAATTTTACTTATATTTTCAGGATGCCTAATTTCGACATTCGTCGTTAAAAAGATTTTCGTCGTTCCATGATGCATTCACATCGAATTGGTTTCCATATAAGTTAACCAACAAATTCGAAAAGTCAGTCAACCTTTTTCTGCGATTAACTGTTCATTGTAGATTTTCAATTAGAGACTGATTCATTTTGAATTATTTCAAAATTAAAAAGCTTGAAAGCATTTTTTAAATCATAATATAAATAGCAATTCTGTGGGCTACACATTATTTAGAATAGTACCTATGTTTATGATTCATTACATTTTTATGTGAAAAGAGCGTCTATAAATAAGTAGGTCGAACCTTCATGCTATTCTCGTAAAAGTGTCCTTTTTTTCTTGTAACTGGCAGACATCTATCGAAGTCGTAAAAATCATGGCTAATTTTCACAATTTACAATAATTTACCAATTTTATTTATTATAAAATATTATTTTGCTTAGATACAGTTTTTGCTCGATTGTAATTTAGAAAAAGAGTATAATTTGAGCCGGAAGAAGTTAAAAAGCGTGTTTTGCTATCGTCCAGATCTTAAATGACCTCCGTGCTTAGTTGGCCACGCTTTCCTAAATAATAGCCTCGTAAAAGCATGGAAAAATGTTCGGTAAAAACTGCGAAATAATGAATCATGTATAAAAGGGGCATACATAATTAATCAGGAAAAATGATAATATCTCTATTTCATATTTCATAAAATGTAGAATTACTCAGGGACCGGAACGAAATAAAACAAATTTTTTTGTGATTTTGTTTTGGTTCTACACGACCGAACACAGGGATGAGGTGCCTAAATATGGCCCCTTAATATTTTTGTATGCAAATATGAAATTAATCAAATATGTAGGTGTATTCGACAGTCCAATTCTTGTTAGCTACAAAGTATTTTTTTAATAAAGCAAGTAAATTACAAGAAAAAAAAACTAATCGTTTTTTTTAACTCTTTAGATTTGGAACGCCTTACTTGTTACCTCTATTATAAGTCTAAATTTAATAGTTCGAGGCGATTTGAAACTTAAAAGTATACATATAATACAATGTCCTTAGTTTTTTATTTATGGAAAACTCTAATGGACTTTTATTGTGGAAATTATATTAGAATAATGGAATAATGTATACTATGAACACCATTTTAAATATAAAAGTATTTTTATTCCTGGAACGTATAGAACTTATTGCAGTCTGTTTTCTTCAAACTCCGTATGCTTATGTATTTCGATGCGCTGATTACGAATATGATAGTGGAAATTGACCAAAAGGCGATTTTCATCGTGAAAATATAGAAAATAAAAATACTTGTTTTTTGCGATTATCGCAACCAATACGCAAAATTTCGCAAAATGTTCTAAACAAATGTTATACATCTCATTAAGATTCATATTATTTGTGACATCCATTCATTTAAAGAATCATTAGTTTGAGAGAAAATTAGTGATACATCGATTTTCATGAAAACCCCCATAAAAGTCATGGAGTTTTGCGGTTATCTAAGACAATACGCAAAAAGTCGCAAAACTCTTCCAACAAAAATTGTAGGCTTCATCAAGATACAAATTTTTCGTGGCATCCATTTTTTCCTCGATTGATAGTATCCGCGAAAATTAGTGATTCATCCGATAAAATTCAACGGACTTCAGTACAATATTTCAGTATACTCCAACCTTTCCGTGGTGTTTGACTAACATTATATCTGTGATAAATGTTAGGGGTGTCTTCCTGCCCTAAATAAGGGGCCGTCCATAAATTACGTAACGCAAAATCCAGCTTTTTTTA
>NC_046661.1:113072553-113083668 GCF_010883055.1 Belonocnema kinseyi | reverse complement strand
CCCCCCCCCCCTTAGACTTCGTATTAACTGGGATTAAGAGTGGATTACTTGGCATTACAAGTAGATCACCTATGAATACGAGTAGATAATCAGAAGGTACATGTGTGTTATCTGAGCTTAATAGTTGATTACCTGATATTACATGCAAGTACCCGCGTGGAAAAATTTCGTGGCAGCCTTGAATCCTGCTAATTCCAGTACAATTTTTCTTAAGCCTGTCTATTCACGCAATACTAGACGAGCGCTAAATTGACGCGCCGTCTAGTTTTTCCACGTGTTTGTAATCCCAGTCTTGGCACTATGTAGGAGCGCGTTATGAATTTGATTCATTCAGATTTTAGGTAGCTTTAGATAGAATCACGGTTTGAACTTTGAAAAAATTAAAAGAGTGAATTCAAAAAGTAATAATTTTTTAATGAAGGATTTATAAAATTACAATACATAATTACATAAATGCTTAAGTAATAATTAAATAAACACTATTACATATTTAAGGCGATAAACAATAATTATTGAAAGTGATTGAAATTTTTATATACGCACTGTATTCTTAAGAACGATTTTTTTAAAGAATGTTTAAAAGCATTTTCTTTCAATTGAATTATATAGTCAAGTTATAATAAATTTATAACAATTATAATATGTATAATGCTACGTATTATATTTATAATATTCCAGAATAATAAGCAGTAATTATTTCGTAACCGATTCCCAAATATAATGAAAAAATCGCATTATTTTAAATGATTTATTTACTTATAAAGCACTTTGAATGTTAAAAATGTTCATGTTTTATTGAAATAAATATTACAATGTAATGGATGGAAATTCATACCCGACAAAAATTACAATTTTCGTTAAGGCAACGCGGCAAAATCACGGCAAAATAATATGAAATTATACGTCAAAATTTGGACTCCCGGCATTGTATAAGACTTGCAGAATCTCATGATTTCATTTTTTGTGTCCACAAACTTTTTTTTTATTTTTAACTATCTGAAAAATCTATATATTAAACATTTAGGTACTAAAAAATAATTATATTATTTAATTATTCACTTTTTTATCAAATCAGATTATCTGTCTAGAAACTAGTCGATCCGAGCATTACAATACAGTATAGCTACTGGCCAGTCAGCCTGCAGCGCGCCAGTGTCGACTCAAGGCGGACTACACAGAAACACCACAGCGCCACGAAATTTTTCCACATGGGTAGATCAACTGGTATTATAATTAGATCATCTGAGATGGGAAGTGGATCATCGAAGATTAGATCCGGATTACATACCTCGTATTACAAGTTGATTGCACGGGTTAATTGGATTACTCCACACTACAAGTTGATTATTCTGGATTTAGCCAGAATAATCAACCAGTTTGAAACAATTTCGTGGCGCTGTACTGTTTCTGTCTGGTCCGACTTGAGTCGACATTGGCGTGCTGCAGAATGACTGTCCAGTGGCTAGGCTGGGATGTAACGCTAGTATTGACTAGTTTCTAGACAGATAGTCTATTTTGATGAAAAATAATTAATAAGTAATATAAGTATTTGGTGCAATTGCAGAATAGGGGTGTCACCTGTTTTTTGGCTGGAAACCCCGGTTTTTCGGCAACAAACTATTAGAATGTTAAAGTGAACGATAAATGAAGGGATCTGACCAGGCAGAAGTTAAAAATTATTGTTACTTTTGTTACTAAGATGTCTTAAAAATGGGTACGTCACGATATCGGAATGATACTATTTAACTCACCGTTTAGGTGCTTTTAAACATCCAAATGGCCAGAAACACCCCTTTGAAAGCTCGAAAATAATTTTGCCAAAACCCTACTCTTTTCCAACGTTTCGTGGGGGCGGGAACGCACCCCTTTGACCAGTAAAAAAATGTTGGTCAAATCCCTACCCATTTCCAACTTCTCGTTAAATATATGACCATGCCGATATATAGGGACTGACCCATATTTAAGACAGCATAGTAACAAAAGTAACAATAATTTTAAACTTTTTCCTAATCGAATCACGTCACTAATCGTTCAATTAAAGATTCTAATAGTTTGTTGCTAAACAAATTTTTTCCAGCCAAAACGGCTCAGCCATTTAAAAACTCAAATTAAAAAAAAATTCGGATATGAATTTCAATTTATTACATCATAATGTTTAATTCACTAAAACATGAACAATTGCTCAACATTAAAAGTGAGTGATTTGTGAATAAATAATTTAAAACAATGAACTTTGTATAAGTATACTTGCAATTAGGCTACGAAATAATGATTTTTTATTATTATTTAAAATAATTAATGCGTTAGGCTTGATTATCATTCACACGCAATTAATAAATAAAATAAAATAAGTCAGTTATGTTAAAATTTGATTTTCTGGAATATTATAAACATAAGACATAGCATTATAAATATTATAGATTTAATACAAATGAAGGGCGGAAAAACTATAAGGGGTAAGTGCCACTTTTTTCGAAAATGAGATTTTTGTATTTTCGAATAGTCTCGGTAAAGGCTCTCAGTACTGCGTTAAGGAAATGACAAAATACCTATTTTTGTTTTTTTTTCATAGCTGTCTAAAAACGGTCTGGGAGGTAACTGCGCGGTAGCAGAAATTCTATTAGAGGTAACTAATTATGGGGCCTTATGGAAATTTCACGTTTTATAACGGAATGGGGGGGTACACTCGAAATCTATGAGACTGAGGTTCCATCTATTGGTGTTACATGATAATAAAGCGTCGGTAGGTTATCGTGGCGGAGAATTTTCGCCTACTTTATCTTTCGTTAACGTCGTATTAGTCGAAAACAACTGAAACGCAGTATTTCGTTTGTCACTTTTTCGGCAAGTACTTTTTTCCCCGTTAAATTTATTGAAAAACTGCAGCCAGCATATTTTTCTACGTACTTTTACGAATAAATCGATCTATAATGTGACTTATTCTGTTGATTTTTGGCGTAGTATGGGGAACAAGAAAATCGAGCGGCGAGAGAGCCGTAGGAAGCGGTTTCACTTCAAAAATTCGTATATTAGGTGTTCAATCACCTTCAACAATTATTGTTTATTATCATAAATATGTAACGGTGTACATTTAATTATTATTTGATCATTTATACAATTATGTAGTGTAATTTCCTACATTTTTATTCAAATTATTTTCTGAATTCACATATGTAATTTTAGTTTAAGACCAAACCGTGATTCTGTCCAGAAACTAGATAAAATCTGGACAATTTATATATTTAAATTCCCAACGAACTCTTAGATAGCGCCAAGACTAGACAGCATAAAGTTTTGAATCAAACTTAGCAAAACTAGACAGCGCCAGTGTAGTGTCAGGCAAGTATTGCGTGAATAGATAGGCTTGAGAAAAACTGTGCAGGCTTTATCATGATTCAAGACTGCAACGTAATTTTTCCACACGGGTAAAAGTGGATTATCTATGATTAAAATTGGATTACCTAGAAATGTGCTGAAGAACTCCGGATGATCTCGATTATCGGGGATTATACGAACTAAAGGTGGATTACTTTTGATGACAACACAGAAAAAATGAAATATAAACTTTACATCGATTCCAGGTGAAAGATGCACCGCAACAAAAATTAACTTAGCCAGTGCTCTCTATCGTCGTTTACTTAATTATTTAATACTTACTTATTACTTAATAACTTAATTAAATTGAAGAGAAATGGGAATTCCCATATGTCAGTTGCTTTTTGTGTTTTTCTCTAAATAGTGATCTCGATAATATGTTCTGTATCTCTTTTAAATTAATGTTTTTTTAAATTCATTTTTCATAACTTCTAATTCGTTTACGATAATGTAAATTATTTCGGAGGAGATATCTCAGTAAGAACAGATTTTTTTTTCGTGTTTTCTGTTGCTGATTCTGTATGTTTTACCGAAGTTTCCTCACTTCAGCGTGACGCAGTAGACGAAATCAGAATTATTCTCCTAACCTCAGTGAAATTTTCGCGGAAATATGTTTAATTTTTAACTGTTGCAACACTTACCTGCAAGAAATTTTAATTTTAGCTTTTTCTGTGTTGTTTTAAATCTGGTGTCCCGATTTATAGCTCGAATTAACTCATACATTGCCGTTTTCCCATTGCAGCTAAGGACGACGTAGCAGGCGACGGCTTTTATTTCATCTTCGGCTAAAATTTCGCCAAATAGCATGTAAACTTTAACAGCGAGAAACTTTACATGCAAGAAAATTTAACTTTAGTTTTTTCTAAAGCGGGGACTGGTAAAAGTTTTTTCTACAATAGAGGGACTGATATCCGCCAGATGTATAATGTGTAATAGGCGTGTAGAGATAAATGATAAAAGAAGAGAAGGCAAATAGTATGGTTAGTGAAAGAGAGTTGGTCATGGATGAGACAGTGATGTAAGAATAGAGGAAAAAGTCGAGAGAGTGGATCGGTAATAAGTATCTCTCAGACTGACACATTGTGAGACGGGCATAGAGTCTGACGGGGAAGTTGAGGGGGCATATGATTATAAATGGCGAATCATGGATTCTTATGAAGATGCGAAAAAATGGGTCAATTCGTGGATAGCTTTTCAAAAGACGAGGCATTTTTCCGACGTACTATCCAGATGCTGCCATATAAAGAAGGTAGAAAGTATTGGCTTTCGATGGACAATACTTTGAATGATCAACCGGTAACTACTATTTTTTAATAAACCCGTAGTTTTACAAAAAAAAACCCTAAAAATGATTACATGCTCCCTATATAATAGTGAGGCGAAGTTATGCAAAATTTTGAGATGATAAATATATGACGGGGTGGAGAGAAAGAGTAAGTGGTAGATAAATATAGTAAATAAACGAGAGGAAATTGTGAAAAAAACGTTTTTATTTTTATTTAATCTAATTTAATTTATTAAAAGTCTTAGAAACCTAATTCTGATAACAGTACCTCAAAGTATTATTATAAGTATTATTATATTATATATTATTTTTTTATTTATGGCATTAAATGGAAAAAATTTGATTACATTTACCAGTGGAACGACCCCATTCATAAGGTGAATATTCGTTAGGAGAGAATGAAGCGCCGAAGGTGTCGAGTTTCGTGTTGCGTTACGGCACCGAGTTTGGTTTTATAGGCACTTTGAAAGTGTCGGCTATTAAAGGAAAACGTTTTCACGCCATCACGTGAGAAGTAGATACATATCTATTTAATTTAAACGGCCGCAGCAGACAGGAGAGTTTCATTGCATATGTATACGCTCGAGAAGTGGCCGTGAAGAGAGAGAAGAGAGAGAGAGAGAGAGAGAGAAGAGTGAAAAGAAGGTCTTCGGCAGGGGGTAGTTAAAAATCTAAAAATACCTTCGAGTTATTGAAGCATCTCGTTTCACCTGCTGCCGGACTGAAACATCTGCAATGCAATCTCGAATCCGTGTGGAATCATCTCTGATGACCACGCATCGCCGCCTCAATGTTTTCTCAACCATGGAAATTAATCAACCTCAGACCGCAGTCACAAATCTTTTAGTAACAATGGTGAAACATCTAAAGTTGAAACGCCATTATCCACACGAGTCCATCCACTTTCTACTCTCCTTATCATAAATTATTTTTAATTATTCTCTTTCATCAAGAGACGTTCAAAAACTCCAGCACGCTATTTTGAGCACTTTTTCCACCTCTTCCCTTCTTCGTTACAGATCATCACACAAAGCTTAAAATCACCGAGGGGCCATCAGAAATACACCCCACTCCCCTTTAAGTCAAGCTTTTTTCTTAATTTCATTTGAGAAACGACTAAAATAGAACACAAGAAAAACAAACATGATATTTGAACAGACTTCACAATCCAAAATGCTCTCAAAACAGGGGAAATATGGTGCATTTTTACATAAATAGGGGAATTACAAACTTCAATGATCAATTTTCAAACAAAAAAGAAGTAATTTCAGTCATTTCAATCACAAACAGTTGCATTTTTAGCCAAATAGTCGATCTTGAAGCCAAACAAACGATTTTTTTAGAAGACTGTACAATTTTCAACCAAGAACTTTTCTTCCAAAAAAGATCAATTTTTATTTCAAACGCGATGAATTTTTAAAAAGATAATTAAGTTATCAAATAAATATTTTGATTTTTAACCAAATAGTAGAATATTCAACCTACGAATATGAATCTTTAACCTAAAAATCGAATTTTTAAACAAAAAAGAATAAACTTCAACTAAAATAATAAATTAAAAAAGTATTTTTATTTTACGAAGATATTTATTTCGAGAATTCTCAAATTCGATAATTTTATAAACTGTCAGGAATTTTTCAATTTGTAAAACTTAAATTTCCGATAATGTTATAATTTTAAAAAATTTCTATTTCGAATATTTTCTGTTTCGAGAATGTTACAGTGTCGAGAATCTCATTTCCCACTATTTTTCAGTCTTCCTATTTTTATAAATCTTTGGAAATGTTTTCAAAGCTTTTTATACTTTCTTTAAAACTTATTTTTCAAAATAAAAATCACTTAAAATTGTACTAGAAATCTCAAGAAAATTTGTTAAATATCTCCATATATATCAAAATCCTTGAAAAGCTTCCGAATTTTAGCTCAAAAGCTTAAAAACTCTACATATTGTTTTGAATCATTTTACGTTTTTTTAAATGTTAAATAATTTTGGAGATTATTTTTAAGCTTATAAATAATATCCTTTGAATGATTCGCATTTTTATTAATTTATTTTTAAATGCTTCAAAATAAAATAACAGCCTTAAAATATTGGAGATTCTTGTTCTACAATTTGGAATACTTTTTGATTTTTTTCTAAATCGTCCTAAATATACTCTTAAAAAAAATATATGAAAATAAAAATAATTTTCAGTTTTCTGAGGATTCTTTAAAAAATGTTATTTATCCTGTTTACAACTTTCGAAACTCTTATAAAGCTTCTAATATTTTGAATGTTTTAAAATCTTTTTAGTTATTCTCTTAAAATCAATTTTTTAACATGAAAAGTCATTTTAAATATTCACATGAGTCTTAAAAAAAGTTTTAATTATTTTAAACCTTTCAAATTTTCTGTCATCCCGAATTTGAGGATGACTATACACTTCGTTTAAAAATACTTGAAAACCTACAGATTTTTATTTCAAAACCTATAAAAGTCTCTACATTTTCTTTTAAATTAAATTTTTTTTTTATTTTACACAATTTTAAATTGTTTTTAAAACTTTGGCAACACTTTTAAATATCTTTTAAAGTAATTCAAACTTTGCCTACCATTTTTTTTTAATCCTATTAAATTAAAAAAAATGCTTCAAAGTTGTCGAGAATCTTTTTTGACAATTTTGAGAAATCTTTTTTAAATCTCTTTCAAAATTAATGTTTTAAGATAAAAAATAATTTAGAATTCTTCTAGGAAGCTAAGGATTTATTGTTTATTCCCTTGAATCTTGAATACACGATTTTTTAAAAATCTTCTTCACTTTAATATGTTAAAAATCGTAAAAAAAATTTCCTGGATTCTCTCCAAACGTTAAAAAGATTTTATAAAGCTTCTTGTTTTAAGAAAACTATTCATTTAACTTTTCAGATTGTTTATAAGGGGCGGAGTTGGCAATCGTGCATTTCTTGCATGCTAAATGACACTTATATGTAGGTAAACGTCACGTTGATAAATCATGGCGTATATACAACTAATCTCTTGTTAATGCCCCAGGTACAAAAAGTTTGAAATAAGGACACATCGATTATATGAAATCAATGTTGAAACGATATGCTTCACTTTCTGGAAATAATTTCTATGTATGAAAATAGACATTATTGAATATGAGGAGACAAAACATACTCGTAAAAAATATCTTTCCTTCAATCTAATGCTTATCCAAAAAATGTATACATTCTGCATTAACTAATATGTAGGTTTTTGAAAAGAATCATCATTTTCAATGAACTGTAATTTGAAAAAGAATATATATCTTTGATTCTTTTTCCGTTAATTAAATGTTTCCGAAAAAATATGAATTTTAGGTACTATGTAAGCTTTCCAAAAAAATAAACGTCTTCAATAAACTAAAATGTTGAGAAAAAATATCTACTTTTCATTTTTTCCTTCAATAAAATGTTTTCTCAAGAAAAATATAGATTCCTCATTATGCACAATATAGTCTATTAAAAAATGTTGGCTTTTTCAATAAACTGTTGTTTCAGAAAAAAATATCTCTCCTTCATTGTTTTTTCTTCAATCTAATATTTTTTCTGAAAATTTATACCTTCTTTATTAAATATTATATAGGCTTTTCAAAAAATTATCATTTTCAATGAACTGCAATTTCAGAAAGAATAGCCTTCATTACAATGTAGGTCTTCACAAAAATATAATACTCGATTTTCTCACATTTTAATTTGAAAAAAACGAAGCGATTCGCTATCTTCGTTTGAGGACTGGAACTGTCACCTGTTTATTCTTATCAGTTATAAGATCTCCGAGTGCTTGCTATAATCGATTCGCTTAGCTACAAGCTATACATATATGCAAGTTGTAAAAAATCAATATCGCCTCATCATGTAAAATTATATTGTATGTGTATGCATTATAAAAGTCAAAGGAATGTTTAAAAAATTATATTTACTCACTACTTACAAAAAAATATAAAAAACAACATAATTTTAAGATGATATTCTGTGAATAGAGCAAAATGTTAAAAAGAAAGAAATGTACACGCATGAATGATCTATCCTTGAGGTTGCTTTCGCTTCTGAAGAATAATATCTTTTATCGAAAAAAGAGCGTATCCGCTTTACTGTTATCTTTGACGCCCAGAGTCACTCTGACAAGTGATCTGAAATCGTACCTGGATCCAAAATCAGATTTTTGTTTATACATTTTAATAAAAAATCACACCTTTTTAATCCCATTTTTTGCCTTAAAACAAGAAATAGTATTAAAAGTTTAAAAGGTCACTCGCGATTCAGGTTAGGTAGATGCTCGTTTGAATTGTAAATGGCTCAATAGAAGCAAGATATGGAATTCAAACCATTAAATCAATTATAAATATATGATTTTAAATAATAATAGTAGTATAATAATAAATAACTTAATAGTAATTATTAAAGTAATTGTATGTATTGTGATATCTTATTCTATTTAGACAAAATAATATTTTTGTAATTTATGGATTCGAGTACAAATAAAAACAATTAGATTATAATTTCTGATGTCTTAATCATCTGCATAGATTTTGTTAGCATGAAAGATGTTTCTTTTTATAAACATATCTTCGGTTAATTATTTTTAGTATTCTAATTGGTTAATGATTTTTAGGTATAATATTTAATGTCTTTGGTATTAGTGATTAATTAATAATACTTAATATTAAAAGGTATTTACAAAAAATTATTTGAAAACCTTTATTATAACAATTCAATGATATAATTACATGCGTTTATAACATAGCTAACTCAAAATTCACGTGATAAAAAAATAAAATATAATTACAAGGTATTTTTAAATTTATGTAATAACTCTTCAATAATTAATAAATAATTAATCGCTAGTACCAAAGAAATCAAAAACCATAAAACGCCTCTAAATGTTCTGTCTAAATATTTAAAAATCTAAATTTATTTTTAATTTTTCAAAATCATTTCTAATTTTACCAAAAAGACCAATCTTAAATTAAAAACATTAATTTTAAACAAAAGAGGACATTTTAACAAAATCCATGAATTTTCAACCAGAAAAGATCCATCATCAACAAAAAAGGGAATAATTGAAAATTCATTAAAAAATATGTGAATGTTCAAAAAAATAAATAAACTTTCAAACGAACAAAATAATTTCTAACAACTTACGGTTGAATGCAACCACAAAAGATGAATTTTCAACAAAAAAGTTAAATTCTCAGCCAAAATAGATTATTTTCTACCAAGAAATTGCATTTTTTTACCGATTAGGTGAAATTACTATCACGAAAAGATTTTTCAAACCTATTTTAAACTGATTCAAATTATTTCTAAAATTTTGAGAATCATTCAGAATAAAAAAAATGGTATATTACTTTCCACATTTTCAGATATTTTAAAAATGTTGTTGAAGTTTTTATTGAAAGTTAATTTTTGTAAATATAAAATAGATTGTAATTCTCCCGGAAATTTTAAAAAATTTGTTTCATTTCTTGAAACCATTCCAAATTCTCAAAAAGCTTTAAAATCTTCAAAAAATTACATTTTGTTTAAAATTTTTGAAATATTTGTATATATTAAGTAATTTTTCGATCTTTTAAACACTTCTAAACCTTTTAATATTTAAAATTTATATAATTTTCCCCAAAATTAAAAAAGAATTTTTCTTAATTCTCTTACCTTTCTAAATGTTCAAAAAATGGTATATTTTCTTAAAGTAAAAAAAAAGTATGCTTGATTGAAAATGTTGTCAATTTTGAGTTAAAAAAATTAATTTTCAACAAAATAGTTAAATTTTTAAACCAGAAAGGTTAATTTTTAGTTGATTAAAAAAAAACATCTTCAACAAACAAGTTTAATCCTCAACTAAAAAAGATTAGTCTGGAAATAAACCGTTGCATTTTTAACAATTATATTTGAAAAAATAGTTGAACTTTCGACGGAAAAAAAAAAAACTTGAACATGAATTTTAAAATTGGGAACTATAGTTAGAACGAACTAATTGTCCCAGAAAAAAACTGAACGCATCGTTGAAGGCCTCTCATCCATATCTCTAGGTGATTTTTTAATCATTAAAAAAAGGTATCATTTAAACAATTATACTGTTTATAATATTTGTGATTTGTTTAAACAATCAGTGAAAAACAATGCACACTGACTGACAACTAGATACCTAAACTGAAATATTTTAGAATGCAAATAAATGTTTCGAAATGTAAAAATTCAAATTTAAACATTGTTTTTGTCCCCTCCACTCTGACTCGAAAAATATAATGAAAATTATTATTATTATTATTATTATTATTATACCATTAAGCCATTTCCCTTTCGGGGTAGGTGTGACTCACTAGGTAGGGGAACCTCACGAAGTCGTTATGTAAGGTTCCCCACTTGGGTCCATTAATAGCCAAGGTCTTTGTTTCAGGCGTCATTCACTCTACTGACATTCTTTTTATTAA
>NC_046661.1:113053839-113072453 GCF_010883055.1 Belonocnema kinseyi | reverse complement strand
GTCAAAAGCTTTTTCTAGGTCAACAAATGCACATAAAACTTTTTTTCCTACTCTCAAACTTTTTTCTGTTATTTGCCTTAAGCTAAATATTTGATCCGTACAAGACCTTGCTAGCATAAACCCACTTTGGACTTCCCAAATCTTTGCTTCTGTTATTTTTATTGCCCTACGAATAAGTATTTTTGAATATATTTTACTTACGGTGCTTCATAAGCTAATCCCTCTATAATTATTGCACTCGCTTTTATCTCCCTTTCTCTTGTATATTGGTACGATAATCGCTTTTTTCCAATCGCCCGGGACGTCTCCCATCTCGAAGCATAAATTTATCAATTCGCACAGTCTATGTGGTATGCACGCGCCACCGTGTTTAAGCATTTCAGCGTTAATACCGTCTACCTCGGCAGCCTTACCGTTTTTCAAGTTCTTAATTATATCCCTAACCTCAGTGACACAGATTTTCTCAATTGAGTTTTCCATCGCATCGTGTTCAACATCGCAGTTGTGGTGTCCTATAGCTTCATCTCCGAATTTTGTCCTAAAGTAGTCTCTGAAACCTCTAGTATTCCATCTGCATTATATACCATTTCCCCCCTACTATTTCTCATGTTGACAGTTTCTGTACTTTTGTTTCCTGTCATTTTTTAGAAAATGATTTTTAAAATTGGGAACTATAGCTAGAACGAACTGATTGTCCCAGAAAAAACTGAAGGTATCGTTGAAAGCCTCTAATCCATATTTCTAGGTGATTTTTGAATCATTCAAAAAAGGTATTATTTAAATAATTATATTGTTTATATTATTTCTAATTTCTTTAAACAATCAGTGAACAACAATTCCAACTGACTGACAACTAGATATCTGATCTAGAGTATTTTAGAATGGAAATAAATTTTTCAAAATGTAAAAATTCCAATTTAAACATTGTTTTTACCCCCTCCACTTTGACTCGAAAAATCCCTTGAACATGAATTTTAAAATTGGGAACTATAGCTAGAACGAACTAATTGTCCCAAAACAAACTGAAGGTATCGTTGAAGGCCTCTCATCCATATCTCTAGGTGATTTTTGAGTCATTAAACAAAGGTATTATTTAAACAATTATATTGTTTTTAATATTTATAATTTGTTTAAACAATCAGTGGAAAACAATGCACACTGACTGTCAACTAGATACCTAATCTGGAATATTTTAGAATGCAAATAGATGTTTCGAAATGCCTTCAACGATACCTTCAATTTTTTTCTGGGACAATTAGTTCGTTCTAGCTATAGTTCCCAATTTTAAAATTCATTTTCAAGGGATTTTTCGAGTCAGAGTGGAGGGGGTAAAAACAATGTTTAAATTGGAATTTTACAGTTCGAAAAATTTATTTCCATTCTAAAATATTCCAGATTAGATATCTAGTTGTCAGTCAGTGTGCATTGTTTTTAACTGATTATTTAAACAAATTGTAAATATTATAAACAATATAATCGTTTAAATAATACCTTTTTTTTAATGATTCAAAAATCACCTAGAGATATGGATGAGATGCCTTCAACGATACCTTCAGTCTTTTTCTGGGACAATTAGTTCGTTCTAGCTATAGTTCCCAACTTTAAAATTCACGTTCAAGAGATTTTTCAAGTCAGAGTGGAGGGAGTAAAAACAATGTTTAAATTGGAATTTTTGACATTTTGAAAATTTTATTTCCATTCTAAGATATTCCAGATTAGATATCTAATTGTCAGTCAGTTGGAATTGTTGTTCACAGGTTGTTTAAACAAATTATAAATGTTATAAACAATATAATTGTTTAAATAATACCTTTTTTTAATGATTCAAAAATCACCTAGAGATATGGATGAGAGGCCTTCAACGATACCTTCAGTTTTTTCTGGGACAATTAGTTCGTTATAACTATAGTTCCCAATTTTAAAATTCATGTTCAAGGGTTTTTTCGAGCTAGAGGGGAGGGGGTAAAAGCAATGTTTAAGTTGGAATTTTTGCATTTTGAAAAAATTATTTCTATTCTAAAATATTCCAGATTAGATATCTAGTTGTCAGTCAGTTAGAATTGTTGTTCACTGATTGTTTAAACAAATTATAAATATTATAAACAATATAATTGCTTAAATAATATTTTTTTCAATAATTCAAAAATCATAGAGGTATGGATGAGAGGTCTTCAACGATGCCTTCAGTGTTTTTCTGTGAAAATTTGTTCGTTCTGGCTATATGTCTGAATGTAGAAATTGAATTGAAAAGGCTTTTTCTGCATTCAGTGAGAGTGGAGGGGATATAAACAATGTTTGATGGATAAAGTGTTGACTATGTTTGTTTCGTTAAAGCTCAAAATAGTATTATTTTTATTTAGTTTGCGTTATCAGGTTTTACTTAACATTGTTGTACATCAAATCGTGAAAAACGAAAAAAAAAATTATAAACATTCTATTTGGTTAAATAATATTTTTTTTGTTCATTCAAAAATCTCCTAGGGGTATTTTATTGAAGTATGCAGTAATGTGCTTGAAAATATTTTTCAGTCCTTACGTTTATTTATATTGCGTTCTCATTTGTTCATAACAATAAAATTGTTTAAAAATCATTATTTTTACATAATTCGAAAATAACCTAGAGGTATGGCTGAACTGAAATTCAGATGTGTTTTTATTTTTTTGATTAGACAATTACTTTTGTTTATAAATTCCCCAATTTTAAAATATATATGTATAGCTAAATTCAGGGTCGTCGATATTCACGACGTTGAATTTTGCCACAGATTTGGATTTCAAAGTTGTGTAATCAATTAAAAAAAAACTAAGATTCATGTCAAAAAAGTAAAAACACTTATAGGTTCGTCTCGAAAATTGCATTCCTGTTTATAACAATTGCAGCAAGATAAAAAATTTCGTAATTGTTTAACAAATTGTTTAAACAAAAAATGCACACCGAGAAATTTCCCAGACGAATCCAGAGGTGTTTTTACTTTCTTGATATGACTCTTAGTTTTTAAAAAATTAATTATACAACTTTGAAATCCCTATCTGTGGCTAACTTCAACGTTTTGAATATCGTACGTCGCGCGGCATATAGCGAGGAACGTCAACACGAAAACCCCCACAACTTTTGATGATATGCGAGTTCTCTAATTTTTTGTTACCAAAATCTTCGTAATTAAACGAGCTATCGTAATTAGTCAACTAAAGCATTGAAATCGATTGAGATGTTAGAACGAATTATATTTGTTTATAAAAATTGTTGCTAATTTCATCAATATTTATGCAACAATGATAAAATGATTTTTATTTTATAGAATGAACATATTTAACAAAACATGCCAAAAGTTATGGCGATTGTTTGTACCGATCGGGAGAAAAAAATTAATTAAGAGGACAATGCTAAAAAAGTTAAATAACATTAACGACTCAAAAAATGAAAATTTTGCAAAAATGTTTGAGGGCCATTTTATTTATGTGGAACTCTAATTTATCGAGCATTCCCGAAGAAAAATCACAACCCATAAAAAAGTGGCCCACTTGACAAATTTGGACACATAACGAATGACTACAGATATTTCACTTGCAATTAGACAAAGATTTGTTATTTAAAAACAAATTTTAAACTTTCTTTTCTCTAACTTTTCAGTAATACCGTTTCTTCGAAAACTTATCAATTAATTAAAACAGGTCATTAATCAACTTAATAGCCAATTAAAAATATTGTTTAGTAGGTTAGAGAAAGAGGATTTTTTACAATGTTAGAAACAAACTAATCAAAGAAAGTCATGTTTTTGTGATTCGAAATAATTATCTATTTTTTAAGAAGTGTTAAGAATAGCTGCTATTTTTTAAAAATTGTTTATATAATTAACAATCCTTGTTATTATATATTGTATGACAGCAACAAGTCTTTAGCAAGACATTTCGAACTGATTCAGTTAGAAATTAAGCTTATTCATGAAAAAATGGTTGTAAATGTGCAATTGTTTATAAAAATTGTTCATATAAATAACAGTTCTTGTTATCATGAAAAACATGATATAGCAACGAGCATTTAGCAAGATATTTCTAATTGATTCAGCAAAAGCAAATAAATCCGATTCATAAAAAAATGGTTCAAATGTGCATTTATTTCGTAAAGAATGAAGCTTAGTTATAACAAAATAGTCAACATGTGTATTTTTTTCATAAAAAATGTTTAAATAAAGGGAACAAACCATTTATTCTTAACTTATTGCAAGCACGCAATATTTGTCATATTTCATACATAAGCTATAGATTTAAAATAGCTAATCATTGTGAATCACGAAAAAATTTATTTTGTTTATTATTTCGCTTATACATTAAAAAATAATTCTTGCTCTAACCCAATGAAATTATTTTATTATTGAATTTGAAAGTCTTAAAATAAATGGTTTCACTATGAAAAGTTAGAACAAAAATTAAACTGTTTTGCTAAATAATAAATTTTTGTTTTAATCTCAGTGAAATATCCGAAGTCACTCATTTTACTTGGAAGATTTACAGTCAGTTAAAAAAATTAAAATTCCATAAGAATTGTACTGTCGGGCAATCACAAATGTAAATAAATGCAAATAAATGCATATTCGTTTATGATTAGGTATTTTGATTTAATCTATTAATTCCTAATTAAATATTGTTTACACATATACTTATTCAATCTAAAACGTTATCAATATTTATATATTCTATCAATCATATTCTTTGTAATGTAAATCGTTCGAATGATTCGACATATTTGTAATGTTAGATATTTTTTATATCATAATTAATTTTTGTAAACACCTTAATTTTTCACTAGTTTTATGACAAAAGAAAATAAATTATTTTTTAGCTTAAAAAATATGAATTCTTATTATATGGTTCTATTAAGCGTTAATTTCAATTAACAATAAAAAAATTGTCCATAAAAATAAAATTGAAATAAAATGTATTATTTTTCAAGGTTCATGTCGAATTATTATTGGTAAATTGCTAGAATTGTATACGCATTCAATTTAATTTAATTTGTCGGTTTAAAAGTACGACCAGCGCCGCCACTCGACCGCAGTCAAATCTCATGACACAATTATTCTACAAGCCTTTATATGACTTTCCAAAAATTTGCAAAAGCTTGACCCTTAAAAATTAAACTTTCATTTGAACTTAAATATATTAGATTTCGATTTTTACGCTATAGAGGTACTTCTGTTTAAAAATAGAGCCACTGCAAAAGGGAACAACTGATTATTTTTATGCTTTTTGCTTATACACTGAAACATGAGTTTAAGAACACTTTCGGGCATGGCTTTCAGTAACCGTGATAGTAAATCCAGGGAATCCAAATGTAAGCACTCAGAGCCGTGTTGTACCATTTCTAATTGGAGTACATAATATTAGGCAACATACGTGCGTGGGCATCGTCAAAAGAACGTCATCTGCAGGAACTACAGTGGGCACAAAATTAGGCGACGTCTTTACGACATCGTTACGACATCTTTATGACAACTTTACGACATCCTATATCCATGTCGTTTCGGTGTCTTTACGATGTCGTAAAGACATCGTCAGATCATACGACTTATTGACGATATCGTAAAGACACTTTAACGACATGGACATAGGATATCGTAAAGTTATCGTAAAGATGTCCTCACGATGTCGTAAAGACGTCGCCAAATTTTATGCTCACTGGGTACCCAGGTTTCTTCATTCCAGGCACCTGTGTATGTTTCAGGTTAGAATGCAAACTTGCAATTTTACGTGTAAAAAGTATGTTAAAAAATTTTGTGTGGGAACCAAAAGCAATGTGGTAACTGGAATACTTCGCGAAAAAAGCTTATAATTATTATGTTGACTTTTGGTAAATTATCAGAACTGGCTTTAATGTATTCATAATTTATCAAATAAATATTTTAATGCAAAAAATGTTGAGGATTAATTATGTTTCTGGTCTTTATCAAACTGACGCATGTATTTTCTTGGGCTTTGCAAGCTTATTTCGTTACGCAACGTGTTTCAAGTCTTGGGGCACGACAGGTTTCGTTAAAAAAATCAACATTTCTGGTCAATATTTTGTCATTTTTAAATTAATTAATGCTAATTATTTAATTGGCAAAATTAAGTTTCAATTGCACGTTTAAGTTCTTTGGGATTCAAGGATTATAAAAAAGTTAACTTAAAACAAATAATATTTTTGGGGATGACCCTATTTAAATTGTTTAAATGTACGATGTTTGGATGTGTGGAAGTTGATCTTGGGGAAGAAAAAACGTTTTTTTGTTAGTCTACACGGTAGTTTGTACAACATATACACATATCTGTACATTGTACATCAATACGAACAACACGTTTATGTGTATGAAAAGGGTCATGATTTGATGGGCAGCAATATAATATTTATAAGCAGGCTTTGTTTCGCTAGCGCAGGCGTAGTTATCGGTGAGTATACATTCCACCTGTACAGGAAAAACTCCTGTTCACCATACAATTCCTGACAGTCAGTCGCTTCTGCCAACTGGCCATGTCGATCAGAACGAAGTCATGCCTGATTGTTTTGGCACTTTTTTTCGGTTCCACTTATTCTCAAACACCTATTCACTTGCGTAAGCATTACAATTTTTTGTTTAAACATTAGAATGTGTACGTAATCCTATATTATCTAAAAAAAATAGTTAGAACGAAATTCTTATAAATCTCGCACTCATTGTTGTTCAATTAGTTCTTCTGAATTTTCTGAAATTTCTTAAATTGCAATTTTCAATTGAGGAATTTTAGTTCTATAAATATATTTCAAAAATAGAACATTTAAATTGTAAATGATTTGTTTATAATAAAGGGAACTTTTATGTTTAAACTTATTTGTCAAATTTTTAAAAAATGACAAAAGAATTCTATTCAAAACCCCTTCATAAATTTTATTTCTGAATGTTTCTAAACATTATTGATAAAAGAGGACATTTTAACTGTACAGGTTTTTTAATAATTTGAAGGCATTTTTTTATTTCTTAGAACTTTTTAAAACATTCAGGAATGATTCGAATCGTTTTAAAAAATATTGAGAAGTTTTAAAAAAAATTTCAAATATATTTAAAGTTTGAAAGGATGTTTAAAAACTCAAAACAAAACGTGGATTTCTGAAGATTTCCAAATAATATTTAGAAGTTTTTTTTTAATTTTATAAGATTTCACGATTAAAGAATGAAAATAATAGATCTTAAATTGTCGGTATACTGGTCCAAAAAATCTCTTTATTAATAGACGTTTCGCCCTTCGACGGAGGTCCTCTTTAGTCGAAGGGCGAAACGTCTATTAATAAAGAGATTTTTTGGACCAGTATACCGACAAGTTAACATCAACTAATTAAAAAATTAAATTTAAGAAAATATTTTTAAATATTTTTAAAGATTAAATATGCTTTCCAAAATGATCAAAAACGATTCTCGAAGATTTAAAGACAGTATAAGGGATACTTCGAGTGAGTTTAAAATATATTTATGAATTTTGCAATTTAAGAATAGATTAAAAATATTTCGGAACTTTAAAAGATTTCCGAAAATTTATAAAATATTTAAAAAAATTTCCAGTTGTTAAGTCATAAATATATCCCATTTATCTCCCAGGTTGTCCTACACATATCTCAGGGATAACCCGTCGGATATCCCGCAAGGCGAAAATTTGGATATCCCAGGGATAACCCTATGATATCCAGGATATCCTTGGGACGTTTTTGGGATATTCAAATGCCCCAAGTAGGATATAGAAAATCAATTTATATTCTACTTGGGACATTTTAATATCCCGGAAACGTCCCAGGGATATTCTGGATATCCTGGGGTTATCCCTGGGATATCGAAAGTTCCACCTTGCGGGATATCCGGCGAGTTATCCCTTGGATATCCTTGGGACAACCTTGGAGATAAATGCGATCAAGTGGGATATCCCGGTATATCCTATTGCTGTGAGGGTAGGGATTGATCAGCCTAAAATTAATTCTGAGTCATTTTGATGATATAAGTGCATCAAAAAGATATCTCGCCGCAATATAACTTTCCAGAATTTTAATTAATAAAGTCTTTAGGGAGTTTTTTTATTTTAGAAAATATTTTTTCTGGGTCCCATCTCAAAATTTGGTTTGATCAACCACTAAAATAAATTAGAGACTCCTTGACGATAGGAGTATATCAGGAATAAATCTAGAGGCGATATTTTATGCCAGAATTTTTATTCCAATTATTTCAGAAATTTTTCTATTTTTGAAATTGCTATCCCTGGATCTGATTTTGAAAATTACGTTTGATCAGCCCCTAAAATTAATTCTAAGTCACATTGATGGTATAGGTGTATAAAAAAAATCTCGAAGCAATTTAACTTGTCCAAATTTTATTTAAGGAAGTCTTTCGGAGTTTTTTTATTTTGGAACTTTTTTTCTCTGGACGTCATCTTAAAATTTGTCTCGATCAACCTCTAAAATAAATTAGAGACTCGTTGGACATAGTAGGGTATCAAAAATAAATTTAGAAGCAATATTTTATGCCAGAATTTTTATTCCCATTTTTTCAGAAATTTTTATATTTTTGAAATTGCTTTCCTTGAAACTGATTGTCAAATTGGCATTTAATTAGACCCTAAAGTTAATTATAAATTAGTTTGATGGTATAGGTGTATAAAAAAAATCTTGAAGCAATTAAAGTTGCCGGAATTTTAATTAATGAAGTCTTTAGGAAGTTTTTTTTATTTTAGAAAATATTTCCTCTGGACGTCATCTCAAAATTTGCTTTGATCAACTAATAGTAAATATGGGACAACATCCAATTGAAAAGATAACATATGAAATAAAATTTACGGAATTGGTGTCTTCATTTCTAACAGCATAATTTAAATTTGAACGAGACCTCAAACAAATGCACTAAAATAACATTTCATGTAGCTTTGAATTACACTGAAAGATTTTTATTTTCTGATAAGATACCAATAATATAGGACTTTAATTTTTAAACCTGGTAAAACACATAATTATAGAAAAATTTCTGAAAAAATTGAAATAAAAAATGTTAGCATAAAATTTACTTCTATATTTATACCTGATCCACTCCTCTCACCAAAGAGTCTCTAATCTATTTTAATTGCAAATCAAACTAAATGTTTAGATGGCGTCCAGAGAAAACATTTTCTAAAATAAAAAAAACTCCCTGAAGACTTTATTAATTAAAATTTGGGAAAGTTTTATTGCTTCGAGATATACTTTTGATCTGTGAAAAAACAATGGAAGTAAATTATTAAGTACAGAAATAGTGTTTTACTTATTAAAATAATTAATAAGTAGTTATTGTTAAATTAATAATAAGCCATTATTATTTAAATTATTACTGCCGACACTGACAGTAAAAAACATACAAAACCACAAAGCATTTCTTCGGGTAAAGAATAATGAATTGAAAGTATAATAAAAATGCCGGGCCGGACTGTCATTATTTTGAGGTTATGTTCAGAATCACCTTTTTGCCCTATTCGCTGTAAGTAAATGTAGGTAATGTCAATTTAAAGTTTTCGCATGTAATATTTTATTCACTTTATTCAAAACATATACTGTCTATTCATAACATACATTTTTTATGCTGCAAATAAGCGTTAAGCAGAATTCACTAATTAAACACTTTTATTATTTGTAATTACTACTTGAAATAACCTATATATGTTTTTACAAATGTATCTATTTAAAGTTTCGAACGCAACTATAAAGACTATGATAAACTTGATCCGAAGATGCACGGACTTGACCTAATGGCCTATCCGAATGCAACTTGAAAACCGCGAAATTTGAAAATGCCCCTGTATAATGGCTTCTCCCTCACAGTCGGCTAATTCGGATAGCATTCAAGTTCTCCATACATGTAAGCCCCAGCGTGTCCACCCTGTATATCAAACTAAAATTTCAAGAAAAAAGTTGAATTGTCAAACACAGAACATGAATTCACAACAAAAAATTTTTTTTGTTATTTCTTCGAAAAATATTTTCATTTTAAATAAAAAACAGCTAAATTCTTCTAAAAATGACGAACTTTCAACAAAATAGTTAAAAACTCAAAAACAAATTTTCTACCAAAAAGCTCCATTTTTTATCCCGAACATATTATTTGCCACAAAAAAGTTCATTTTCAACCAAATAGTTGGATTTTTAACCAAATACTTATATTTTTTCGCAAATACAACAAATTTTCAACAAAAATTGTAATTCTTCAACCAAAGAAATGAGTTTTAAACAAAAAAAATTTTCAGCAACTTAGTTTGAATTCTAATCTGAAAAATGTTTTTATTTCAAACTAATTATTTAAAATATTAATAAAAAAGATTACATTTTTACTAAAAGAGATGATTTTTCAGCTAAAGAGATGAAATTTCAACAAAATTATTGAATTTGCAATAACCATTTTTTGTAGTGCAGAATTTCTTTTTCATTTTATAGAATTTTATAACATTTTAGGAAAAATGTAAGTAGTTTAAGGGCATGTGACACAACTAAATACCTATATTACCGACGACAGTTTTTCAGTTCACTGAATGTTTTTTTGAACCTAAGAACTTTTTTTGTAAATAAAATATCGAGCTGAAACTTTGGGAAATGTATTAGAGTACAATAAAGTACGTTTAGGTACTGCATTTTGGTAGGAACTTCACTGAAAATTATTTCATCTTTTTTCTGAACCTCAACATTTTTTGAACGTTCGAACTTTTTTTATACATAAAATATCGGTCTCAAACTTTGAGAAATGCAAGAGCTGAAAGAAAACTACGTTTAAGTACAAAGCTTAATAATAAAAAATGTAAAAAAATATATTTCAACAATCAATTCCAACGGCATCAGCCGGTAACGTTTTACACGAAAATACGAAACTTGGCGGCCACTAGACGAGGCTCTAGAGGGTTCGTATTTTCGTGTACAACGTTACCGGCTGATGCCGTTGGAATTGATTGTCGAAATATCTTTTTAAATCTTTTATTATTAAGCTTTGTACTTAAACGTAGTTTTCTTTCTATTCTTGCATTTCTCAAAGTTTGAGACCGATATTTTATTTATAAAAAAAGTTCGAACGTTCAAAAAATGTTGAGGTTCAGAAAAAAGATGAAATAATTTTCAGTGAAGTTCCTACCAAAATGCAGTACCTAAACATACTTTATTGTACTCTAATACATTTCCCAAAGTTTCAGCTCGATATTTTATTTACAAAAAAAGTTCTTAAGTTCAAGAGAACATTCAGTGAACTGAAAAACTGTGGTCGGTAATATAGGTATTTAGCTGTGTCACATGCCCTTAAAAGATATTTAAGATTTTTTACGATTTTTTTGGAAATCTTTCAAAGTTTCAAATTATTATTAATGGTCTAATATT
Source organism: Belonocnema kinseyi (assembly GCF_010883055.1). Lineage (NCBI taxonomy): Eukaryota > Metazoa > Arthropoda > Insecta > Hymenoptera > Cynipidae > Belonocnema > Belonocnema kinseyi. The sequence goes on along the minus strand of NC_046661.1, from coordinate 113,061,079 downwards.
CCAAAAATTCCTAAATTTGTTTAAAGGGCTTTCGTATTTATTTTTAATAAATTAGGAAATCCATTAGAACGTGTCAAACATTTAAAAATATTCTTTCAAAATTAATTAAAAAAAAAGGAATCACTTTGAATATTTTCCGGAAAAAATTCAAAAATCTTAAACAAAAACTTCAAAATATAATTTTAAGAGCTTCGAAAATCTAAATTTTCTTTTAAGTTTTTAAAATTTTGTTTTTATTTTTAAAAATGCTTAAAGCCCTCTAGATACGTTATAAAATGATTTGATTTTCTTCTAAAAATTTGAAAAAATTCGAATAAAAACATTGCAGATTGTTTTGTGATAATTTTATTAATCTGTGAATGTTTTAAAATATTTTTAAATATTCTCTTGAAATAAATGATGTAAAATAAAAAAAACATCAAGATTTTTTCGAGAAATTTGAAGACATTTTTGGATTATCATGAAACATTTTGAAATTGTTGAAAAACTTCTATAGTCTTCATTTGAAATCTTCAGATATCTACATTTTACTTTAAATAAATTACAGTCAAACTGGGTTATAGCGTGCCCAGATAGAGTCATTCCGAGAAATGATGCTGCGCTACTCGTGACAAAACAGGAGTGTTGCGTTAACGTGCTGTACCCTAACCGCCTACCTGTACAACTGCGTCATGGCCCACAGTGGTGTGAAACGCCCAAGAAGTTGGTCTAAACCTGAAGACTCACTTATTCGCCGAAGAAATTTCCCACTTCGGGGTTTTTTGGGTCGCTGATTTCAAATTTGAAGTCCGATTTTCCAAAAACAAAATGACGACTACAAAATGGCGGACACTTTTTCGGAATTGTTATCAGATTTGCATGAAACTTGGTGTATCTATGTTTTTAGGGTCACTGATTCATAATTTGAAGTCACATTTTACAAAACTAAAATGGCGGACACAAAATGGCGGAGACTTTTTAAAATTGTGATTAGATTTGCATGAAACTTAGTATACATGTGTTTTTGGGGTCGCTGATTTCAAATTTGAAGTCAGATTTTTCGGAAACAAAATGGCGGTTACGTTACAGTGTTCTCGCGCTCGCCTCTTACGTGGCCAGTCAGTCTGTCCCGTTCTCTAGCATCGTGGGCGGGCGGCGCGACCACACACAAATAAATCGATTACATCGAGAGTCGCAAAAAGTCTTCTCAACCTTTTCATCATCTCATTTAAAGCCTCTTCACTCTTTGCTAGCAGCACTATGTCATCCGTATATTCGAGTGATTGCGGTTAAAATTGCAAAAAGCATTGGATTAAGCGGACACCCTTACTCTAAACCCCTAACCATCTAGAAACCCTCCAAGATTCCCTCTTCTTCTCTCAGCCTATCTTTCGTCTCCTCATATACCTCCCTTACCCTCTCGATTAGGCCTCTCTATACTCCCTTCTCTTCCATCCCCTCCCACAACCTCCACCTATCCACCGTTGGAAACGCGCCTTTTAGACCTAAAAACAACGCGTACACTTTAGCACCTTTTTTAGCTAATTCTCGATCCACCACGTGCTGCAAGACGAAATTATTGCCGATAGTACTCCTTTCCTCCCTAAAGCCCGCCTGAATTTCTGGCACTATTCCTTTCTCCTCAACATTCTTCCGCCGCCTCTCTGTCAAAACTATCACTTACATTTTGTACGAAGTATTCATAAGCGTAATTTTTCTATAATTTGCCTGTCTCTCCCTATGCCCTTTTTTATACAGTGGTACGATCAACTCCACCTTCTTTGGGAATCCTTCCCCCTCCATACTTTTTCACTACCCCCTTCAACCTCTCCCTTAAATATTGTCTGCCAAACATCCACGCTTCTTTCTCTACGTCGTCCGGGCCTGCTGCCTTAAATCTTTTCAATTTTCTCAACTGATTTTCTATCTCCTCGTCATTCAGCTCCTCTCCATATACATCCATCGTTCTTCTAAATCTTTAAAAAATTCCCTCCATTCCTCACTGCCTGTGTTTCCATTACCCCCATCCTGCGTTTCTAAATCTTTTTCCTTTTCTTGCTCTTTCTTCTTACACATCAGCCTAAACCCCTTCCTGATTTCTATGTACTCCCCCCTTCTCGAAATTCTTTCTTTTCATTCCCTGTATTTTATTTTCACATTTCTGTTCATCATTTTACATTCTCTATTCCACCACGGCTTCACTATTCCTTTTTTTTCTTTCTAAATACCTTCTTTTGCACACACCCTTTAACTTTCACTTTCGGATCCTCCAATAACTTTTACATCGACTTTCACTGAAAGCTTACCTTCCCCAACTGCTCCTGATACTTCCCTTTCACTTTCCTCAGCCATGACACCCTCTCCCTTAACGACTATTCTTCCCCACTCTGCCTTCTGCCACCCTCGCCTTTTATCCACAAACTTAATCACTGATGGTCTGATTCCAGCCTCCCTTCCACTGCGAATTTCTGTTTCCTCCTACCTTGTATATTCATGATCACATAATCTATCACCGATATCACCGTCTCACTCCTATACGTGTATTCTCCTTCTTCGTTCCCTGTTGCCATACCATTTGCCACCCCTCAATCTCTATCCTCCATCCAGTCTCTTAGAATCTCACCCTCTTCATTTATTGTCTTATCTTTAGATCTCTTTTCTAAGCTCTCCCGTTACCTGTACAAGCCTCCACACCAATTCTCGCATTAAAGCCCCCCTTTCTTTAATCCTTTCAAACCTATTCTTATTGTATACAGTCACAAACTTCTACGATGCCTCTCCTAACTTCACTGCGCTCATTTTCACCCTCTTCTCTTCTCCCTCGCGATGAACTTTTCCCTCTAATCTATCCCTAACCTCTGTTATAATTCCCCCACTAGCCCTTCCTTTCCTCTATACTCTGACTGCCTCCTTTTGCCTCCATATATTCTTCAGCCTATCTGCCTATACACGGAGAAACCTTTTGCTGCAATATTTGCTAAAAATCAGAACTACAAAATTCATTGGAAAAAATAAAAAAATGTTACATTTATTTCTAAAGATGATTGCAATATTTGCAAAGGACGATAGTAACGTCGAGAGAGACCGGCGCACTGATTTAGTAAGCGACTTAGTAAAAATTGGTGCAGTCAGATTAGCAGACGAAAAAAAACCCAACATGCGTCGCGCCGCGTTGAAGGTCACGATACGTATCCTTTGCACGAGCGTACGACGTAAATGCAGACTTATTTATTATGGGATGATGATCTCTTTCGCAAGCTGAAACAGGAAAATATGATTAAAGAAAAGCTGGTGGGAATCGAACACGGGTCTCCAGCGCGGCAGCACTGCGATTTTCCATTCGGCTAAACTAGATAATGAGATCCAGAAATTTATTACTCTTATCAAGTAAATGCTAGCAATCAAATTGCCTTCCATTAAATTATTTATTAATTGTTCACAGTGATGGCATTTTAAAAATTCTAAGCACTATATCTTAACGTAATCAAATATCCTAATATCGAGGTTAAAAAATTATTTTTTGCTTCTCGGAAAATTTGTTTTTCAATTGTAACTTGTCGAATTATCCTAATTTATTGTAATAAGGATCATTGCATCAACCCAAATTGAGTGATTGATAAATTTAAGGAATTTCAGTAGAGCGTTGGTCGGCTGACATCGTTTACGCTCGGCTGGACTCGGTCCAACGCTAGGCTCGCTTACTAAGTCACTTACTAATATTCGAGAGCGATCTTCCGAATTTGTCTTACTCCATAATACAAAAAATAGAAAGCATCGTGGTATAATTCATATTCCTACATACAATAGCAATTCCTCTTACAAATTTAGTCTTTTATCTTATTTTAGGTACTTATTACTTCTACTCTTTTTATATAATTTATTTATGTCTCTACTAATTTATCCTATCTAGGATTTTACTATAAAAATTACTAAGACTTCGTATTATCAATAGGAAAATTGCATATAAAAATAGCATAGCTGACGATTATTGTATTGAAATATACAAATTATCGCCTTGGTCCCACATTGTAACCTAATTTAGTAATTTTTTCAGTACAAAGTTTCTCAGTGTACCTATCTCTTTTCTCTTCATCCTCAACTCCATTGTCCTTATCCTTTCCCTATCTATTTTCTCCTCCTTTTCATTTCTACGTTTTCCCACTTTCTCTTCTCTCATATTCTCCACCCTCTCCCATATAATTTTCTTCTGGCCCTTACCCCTGTCAACTAGTTCAATTTTCGATCTGTCCTCCACCTTCTTAAGCTTTTTTTCCGCCTTTTTCTTCAGGTCCCTAATCTCTTCTTCCATCCGCTTCATTTTATCATATTTTTCCTTCCTCATCGACACGACCTAACTCTGATATCCTTCTACTTTCTCCCTCAGCTCTTTCACCACCTTTTCCCATTTCTCATCTTTTACCCTCCGGTCCTCCCTCATATTTTCCAGTTGATCCATAGCCCCCCTAATGACTTTCCTCAACCCTCTTCACTTGCCTATCAGCACCCCGAGGACCTCCTACTCCGCCTATCCACGCTTTTCTTCGGACGCTTTTTGCTTTTTCTTTTCAAGAGATTCTCTCTCTCTCTCACGTGCGCTAGACGCTCTCTCTCTCTCGTCGAGTTACTTCCTTCATTTCGCTTTTTCCCTCTCCCTGACGCTCCATGCAATACCGAGCCACACACAGCTGGCCGCCGTGGCCTGTTGGAAATTTCCTCCCCATCAAATGCACTACCAGCGCTGCCAGTACTCTCGCAGACCACCTTCCGCTCTTCCGTCGGTATCTGAGACTTATCCATGCAAAAAGTACCTGCTGCAGCCAAAAGATGTCTCTCAATACCGTTGTCGTGCAGGGTTAAATCCAACTAATTATTAAATTCAAGACTGGAATGCGGCCTACACCCTCAAGTCACTTTTAAGGATTGAATGAGTCCAATAACTTTAAACAATATTAAATTCGTTTTATTCGAATGAATCGAACGGGAGAAAAGCAACTCTTGCAAGCCGCTGAGCGTAAGCTCGACGCGTACCCCCCACTCCTCCGAGTGGTAAGGCTGTGTAGCCAATCCCTACAGTACTCTCTCCCCAGCGATAAATCAAATTCTCGATATGAATATAACAGTTGGCGAGCAGTTGGCGTATCATTGTTTGAAGGGATTTTGCAAACATCCTCACGCAGAAAGTAATCAGGTTTCAGGTGCTCAACTGAAACTTGACGTGGTGTACAGTTTTCATTTATTTCATATACTCTATCTGAAGTACGACTAATGATCTTGTGGGGACCAGTGTACGGGCGTTCCAAAGACTTCTTAACCGACTTAACGGACATGAATACGGGAGTGCACGAATCTAGGTTTTTATGTAAGAAGATTTTCTTTTTGTACTTATGACCAACCGGGAACGGTTTTACTTCACGCATGTGCTCTCGAAATTTCTCGAGACCGTCATCTTTTGAATAACCTGAGCCGCGGCAGGAATCTGATTGTAGGACTTATACAAATCCAATTTGGAAAATATTGTCATTCCATGTAAATTAACTGCAACGTCATGGAGGTGAGGTACCGGGTATTTATCCGGTACGGTGACCGCGTTAAGGCGGCGGTAATGACCGTACATTCGCCAACTGCCATCCTTTTTAGGAACTATATGAATTGGGAAGGACCACGGACTACTAGATCTCCTACAAATACCTAGATCTAACATTTCCTACAATTATTTTTTAGCGATGGTTAGCTTCTCGGGTGACAAGCGTCTAGCACGCTCTGCAACGGATGGACCATTCGTAATAATACGATGTTCGACCCCCAGAATCTGAGGCTTGGAACTCTGCGTAACATTAATTATCTCCGGAAAATCCGATAAAATGTCGGAAAATACTAAAGAGCTGTCTAACGTGCTGATACCAATTACAGCAGCGTCTTTCAAAAAGCCAGTTATACTAAGACCTGTCGAGGTGTCTACTAAGCGAGACTCGTGCAAAACTAGAAGGAGCCGAAAACGAGCGAGGAAGGGAGCACCTAAAATAGGGTTAAGTACAGTCTAGATTTATTTATGATACAATTCGATCACCAACGAGTCTCTAATTTATTTTATTGGTTGATCAAACAAAATTTTAGGACGAGATCTAGAGAAAACATTTTGTAAAATACAAAAAAATCCCTAAATATTTTATTAATTAAAATTCAGACAAGATAAATTACCTCGTGAAATTTTTTTGATACACCTATACCATCAGATTGAACTTGAATTAATTTTAGGCTGCTCAATCCCCAGCCTTGGGATAAGGTCTAGAGATAATTGATTTTGCAATGATGTTCATTGAAATGAACCAGCTGAAATGCACAAAATCAATCTGCATTTCCTGATGTGTATTTCATCTCTGATCGATCTGTGAAAAAAAACAATGGAAATCAGTGATTAGTTTAAGGAATAAAGTGTTACTTATTAAAATTATTAATAATTCATGTTTGTTAAATTATTATTGACTAATTATTGTTTAAATTATTACTTCCGACACTGTCAGTAATAAACATACAAAACCACAAAACATTTCTTTGGCAAACAATAAACAATCGAAAGTGTAATAAACAAGCCGGGCCGATCTGTCATTATTTCGAGGTTATGTCCGGATTCACGTGTTTGTCCTAATCGCTGTAAGTAAATGTAGGGAATGTCAATTTGAAGTTTACGCATGTAATATTTTATTTACTTTAGTTAATACATATTCTATATATTAATAACATACCTTTTTTGCCGCAAATAAGCGCTAAACACAATTCACTCTTCGCCCATTGGGATCGCAGAATATTATTACTATTTTATAGTATTTGTCACTCAGCAGACATTCCATAATGTTATTGGCACGGAAAACAATTGACGTTTACTTCTCAGTAAACATGTCTCACTTCATTATTAATTAAACACTTGTATTATTTGTAACTACTATGTAACATAACCTATGTTGTTTTAATACTTTTTATCCATTTGAAGTTTCGAACGTTTCGGTTGCGGATAGAGGGTCCCTGTACCAAGGGCTTCTGCTGAATATGGTTACAAAAATAAATAGGCAGTCGCGGACAATTGTCCAGGGGTTGTCCCGAAGGAATTAACCCCCAAGCGGAGGTGTGAAAACCGTGACGAAAGCTGAATGGCACCTGGGTTAGGTGTCTAAAACGGTGACTCTGGGATACCAGGCGACCTCTCAGAGTAAGCAGCCTTATCCTTGCATGCGGGGCTCTACAAGGATGGACGAACCCCTTTCCC
>NC_046661.1:113052348-113053739 GCF_010883055.1 Belonocnema kinseyi | reverse complement strand
AAGCCAGTATCGTAGCATGACAAAATGGCCCATCGGGATGTTTAGCATGGTGATCTGCTTCTGGTCGGCAGAGTTTGACTGGCACAGTTTTCACGTGACGTTATCCTTCTTCTGTGTTTCCGCGACGGGGAATAAGACGAAGGTATACTCCACTTTTCGAAACTTTAAATCCGTCATTTTCCAGTTCTTTTGTCAGATCAGCTAATGTTTTGCAACTTCTAATTACTGAAATTTGAAATTCATATTTGTTAAATTCCCATTTTTTTTTGTGAATACTGTAAAAACAATATTATATTCATACGCGCTAATTAACTTAACTGTTATTTTATTTTTAAAAGGGATATGTACAATTTTATAAATATATGCAAACGAATTTTAAGATTTGTTATTTATTAAATGAAATACACAAATAATATATGTCTTCGAATTTCTCATTCAAATCAAAATGATGCTTACGTTCAGTTCGACGTCGAGGATCAGCTGCTCCTCCGTGCGTTGCGATCTCGATCATTGCAGTGAGTAACTCAGGTTGATCCACTTCAAGCCTGGGCCGCCCGATCACACCGCTTCTGTATTTGAGATTCTCGTGGACCTCGGGATATTTTTTACAAATTTCTTTTAGTTTTATGCCTTGTAATTTTCTGCTCTTTCTTTTACGTACGGCGTCACTTATTTTTCTTTTCAAAGCCTTTTCTTTTGCTGCAAGATCTTTTCTTAATTTTTTAATATGATTTTCTGTCTTTACTTTTGCAAAACCAATATCTTTTACTTTGGTAAGATTGACAATTTGTGTTTTTAGCGTATCAATACGACTTTTTGATTGATCTTGAGACGGAGTATGCGAAAAATTTGATGCAATAATATCAGCTGTTTTTTTACCGTTTATCTCGGTTTTGGCTTCACCTTTCTCACATGAATCAATATCAATGTTGCATGAAACTTTTTGGTCGCCCGTTATACTTTGACTTTCAGTATTATCGTTTTTATCTGTCTTCAAATCTTCTGAGATTTTTTCAGAATCGGGTTGGGGACAACTGACTGGTGCATGCTCAGATGATTTACTCGTTATTTTGAAAAAATTCAATATATGAGTTGACTTCTTAATGGTAGCTTTAGTCTGCAATGATCGAATTTTCGCTTGCACTTCACATTCCAAATCTTTAATGTCTCCATTTTCAACTTTCATCTTATTCCATTCAGCGTGAAATTCTTTCTGCAGATTCGATTAATTACACTGTATATCGATTAATTAACGAAACAACTTATCTCTATTGTTATTTTACTCTTAGTGCATACAGTTAAGACACTCTAAACATACGAATACAACAACAATGCGAGGCGAAGCTGTGCAAGTCGGAGCTTGTCATTTGTTTTTCTCGCGCTAGATATCG
>NC_046661.1:113032190-113052248 GCF_010883055.1 Belonocnema kinseyi | reverse complement strand
AAGGGGGTGGTTAGTAAAAATGTGACCATGTGTGACATAAGGGAGGGGTCACTCTAGTTTTATAAAAAATTAGCGGACGTCCTTTATGGACGGTCCCTAAGGTATGAATAATATTTTGTTTTATTCTTGTAGGCTCTGAATGATACTTTTTGAAGCAGATATAGATTTCGTAAAACATTCTATGTATGACAGAATAATTTCAGTATTTTTTCTTTTTTAAATCTTTTTATATACTTCAAAAAGAGCGTCATTTTCATAAGATCACATGTTATTTTCAATCATTGATTTTTCAAATATGAATCTCTGAAGGGTTCCAAAATTTTACTAGAGCTTCTGTGCATTTTAATACAACTATCATCCAAATATTAAAAGATTCTCATTTGCAATTCTATTGCTGAGGGTACTCCCTTCATTTTCAAGTTCTAAACTTTAAAATTCAGAACCTCACTTTTTTTATTTTTAATATCTTTATGATTGGCATATATTTAAACAAGATTTAAAATTAATGAACTGGGTTTTTAATCTTGAACGCTTCTAGTAAAGTTGTTTAACTTTTGATGATTTAATAATTCATTTTCATTAAATTTAAAATCATTGAGAATCAATTTTTCAATTTTAAAAGGGTTATAACTTTATAATTTATATACAAACTTTTCTAATTGTAATAATTATAAAAGTTGAAAACTTGAGCATTATTAATTTTAAATTATAAAAGCTGATTGATTGTTAAAAGGCGTGATTTTAACATTTGTAGAGAATATTTTATCAGAAAAAAACTTACGTTTAATTTGAGAAGACAAACTGAAACTATTACAACAGGATAAGAATTTTTTACTGTCTTCAATTGAAGACCATTGTATTTATAATAAATTACTCAATGATAATTGTAAATCTTCATCAATTACACAGCCACACAAAAAAAACAAGTGTGCGGATCTGGTAACAAGACACACGTATTACTATGGATTTTGGGGCGCTGAATTTAAATTCGGTATCAAAAATCACCCATCACGTCATGGTTGAGCCATAACCTCAAAATATGACGAAAAATCATGCACTGAGGCAAATAAATTTCAAAATAATGCCAGTGATGCAAATTTTCACTTCAAAAACATGTCAATAACTGTGAAGGATCAACCCTTGCCTGATATCAACTTATTTAACATACCTTTACCCAACAACACGTAAAGCTCTGGAAACATATTTTCCCACAATTAACACATCTAAACTGATTGTGTTGTCCCGTCGTGTTTGCGGTACCGTTTGAATCAGCTTAGGCTTAACCTGCAAAGAGGTCTAACCTATCCTAACCTAAAAAAACCTGACCTAACCTAACCTAACCTAACTTAACTTCACGTAACACAATTAAACTCATTGTGTTGTCCCGTTGTGTTTGCAGTACCGTTTCATTCAGCTTCGGCTTAACCTACATAGAGGTTTAACCTATCCTAACCTAACAAAACCTGACCTAACATAACCTAGCCGAATGAAATTGAACCACACGTGTACCTATGTAAGCGTATGGTTCTCAGTCTTAAATGTGTGCTATATTTAATAGGTTAACTCGATCTTAACCTACGAATGAATCTAACTTAACAGAACCTAACGAAATTTTGCTAAACGCAACACAACTTAACTTAAGTTTTCCCGTTGTAACACAATAAAATTCATTTCATTGTACTACAGGTGGTTACAAATTTAGACGCACATTACTCATTTGAAGAAACTTAGAACTACAAGTAGAATTGACCCCATTTCAATTAACCTGGCAATGTTTGTATCAATTAAAATGTAGAACTGTAACTTAAACATGCAAATGAATAAGAGTTTTATTCAAAAACTTTTTTTTCTGTGCTTTTCTTGAACTTAAGGGATATATTTATACTATCTTTCGTGTTTACATTTTATCTTGCTTTTTATCGTAATTAAATTGGTATATAGACCTACTTCAGTCTGTTTTCTTCCTGCTATAACGTGTCCTTTTTTCTTCTTTTCTAGGTTAAGATCGAGTTAACCTATTAAATATAGCACATATTTAAGACTGAGAACTGTACGCTTACATAGCTACACTTGTGGTTGAATTTGATTCGGCTAAGTTAGGTTAGTTCAGGTTTTCTTAGGTTAGGATAGGTTAAACCTCTCTGTAGATTAAGCCGAAGCTGAATGAAACGGTACAGCAAACACAACGGGACAACACAATGAGTTTAATTGTGTTACGTGAAGTTAAGTTAGGTTAGGTTAGGTTAGGTCAGGTTTTTTTAGGTTTGGATAGGTTAGACCTCTTTGCAGGTTAAGCCTAAGCTAATTCAAACGGTACCGCAAACACAAAGGGACAACACAATCAGTTTAAATGTGTTTCGTGAGGGTAGCTTAGGTTAGGCTAGGTTAGATTTATTTATAGGTTAGGCTCGAGTTGACCCATTCGATGTAGCACACATTTGCTACAGGGAAAATATGCTTCCAGAGCTTTACGTGTAGTTCAATAAATTTCTGTTAATTCAGGTTAGGTGAGATCAGGTTCTGTTGGGTAAAGTTATGCTAAATAAGTTTATATCAGGCAAGGGTTGATCCTTCACAGTTGTCGACATGTTTTTGTCTTTTGAAGTGGAAATTTGCATCACTGGCATTATTTTGACATTTATTTGCCTCAGTGCATTATTTTTCGTCATTTTTTTAGGTTGTGGCTCAACAATGACGTGATGGGTGATTTTTGAGACCGAATTTGAATTCAGCGCCCCAAAATCCATAGGAATACGTGTGTCTTGTTACCAGATCCGCACACTTTTTTTGTCTGTGGCTGTGTAATCTAACTCTAAAATATTTATATAATTATCGCCTTTGTGACACTTAAATTATAATCCCCTATATTAATTTTTGTCTGGCCTTAAGCATACCCAATCTTTGTATACGAAAAATATTTTCTCTTGAGAATAATAACATATTTCTACTACTTAAAATCAGCATATTGTGATTCTAACATAATAATATATTTATTCCTTAATCATTATTACACACCTTAACGTACTTTAACGATATTTTAACAATAGTGCCAGATAATTTATATTGGATATAAATACCCAATAAATTGTTTTAAATTCAATTTGTAGTTTTTAATGTCTCTCCTTAAATTTAATGCAAAATAACGTTACACTTTTCCTAATCGTTATTGATTTGGAATTGTGGTAATTCAGGATGTCCGTTTTAATCAAAGAAGAATAAAACCGATTATTTCTGAGTTTTTGATCTACTAGTTGGAAGCGGAAATGGTTTTTATTCTTAGTTATGAGAAATATTTTCAGCGAAGCTAGAAAGGAACTTTTTTCGCAGCTAAAAATAAAAACCATTTATTTCGATTGGTCAGATTTTTCATCTGAAAATTTGTAAAATTCTCAGTTAAAAAATAAATTTTCTGCCATTTGCCAGTTCTTCCTGGCCTGAGAATTAAACGTTCTGAAACATCAATCAAGAAACATTAGTGATTAATTATTAAAAATTATGATTATTATTTTTATGAATATAATTTTCAGTCATAGCTGTCGAGAAGCCAGACTCATCGTATTTAGTTCAACTGAACGACATTCTTTCAATTGCTGAAAGGGACTTTTTGGAGAATGGAAAATTAAGAATTTTTGCGGAAAAGGTTGCGGTTGATCGAGAAAATGTCGACGCTAGTTATAATGAAGGTAGTATAAAGTATTTTTTTTACATTAACAATTATCGGTATAAAAAATATGATCAAATATTAAAGAATAATGTTCAATTCTCGGACGAGAGTCCGACTGAGAATCAAAAGGTTACATACCAAATGTTATAAACCTAAGTAGAAGAGAACGTGGATGGTCAGACTAAGCGAATTTGAAAGCTCTGCTAATTGCTATACTGAAACAATCATTCATTAGTTTAAAATATTTACTAGTTTTTCGTGAGAGTTATTAATTTATGAGCCTGATGACAAACATTTAACCTACAAGAAATTAGAATTATGAAGTAATAAAATATACTTTTATAACAGTCTTCCTGCATTTTTGCGACAAAACATGACATAAAATGTCTTTGTCATATTTCTAATGCAAATACGCGCACATAATGTGCACACTGAAAATCGTATATTTAAGCTTATCGTGATCGCGTCGGAAGCTTGGCCATATCAGTTTAAGTGCACTGATAACATGAAAGATTAAAAAGCTCTAGCTTTAGAAATGGGGCCGTTCACATCCCACGGCACACTGCAAAAGGGGATAGGGGCACGTAGAAAGTAACATCGAACATGGAACGTATAAATTCGAATAACAATTTTTTCAATTGCTAGGAAAATGAAAATGATTGATTTTATTTTATATATAAAATAATTAATTCCCCATTAAAATTTTCTTCTATTTTCTCGACGTATTGACAGAACCCTAAAAGAAACTACTATGTCATTAAAAAAAAGCATTAAATTTTATTAAAGAGTCTATTCTTATATTTTTGGTTTAGAATGTGTTCCTTTTCTTTGAAAATTCTACTATTTCATTATGATCTAATAAATAATCTATTTTCGGCTAAAATTGGATCGTTGTTAGCTAAAAATTCTACTAATGAATTTTTCATTTGGAATTCATATTTTTTAGTCGGAAATGAAACTGCTTTGTTAAAAGTTAAGTTACTTATTAAACATTCAGTTTGTTAGATGAAAGTGTAACTATCTGCTTAAAGTTAATTTTGTTAATTAAAATCTTGACCATTCCATTCTTGGTTCGTCTCTTTACACTCTCATCATTTATGATTGAGATAGTATTAGAAAGGTCGGACATTTCACACCTCATTTTTTAAAAGGATATCTATACAGTGAACCCCAGGAATAAATTTTCTCTTTCAAATAGATAAAAACGTTGCATCATGTTTATCTAACAAAAGATAAAATTTATCTGAAAAAAGATAAAATTTATCTAAAAAAAAGATCAAGTTTATCTGACGTAAATGTTTTTTGACATAGGTTATATGTCAGACGGCTGCGTCAATTTCCGCAGGAAAAATGTCCTTCACAAATTTCAAAATCCTTGCGGTATTCAATTTTAAATATTCTTACTTCATCTCACTAATTTTAAACCCAAAAATCACCTATGTGAAACAAATATTTACGTCAGATGAACTTTATCTTTTTTTCAGATAAATTTTATCTTTCGTTAGATAAATGTGATGCAACGTTTTTATCTTCTTGAAAGATAAAATTTATTCCTGGGGTTTACAGTGTAGGTTTTGAAAACCCCTGAATGCGAAAATGAAGCTTTATCTAACTTGCATGGTTAGACCACGAAACAGAATGTTTTATTTTTAATTTTTTTTTGTTTGATTAAAATTTGAATTTTCGATTTTTTATAATTTAAAAAGTTGTTATGCCAGTCGCCCCCAATATTGGATGCCCGGCAGACAACCTTCAAATACGCATACGTGTGCACGCAAGCACCGCGCATGTGGGTGAAGGCGTGTGCGGACCATGTGCAGGCGAACTTACTTCTTAGTTCCCAGGCTGTTCGGGCAAGCTCCCAGTTTAAACAGTAATTTTTTTCAATTTTCATTCAAACAATTAAAACAAAATTAATTTTAATTTTTTTTTTCATTCTATTAAGATTTAATTAATGTCTTCATGGGCTACGAAACCATTTTTTCTAGAAGCTTTGCGCCTACTTTGGCTGATTTTTTATGGTTCAAAATCAATTGTTTGGACTCAAAATGTGAGTATTGCACGGTGTTCAAGAATGAAATTTAAATCAAATTTTCGGATACTGTAAATTTTATTTTTTCTATTGTTTTTTGGACATATTTCAACAATATTTATATCAAATTTAAAATAATCGCTACAGCACTTTTGTATAAATTAAAAAAATATATTTTTTTCAAAAATTTATGAAATTATGATTTTTCAACAACCTTAAAATTTATATGCGTACATAAATATTAAATAAAATATAATTATACAATAGCAGAATTACTGTCAGTATTATTTTTATACATAGTGGCTGCTATACTTGCAAATATTTTTCAATACCACGTTTTATTAAAGTCATGATGAACTGACTCCATTGTCTGTTCACTGTAAAATTCCAATTCTTCACCAGTTCTTTCACAAAAATCAACAACATAAAAAAAACCGCATGGATTTTCGGCATTTCAAGACGGTTGAAATTAAATTTTACTTAATCGAAATTTAATATACAGCGTTTATAGCGTATTTTTCTTTTACTTCTTGATTTTATTTGATTAAATTATTATTTTACGATATAAACAATCCAATTTTTTCATATTTTGTTGTTTAAATGTTTGTCGGCCTGCATAGCACTAATCTCTGGTTATGCCCATGCGCGTTGTGTTGCGAGAGAGTGGCGGCGATTCGCATACAAATTGGTCAGTCGTCTGTGAAAGCGGGGTATTTCGTAATCGCTCAACCTTCAGCATGGTCAAATCATTGTGACCGGAAGCCAGTTGTAACAAGGATCTATTTGATAAAAAAAATATTAAGCCTACATTAAATAAGTACTGTGTTCAAGATTATTGAACTTTTAGCAACTCAGAAGTGGGATCGCCAAACAAATCCCTTCGGAAAATTCTCGACCCTCGCGGTTGTCAATTCGACAACAAGGCGGCTTGGAGCGTGCTCGTGCCGGTTGGACCAAGGAATCAGAGAGAAGCTTATCAAAAGAGAACCTAGAATCTGAATTCATGCTTCATGAGTGCCTTCCCGGTAATAAGCGTTGAATAGAGAAAAATTAATATTTTCAGAATTTAGCGTAAAAGTGAAGATTATTCTATTATTTTGAATGTGCGATTTTTCCATCTGCCTAAAATGTATTTATAAGAATAGGATATCTCAGAAACTAATTTATTTCTATTAACATAGCGGCCGCCGCATAGGTTCCGATTCCCCAAAAGAGAAAAGAGAGTATTTGTAGTTTGAGATTATTTAATTCCTTCTAATAAGTTCACAAAATATGTGTAATGAATTGTTTTAATTCCTTCATGTGGAATATAAGTTTTGAAAATTTAATCTTCAGCAATTTAAGTTCGCCTCACAAGAGTTTAAATTATTATAATTCACACGTTTAAATATATTTCTTAAATGCATTTTTTAACACGTTTAAATAAATTATTGAAATATAAATGATTATGAATTTGAATATTTTTCGAATTTATAAGTTATAAAAAGATTTAATAATGAAAAATAGGTTAAATAAATGCACCTTTATAATGGAAAAGAGAAAAACACAAATTGCGATCGGCCTGTGGTACAAAGAAACAAACACAGCAATCATGACTAAATCACATTTCGACATTGACGACCTACTCTGAAATATAACACAATTAATAAAAGCTTTGGAGGCCGCTAGAAAACAACGAATTAGAAGGAGATCTGAGCGGAATAGAATCTTCGGAGAACAACACAGGAACTTTAACGGAACATAGCAAGGTGGGTCAACGCAAAACTCGAAGTCTTCGTCGCAGCCATCACTATCACTAAGTTCCGGTAGTACACAGTGTTATAGCAGTAATGTAAACTCGTCTAGTGTTTTGTTTTCACTCTAAAGCTACGGACAATTTAACAAATAATTGTCAAATAAAGCGTGAAATCGAATATTATAACTGCCACAAAGGAGACCATATTTCGCGGGAAGATACTAAAACCGAAAATAGTGCCGAAAGCGAAAGTATTATTATTATATTCTGGGTTAGGACCGTCATAGCTTCTAACGCTTGGGTGATCAAGTTGCGTCCCCTTATAAGCCTTAAGCGTGACCCCAAAGACCTCTGCCAAGAGAGAGGACCGCAGCCACGCTGTTGGCCGATATTTCAGACTCACTGATGCAGAAACTGCCTGTGAGTGTTACACGTTTCCCCGAAATCGCGGGGCAGTGACACAGGATATGAGTGGAAATCTCATTGTCCTTTCCGCACAGACGACAGAGGGATTTCCTCAAGCTCTATCTTATGTTTGTGGTACCGGAGGTTTCCATGTCTTATAAACAATTCTGTTAGGATTTTGACTTCCTTCCTCCCGAGATTAAGAATTTCTTTCGCTCGATGAGGGTTTAGTTTTGAGCCAAAAAGTGTTTTAGCCTGTCTGCAGCCAGAGACCGCATCCAACTCATTCTGATGTTCCTCGGTCAGCCAACTGTTAATATCTTCAGTGACCGACCTACTGGAAATATCGACAACTGGCTCAGGTCCAGTAAAATTTTCCTTTGTTGCTAGCTTTGCTAACCTGTCCGATATTTCAGTGCCCCTGATTCCACTGTGTCCAGGGATCCAGAGCAGAGTGACTCGGTTTTCTATCTCTAGCTTATTCAGTGCCTCAAAGCACTCCCATATTAGCAGCGACGAAGTCGTTGTTCCGTTCAGAGCCATGATAGCAGCCCTGCTATCTGAGCAGATACGAATGTTTCTTTTCCCGCCGTACTCCATTGCCTTATAGGCGCACTGGAGCAAGGCAATAATCTCAGATTGTAGAACTGTTGCGTAGGACTCCATCGCTATTGTGAAGCCCATTCCGTTCCTTCTACGGTATACACCTGCTCCAGCGTTCTCTTTGTTCCTGGAGCCATCTGTAAACCAGTTGTCTCCATCACTGGGCAGATGTGCCTCACCGTTAGCCCATTCCTCTTTTGTGGATAGACTAACCCGGTATTTCTTGTAGAAGAGGTAGTGGCAAGTGGACATGTCGTCCCTGAGCATGCTCAGTGTCGGCCTCTTCGTGATTTCGATTGGTATCCGCATAACTGTCGAGATACTGCTATCGTTTACCATATTTAGTCCCCAGGCTGCCTTCGCAGCCGCGGCTTTTATGGTGAGATGGAGGCGCTCCAATCTTATTAGTGCCCCCAGCGCCATCGTGGACGTCGACTTCGAGGCACCAGTGATACCTCTCAGAATCAGTCCTCTGATTCTTTCCAATCGGGACTTCACAGTAGAAAGTTCGACCCTGGTCCACCAAACGACTGCCGCATAGGTTAGTATGGGTCGCAAGATCGCTGTGTAGATCCACAAAGTGTCTCCGGTTTCAAACCCCAGCTTTTCCCTATGGCTCTTCTACAGAGCCAAAGAGTCGCTACTAGCTTCTTGCACTTGTTTTCCAAGTGCTCGTTCCATGACAGCTTCTTATCCAGGATGACACCTAGGTATTTGGCTTGCCCTTTAATTTCTAGTTTTTGTCCTCCCAATTTCAATGTACCCGTGGTTCCCCATTTGTACCTTCTGGTGAACACAACTACATCCGTCTTACTCGGATTTACTGATAGTCCAGTCCCCTTACACCATGAATCAACTATTCTTAGTGCTTGCTGCATTACTCCGAAGAGCGCATCCAGATGCTGACCGCGTACGATAACCAGTATATCGTCCGCGTAGCCTATGACGTGGAAGCCCTAACTCGTGAGTAGATCAAGCAATTTATCCACTACCAGGCATCACAGCAAGGGTAATAGAACACCATCCTGCGGATATCCCAAGTCAACGGTTCCACATAAAGTGGTGTCACCCTTGGTCGTCGTAGATTCCTATTGGCCAACAAGTGGCAGGTCCATCCCACGACTGCATTAGGCACCCCGTGTGCGATCATGGCCGCCCTGATCACCTCTCCAGAGGTGTAGTTAGAGGCTCCTTCGATGTCCATGAAGGTTCCAATCGCTAGACCTTTCTGCTTCAGTTGGCTCAGGGCCGTCTCAGTCGAATGGCCAGCCCTATAGGCATGTTGTTGCGTGTGAAGAGGACTACTTGAAGAGACCTTATGGCGGATATATCTGCCGGAACATAACCCAACGGCAGACTAGCCCTAACAAGTCTCACCAAAGGCCCAATGATCATCTCACCAGCTCTCTGTAAGAATACTGGTTATATACCATCCAGCCGGGAGACTTGTAAGGACTGAAGGACTTCAGCGCCCACCTGACCCTGGCTGGGGTCACAACCTCGTTGGCTAGCCGTCGTTTCGGGCCCAGTTGGGCCACAGGCGAAATGATTGCCTCAAAGGTGACGTCCTCCCATCTCATACCTTTGTGAAGCCCGGAAAATGTGCCTTGATCAGTTGAGCCAATGTATCCCCGTCCAACTCTGAGTATTCCCCGCCGGGCAATTTTAGAGTCCCGTGAATAGCATCCGGATTTCGAGAAAGCGGCTTGTCCAGTCTGGCTGCCTATGATCCTTTCCCGATATCAGTGCAAAAGTTGGTCCAGCTTTCATGCTTTGCCTTGCGTATTGCACTCCTATACTTATCCCTCATTGATGTAAATGAAGTCCACAGTTCCTTCGTTTTGCCAAAACTGGCACGTCTGAACCTCTCTGTGGTTTGCCTGCGAAGATCTTCGAGTTTTGCGGATTTGATGGCTTTCGTGAAAAACTCGGCCGCCATCTCCAGGGTATCCACATCTCTAATTGACCTGGGCATCCCTGAGAGTGCACTGCTTAGTTCTGTGGAAAACTGGCCCCAATCCGTTCTTCTTGAATTTCTGACCCATTTAGGGCCGATGGGTACAGCGGATTTCAACATGAACTCTATCAGTAAGTGATCTGAGAGAGTGGGTTTATCTGAGACTATCCACTTCTTGATGTTATCTGTAAAACTACCGGTACATAGAGTGATGTCAATGACTTCCTCTCTGACCGAATTACGAAACGCCGGGGTGTTCCCCGTATTAAGAATATCTAAATCAGTAGTAATGAGGTATTCTAATAGGTCTCTACCTCTTGAGTTGATGTCCGTGCCAATATGTAAAACATGTAAAACAGGAAAGAGCATTCATTACTCAAGATAAAACTGGAAAATTCAAACGCGCAATCTTGAAGCTGAAGAACGCATCTTTCTATTTCGCAATATTAATCAAAATAGGGTTCGAGCACACCAATGCCTATATCGAAGTTTTGGAGGCGATGTTGTTGCAAACACGCCAACACAATCAATTACATTTAATTTATGCAATTAGAATACGGACTGCAGAAGTCAAGAGAAACTATCATTCTACAAAATCAGAAATAATGAAAATTACATTGGCGATGGGAACCCAGTGGGCACAAAATTTGGCGACGTCTTTACGACATGGACATAGGATGTCGTAAAGTTATCGTAAAGATGTCATCACGATGCCGTAAAGACGTCGCCAAATTTTGTGCTCTCTGGGAAGACTATGACATAAACACGCTCAAATCAACAAGTTCACAGATCGTGCGATGGCTTAACGCTATCGCAGAATTCAAATTCGAAGTCCATCATCGACTTCGCGGGAAAAAATGAGGCACGTCAATGCACAGTAGCCAACGCCTCTGGAAAATGCGAATGAGAATGTAGAATCAGCTACTTTGTTTAATGTGTAACTTAGAGAAGACAAGATAATAATTTTTTAGCGGAGCGACGAATCGTTATTGCAAAAAATAAAGATTTTAGACAAGATCAAGCAATTTCACAAACAGAGAAAAAAGGGTGAAATTAAGTAATACGTATATAGCTATGGAATATTGTATAAGAAAAGTATGGTAGATAAAGATTAGGAACTTTATGTTGTGTCGCCAGCCATGGAAAAGGCTTTGGTGATCAAGAACTACGATCTATCGAGCCATGTCGGCGTCGATCAGACTGTTGCACGCATTAGTAAACATTATTAGTTTCCAAAAATGTGCAATTACATTCGTAGACCTGTCACTTCTTGCGTTTAATACTTTTTTGCAAAACATAAGGCGGGAAAACAAGCGGGAGAATTACCCCAGATGCCACGGGGCCAAAGACCATTTGCAGTTGTTCATTTTGACCACCTAAAACCTTTTGCCACTTCGTCTCGTGGTAACGATCGTCCTGGTATTGATTTGTAATATAACAAAGTTCACACAATTATTTACAGTTCAAGATACAAAAACAAAATCAATGATTCGAAATATCAAAGAATTCGTAGAGCGTTTCGGCACGCCCGAACGTTTTATTACATATAGAGGGACGAGTTTTAAATATTTCAACGGGCTTCGAAGCATTTTGCGAAGAACACGACATTAAACTAATAGCCAACTCGAGAGATTGAATCAAACTATTATACCAGCGTTACAGGCTAGTTTGTCGGATATATGGAGAGAGGCTATTGGGCTTAGGGGTTATTCAAGCTATAATACGATCTAAATACAACCATATGTGCCTCAAAAAAGTGAAGCTCAATATCGGAGAAATTGTAGTAATAAAAGCCGCTGAGGTTGCACCCGGCGAACCACACAGTAATGCAAGATGATGAATTTTAAATGTAGATAAATTTCCTTTTTGCATTAAATTAAGTGAGTCACTTAATTTCAACCAGAAATGGAACTTCAGTGCAGTGTCTCCTATCTGACATATGAATAATATGATAATTAACTGACAGGTATGTTGAGTTTAGGATTATTTTGATTCACCCGCTCTGAAATTAAATTTGTACTGTCAGAAAGGCGTGCGCGAAAGGCGATGAGGCGATGCGCAAATACTTAGACGGATTTCGGCGATTTTAGAAGAGATGACAAGAGAGCAGCTGAGAGTAGCCAAAATGGCTACTTTCTGTCTTAAATTAACTAATGGTTAATCAAAACTAGTAAAAACCGCAATGTAAGCTAACTCAAAATCTGGCGTGGTTTTGAAAGTGACAATAGCGACGCCAGTGAAGACGAGAGCAACTGTAAGTTGCCTAGTGGAACCGATGCTTCTTCCAAAACTGATAAAGCGAGATAGTCAATTAACAAAATAGACAATAATGGTAAGAACAAACATGTAGTGTCAAAAAACGAAACTTCGTCAGCCAGCTCCATTGATTTACGTCGACATGCTCAAATTCGTAGAAAAAAACAACATTATGTTGACAGCCTATCATTGTCATAAAATTACAGTTATAAACAAAATTTATAACCACTGTTTCTAAGTTATCGCATAAAATTATTTACTTTATATACTATTTCCATCATAATAATGTATTGATTTAGCTTAGAGAACAAGCTATAATAGAATGGCCGAGTATTAGAAACTAAGCTACTCTTCATATGTTTTTGTGATTTGCATATGAACGGTCATCGAGGTGAGTCGTCTGTAAACCAGGGTTATTTTTATTATAGGTCGTTTGGTCGGAAAAGTTCATAAAACGAACTTGTGAAATAGATAAGCCACAATGTCGTCGTACCTTATCGTGCAGCCTTCGAGTGAAGTCGGTTTATTCGAATTATCGTGATCTGAAGTCAATTGTAACAAGGATATGTTGAATAAAGAAATATTCGAGTTCGAATAAAATAAGTGTGGTGTTAAAGATTTTTGAACTTATAACAATTAATAATTTTTATTTTAAATCTGAACTATTTCGTGACAAATAAACTTTTTTGTTGAAAGCTTATATTTTGGGATGAAAAGCAGCGGTTTTGTTGCATTTTTGTCTTTTTGGCTTAAAAATTCAACTTTTTTATTGAAAAATTTTCATTTTGGACTGGAAATTCTATTATTTCAGTAGAAAATGTAAGTTGAATGTAATGTAAGTAATGTAAGTAAATGTAAGTTGAATGTAAGTTGGTTGAAAATTCTACTGTTTTGTAGAGAATTAACCTTGCGACTTGAAGATTCAATAATTTGGTTGAAAATTCATTTATTGAATTGACCATTCATTTATTTTGCTGAAAATTATTTTACATATATATGTATGTATATATAAAAGTAAACTTCTTGATTGAAAATTCAACAACCTAGTTGAAAGTTACACCAATTTGATTAAAATGTATTGTATTGCTTGAAGATTGATCTCTTTGGTTAAAAATTCAATTATTCGGTTGAAAACTCTTTTTTCGTTGTTAAGGTCATGTGATGAGTGGGTCACGTGACCAGATTCCTACCTTACCGCCCCTTTTTTATTTCTCAGCTTATTTTAACACGAAATGCCTTATTGAGTTGAAAATTTGGGATACTAAACAAGACGTACTAAGAATGGTGGATTTGGTCCTAAATTTGTATAATTATAAAAAAAGTTGTTTGTTAAAAATAATTTTTGTTGACTTTTTTTATCATTATTAAAATTTAGGGCCAGACTTACCGTTCCTAGTGCTTCTTATTTATTATCCCAAATTTTCAACTCGATGTGGTGCTTCGGGTGAGAATAAGTTTGGAAATAAAAAAAATGGCCGTAAGGTAATCTGGTCATGTGACCCACTCGTCACATAGCCATAATGGAAATCAATGTTTTGAGCTTAAAATGTTGTTGCTCTTAATTCTTTTGTAAATTAATCATTTTTAGTTTAAATTTAAATTCTTTGGTCTGTTTTACTTACAAATTAAACAATTTGTTTGATATTTTTTTTCTTTATTGACTGAAAAATATTTTTTGGTTGAAAAATTACCTCTTTTGGTAGAAATTCGATCTTTTTTATCAATAATTTAACTGTTTGGTTTAAAATAATCTATTTTAGTTAAGGATTCAACTGTTCTGTTGTAAAATCGTTTTTTAATTCAACTGTTTTTTGTTCAAAATAAAAATATGTTTTGGCTTTGGTGAAGGGAATAAGGGGAGTGGATGCATAAAAGGCCGAGAGTGCGGAGATGGAGTGTGAAAGAAGAAGGGTGAGTGAAGGTAAAGGTGTGAAGGGTGAATGTGAGTGGTTTGTTGTAAAAATTTGGAGTGTGTGAAGTTTTTGAGGTTAGGAGTAGGAAAACAGATTCTAGGTCCGGGGGGGGGGGCAAGAGATAGTCTATGAAGGCGGAAAAGTTACGGAGCTTTGGGTAAGGTAGGATGCCGAAGGCGCGAAGTCCACAAACTGGCGCCAGATGGCAAAAGTTACTGAACAATCGCACAGATTAGAAAACCGTAGTGGCAGCAACAGCTGACGTTGCTGAAAGAATTCGCAGTGGGGGAAGGATAACGTTGATCGCAGTGACAGAAGCGGTGATGAAAGTGTCGAGAAGTCAATCAGGGAGGGGAGGGTAGCGGACTCAGGTACGGGCAAGTAACGCGGAAGCCCCTCAAATTTACAGCGCCTCAACCTAGGCAACGCGGGTTCGAACAGAAGTCTGGACGAAAGGAAAAAAAGGCAAGCGCGACTAGCAGTAAAGGGAAGGAAAAAAAGAAAAGAGTGGCAGGGACGATGAGGTAGAAAGGGACAAGGACAACAAGAGAGTTAAACGGAAAACACCATAGAGAGATAAGGGGGATGGGGGATGTTTGAAAAATTGGAAGCCCTCATAAAAGGGTTTAGAGAAAAGAAGAAAGGGATTGGATGATATGAATAGGGATATGAATATGCAGGGAAACGATGTAAGAGGGGAAGTGAAAATGGTAAGAGAAAAATGGGAAGGATAGGATGAACACTAGATGGAGGAGAAAGACGAAGTTTGGGGTAAGCTAGAGAGCATTGAGAATAGACAGAGGTTGGCGAACAGAGATCTAGAGAGATAAAACAGTTGGAAGAACGGGTAGGAAATCTAGAAACTAGGAATGAGCGTATGGGGAAAAACAGAGAATGAGGTAATAGTTAAAGGGAATGAAAAGAACATCTAAAGTGAAAATGAAAGATTGAAGAAAAGATGCAGTGAGATTGAAAGAAGATTAGAAGGGGAAGAAAGGGCAAAGAGGAAAAATAACTTATTAATCAAGGGATTAAAAGTGGAGAGTGAAACGGGAGAAGTGGAAATAAAAAATCTTTTGCGAGACATTGGAGTGCAGGTCAGGGTAAAAGAAGTTAAGAGAATAGAATGTAGGAAGGAAGGAAAAGAAGGAGTGCTTCTAGTAAAAGTGGGGAGTAAAGAGAAGAAAAAGAAAATTATGAAGGGAAAAAAATTATTGAGAGGAAGAAGGGAAAGAATTGAAGAAGATCTGACATGGAGGGAGAGAAAAAAGGGCCATATGGTGTGGATAAGGAGAGACAGGTTATGGATAAAAAGGGAGGAGTGGTGCTGGGACGAACAATTAGAAGAATTATGGGAAATAGGAAAATGTCTTGGGAAAGGTAGGAGAAAGGGAGACGAAAACGAGTCTAGAAATAAGTCAGAGGGATTTTCAACGGCGAAGGGGAAACAAAGTGAAGAGGACAGAAGAGGGAAGGGACGAGAGAAACGTGAAAATAGCTTTCTGGAATGTGTTAGGTTTAAAGAACAAAAATAAAGGGTTTTGGGAGGAGTTAGAGAAGTGGGATGTGATTATGATGAGTGAAACTTGGGCATATGAGAAGGACCGGAAGGGGATAAAAAAGCTGTTACCGAAAGGTCATGTGTGGACAATGCAAGAAGCAAGAAAAGAATACGTTAATGTTAGGGGGATGGGCGGCATAGTGTCAGGGATGAAAAAAGAATTATCAGTAAAAGGGAGAAAAGATGGGGACATGGAGAAAAAGGATGGAACAATGGTAAGAAGAATTATAATCAGGGAAGTAGAAATAGCGATGGTTTGTGTATACAGAAGAAGACGGGAAAAGGAAGGCTGGAGAGTAATAAGAAGGTGGATGGAGGAAACGAAGGAAGAATTTGTTTTAATAGGAGGGGACTTAAATGAATGGACTGGCGAACAAAGGGGGGGGGGTATGGGATGAAGAAAAGGAGGCATATATAAGGAACTCCAAACATAGGGAGGGGTACAGGGAGGGGAGGAAGTTACAAGACATGATAGGAGAAACAGGATGCTTTATATGCTGGAAAGAAAAAGACAAAGTGGAAAGGGAGAATTTAAAGCAGAAGTAGAAAAAGCGATCAAAGAAAGTAGGATGTGGGATGTGATAAATAGGGATAGAGCGAAAAGGAAGGGCGTTAACGAAGGAATAGAAATGGAGGAATGCATGGATTATTTTAAGGGTCTATAGGGGGGGGGGGGCAAAATAAGACCCAAGGGGGAAAGTGTAGGATAATCCAAGGAGAAATAGAGGAAGGGCACGAGATAAAAAGACAAGAAGTGGACGAGGCAATAAATAGGCTGAAAAGAAACAAAGCGACAGGCGAAGATGGGATGGAAAACGAAGCGATGAAGTATGGAGGAGAAGGGATTAGGGATACCGCTTGTCAAGGAAGTGGAAGGAAAGAAGTTAGAGGAATACAGACGAAACACTCTCATGTCAGTCGGCTATAAAATATATGCAGAAATGTTTAGAAAAAAGTTGTAGAGTCAGGTAGAACAAAAAGAAAGTATCACACATAATCAGACGGGATTTAGAAAATGGATGGGAACTATAGACAATATCTACATACTTAACTACTTAATTAACCGAAATTTGGGGAGAAAGAGACGGAAACTATTAGCTCTGTTCGTAGATTTCAAACTAGCGTTTGACTCAGTAAACAAAAAAGTGCTTTCTTGACTAAAAATGAATTAATTAGGAAATTTTATAAATAAAAATAGTTTGAATGCTTTCTTTCATAAACTGATATTTTTCCCCACATTATGAATTATAACAAATTCATATATAGATATTTTTCAAAATTTGTTTTGTAATTAAATATGTACTTCTAATTAATAGTTTTTTTTTCGATTTCCCTTGAAAGGACTTTCATCTCTTCTTGCAACGCTCTATTTAGTCAAACTTTGTTACGATGAATTCTTCCATGCATTCAGTCTAGTAGTGCCTTTCGTTCACCATTATTAAGAAAATAATAATATAACTATTAATATATCACTCGCAGCAAATGCATACGAATGTAATTCGCGTTCTGTAAGTTCATATTTCTGTTTTGCCTTCTCAAAGTTTTTTCAAAGTTTGGTGCAAGTTATGCTGTAGACTTTGCATTATTCAGTGCCAAATTCTACGACTTTAGTACGAGTCTTATGATTTAAAATTCAAAAACGCCTTTTATACTTTTTGTTTTTCAGTTCTTAATTCTTTTTTCGCATTTAGATTTTTTTTAAGCTGTGTACAAATTTCACAAGTGATTTGAAACTTGTGGAAACTGAATTCGACAACTAAGATACAATTTTTATTATCAAAATTCAAAAAATACAGCACATATTGGTACCATTTTAGTATTTCATATTTAAACTTAACATAAAGAGAAAACATGTAAGTAACATCGAATGCAATACTAAATTTTACTTTTAAACCCGCAGTTTATTCATAAGTTAAGGTAGTCTTGAGTAATCAAAAAATTCTTCATCATTTATTTTACATTTTTTCTTTATAACATTATACAACTTTTATTTCATTTCCGTTCGTTCTCGATGGGTTTCCTTTCAGTAGAGTAAAGTAAAAAATACCCGTAATTTAAAAAAATAAAATTTAATTTTGACCTCTATTCTCTACCAACAATTTGTTATTTATCAATTATGATCCAACTCCAGTTGGTTGAGTCCGATTGATCTCGTTCGATTTTTAACCGATATATAGGTTAATTATTAGAAGACCTTCAAAATTAGACACTATTTCAAAATAAATCTTTCAAAACTGTACAATTTTAGAGTATAGTAGCTTACAATGTTATGAAATTTAACACATAGAAATTAAAATTTACTTTGAAATTATAGAAATTTTAAGATATTGCATTTAAAATTAAATTTAAAAAAATGGAATACAAAACAAGATCTATATGATTCAAAATTATGGGATTGCACAATTTTAAGCCTTTCAATTCAAAACCGTATTTTTTCAAAGTTGAGTTTGAAATGTTTAATATTTTGGAATATTTTGAATAAAAAATAAAAATATTATCATGTAGCATACAGTGACATTCAAAAATTAGATAAATTTTTTTCTTCTAAAAACTACGATTTCTGTTGGAAAAAATGATTTGCAGAAATGATTTTCATTGGGCAATGCAAATTTTATCATTTTTGTATCAATTATAATTTTGGATAGTGTGCGCTCAACTCTACAAAGGAATCAGTATAATTTTGGACCTGACTTGGACTGGTTGGGATAAGTTACGAACGGTCGCAGATACTCGAGGAATAATTTACAAAAGGGGAGACTTGAGCATAAGCTCTTATGTGCAAGCAATGGACGATCTACTGTTTTTAAAAAATACGACAGATACGGCCTTGATTTTCGAGAATGAGAAGGGTAATAAAATTAAATATATACTCAAAGAAAATAATGTTTTAATAGGATTCTCGTATTTTTGAATGCAATTCACAGTAGATATTCATCAATTAAAGGCATAAATATATACGTAAAACAATTATTTTGATTTTGTATTATTAGCGCTTGTGTCCAACTATAAATGTAATTGAATTAATATAATTACTTTAAGTGCGTGAGCATTTTTAATTAATAATTACATATGCACTTTGAGTTGCATTATCCACTGTAGCAAAGTTTCCCCTAGTAAAATTTTCTAATTAATTAATTAATTGTTTATATAGAACTGAATGAAACCCTTTACTACCTGATTGGTAACTCGATTATCAGACTCGTCGTCATTGAGGACTTCTCTCCAAAAACTGTGGAAAGCATCGCCAATATGAGACCTTTGCCTTCCTATTACGTGATTTACGCTGGGACCGAAAAAATGGAAGATCTATTCAAAACAGTTAGAAATAGTGTTTTAGTTGAAAAAATAACTTTATTCATTATTATAAAATTGAATAATTTTTTATTAATAAATATTTTAACCAAATCATTTTTGATTAATAATGTTATCATTGATAATTGTTTACTTTGATGGTTTTTCTGAATTTTGCAGTAAATCCCTTTAAACGTTTTGGAAAACCTTCTCTCTAGACCAAAAGTAAAATATCATTTTAATTATTTTAGATATAAACCAATTTCTTTTCATTCAAATATAGATAATTTTTAAATTTTTAATACATGGAATGTGCTGATTACAGCAATTGCATATTTGTAATTTTTCGATCCGGAAAAGAAATAGGGTATTAAATAACTTTCGTCTTCCCTTTTTCAGTTCAAAAAAATTATCTATTTCAATACGAACAATATTTATAAACATTTAAAATTTAATAATGAAACCAAATTGATTCAAAATATTAGGTTTAATTGTAATTTTAATCATAGCTATTTATATTTTTTTCATTTCTAATTTTCCTCTATTACGAGGGTAGTTCAATAAGTCCTTAGAATGACCAACAGATGGCGCGCGAATCGCTCCAAATCATCTGTTTTCAGTCAGCACCACTCCCGACTAGA